>NC_079217.1:14527666-14881416 GCF_029633865.1 Lampris incognitus | reverse complement strand
CCTCAGTGGGCTTCTCTCCTGTACGAAGCCTCATCTCCAGATGGGCTGGGGATGATTTAGCGGCGAGCATAGGGCCTTTAAAATGAGTAACTGCGAGAGATGAGGATACACATCTCCACACCCTGCCATTTGGACTGGGATGGCTGAAGGGAGAGCAGTGAGGTCCTGTCCATTTGGAAGACTGACAGCATAATCAGAGATGTGTTAATCACATCTGGGTGTCTCATTTATCAAGGGAAGCACCGGTGCTAACTGTTATGCCTTTGTCCACCAACGCATAAATGCATTTCCATTAATAAATTGGATACCCTCCAATGAAAAGTATTAAGTTTTGCTAATGCAGAATAGTATGTAGTATACCCTTAAGTAGTGAGGTGGCACTTTCACTTAATGTACAGTTGTTTGTTTGTTTTTGCTTTATTTTTATTTTTTTTCCAGAAATTATACTTGTTGGCTTTACTTTGTTCTGCTATTTAATTAAAGAACCATTCCGGTGTTTTTGGGTGTTTTCACCCAATTACTACAAATATGGTGACAGGCATGGGTGCAAGTCTATGAATACAGGGATGGCATCCAGCGCTTTACCTGTGCCCCCATCCATATAGGGTTAGTGGTTGTGTCAGGAAGGGCACTTGAAGTAAAATTTTGCCAAATCATGACGTGGATTGACAAGACCGCCATCGGTGCTGTGCCCTGTGATGCACCCATTTACTACAAATCTCATATATTTATTACTCCCAACCATTTGCCAAAGCATACTGGAGTGTTTTAGAGATTTTTGCGAATGTGTTTTTCCTTCCAGGCAGCTGTTGGTTTCCATCCATTTCAGTAGGGTATGAAAATCAACTTGCAAAGACTTGAAACTTGCTTGAGATTGTTAATCCAACTCAGTCGCCTTTGTCCGTGGTTGGACGCAGCTGAAATCGTGAGTTGATTTCAATACTGCTTCACACCAATGTTGGCTTCACATGATTTGAGAGGAACTACGTTGTGTGAATTCCACTCGAGAGCGACACAGAGCTGTCAGTGCATGTAAGTGCAAATCCTAAACAACCCAAGGCGAGGGAGAATGACTCGTACTAAACAGGGCACCACTTCTGTCGTGTGGACACGCGTCGGATTTAGAAACTCCAACTCAAGAACGATATACTCTGCAAACTGTGTCGCGCTATGGTTGTCACTGGTGGCGGAGACACGAGCTGCCTCTTCTACCACCTGCGGATGAAGCAATAAACCTTTCCTTAATTGGATTTAAAGATGAATTACGATATCATGATATCTACCGTTACCATGAAATGAAATTGTATATACCGTGATGAAAGATTTTGGTCATAATGCAGCCCTATACAGCACTGCTACACCTTCATCACTATCCTCTTCCTCTACACCCCCTTTTTTTTACTTTTTCCAAAGTGCGACTATGTGGAGACAGGCTAAAAATGAGTGGTTACTTACAGAGGGAAGGAAACAGCTACAGACTACAATTGACCATTTTGCATCTTTTGACTCAAGTCAGATAAGATAATGTGGTCACGGCCAAACACATTTATCACAGGTTTTTGACAGCAGCAATGAATACAAATAAAGATAAAAAACGAGAGAGGAAAACACAATTGGAATTTCATGGTTTGAGTTGTGTGTGTGTGTGTGTGTGTGTGTGTGTGTGTGTGTGTGTGTGTGTGTGTGTGTGTGTGTGTTTGTGTGTGTTTGTGTGTGTGTCTGTGTGTGTGTGTGTAGATATATTCAACCATAAGACCAGTTCAGTTCTGAGGGCTCTTGCATGGGGAAATATAGTTGGAAATGAGCCAGAAATTAGTCTATAAATTGGTCTCGAGTTAAATATTTAGATGGGGTCTAATTCTGTGATCGTGACAGGGAACTTCTGGTATAAGGGGGCAGATGTGGGCAGCAGTCGAATGCTCTTCCCCGAGGTCATTGCATGATGGACTGCAATTTTTTTTTTAGTATTTAAATTCCATTTCTTCACAGCAACTTTGGCCAACCATTATTCATATAGTTATAAAACTAATACCGCTGCTTAATATCAGTTATGGGTATTTAAAATGGCTCAACTCACTCTGTAATTAAATCTGATTGAACTTGAGTAGTTTGCGGCAATGGTTCCAAATTGGAGTCTATGGACCCTGAGGGGTCCTTGAGGGTTTTCCAGGGGGTTCCCAGTAAAATGAGGAATAAAATCACTTTAGTAAGAAATTGGCTGAGAGAGACTATGATGATTCTTTGTTTCAGTCTAATCACTATCTCAACACCAGCTATTAAGTGTTAGTACGTCTTGGCTATGTAGACCGAACCAAAGAACCGAGTGTGTATACCACAAGCCAACCTTGACAGAGCCACTTCCTCACACCACATAACAGAAAGGAAAAGTGGATATACAAATCATATCATCGTTTATGGTAAAACCATTTACAACTAACATTTGAAAGATTATTCAAGAAAACAACACGGAGCTTCAGCAAAACATTTGCATACTAATGCATCTATATTGCCACTTCCTTTCCCCTAGCTACTAATTTTTTTTTTATAATTCTGTTCGTTCTTTTAAATCAAGGATCTTGTTCTTACATCAAGGATCAGCTCTGAGCTCTTTCCTGTTTGTAATGGTGATGGACAGGTTGACTGACGAGATCAGGCAGGAGTCTCTGTGGACTATGATGTTCGCGGATGACATTGTGATCTGCAGCAAGAGTAGGGCGCAGGTTGAAGAGAGCCTGGAGAGGTGGAGGTATGCACTGGAGAGAAGAGGAATGAAAGTCAGTAGGAGCAAGATGGAATACCTATGCGTGAAGGAGAGGGAGGACAGTGGAATGGTGAGGATGCAAGGAGTAGAGGTGACGAAAGTGGATGAGTTTAAATACTTGGGGTCAACTGTTCAAAGTAATGGGGAGTGTGGAAGAGAGGTGAAGAAGAGAGTGCAGGCAGGGTGGAGTGGGGGGAAAAGAGTGTCAGGAGTGATTTGCGACAGAAGGGTACCAGCAAGAGTTAAAGGAAAGGTTTACAAATTGGTTGTGAGACCAGCTATGTTATATGGGGGTTTTTGTTTGTATTTTTCCCCCTTTTTCTCCCCAATTGCATGTGGCCAATTACCCCACTCTTCTGAGCCGTCCCAGTCGCTGCTCCACCCCCTCTGCTGCTCTGGGGAGGGCTGCAGACTACCACATGCCTCCTCCGACACATGTGGAATCGCCAGCCACTTCTTTTCACCTGAAAGTGAGAAGTTTCGCCAGGGGGACGTAGCACGTAGGAGGATTCTATATTCCTCCCCGTTCCCCCTCCCCCTCGAGCAGGCACCCTGACCGACCAGAGGAGGCGCTAGTGTAGCGAGCAGGATACATACCCACATCTGGCTTCCCACCCACAGACACAGCCAACTGTGTCTGTAGGGACGCCCAACCAAGCTGGAGGCAACACGGGGATTCAAACCGAGATCTCCGTGTTGGCAGGCAACAGAATAGACTGCTACGCTAACCCGGACGCCCCTGAGAGAGCGAGACCAGCTATGTTATATGGTTTGGAGATGATGGCACTGACGAAAAGGCAGGAGGGGGAGCTGGAAGTGGGAGAGTTGAAGATGCTAAGATTTTTGTTGGGAGTGATGAAGAAGGACAGGATTAGGAAAGAGTATATTAGAGGGACAGCTCAGGTTGGACGGTTTGGAGACAAAGCAAGAGAGGCAAGATTGAGATGGATTGGACATGTGTGGAGGAGGGATGCTGGGTAAATTGGGAGAAGGATGCTGAATATGGAGCTGCCAGGCAAGAGGAAAAGAGGAAGGCCAAAGAGGAGATTTATGGATGTGGTGAGAGATGACATGCAGGTGATTGCCCTGACAGAGGAAGATGCAGAGGACAGGAAGAGATGGAAACAGATGATCCACTGTGGTGACCCCTAATGGGAGCAACCAAAAGCAGTTGTAGTAGTAGAAGTAGTAGTAGTAGTTCTTTTATCATAACAGCTTCCTGTTTAACTGGATTTTAAAGAATATCCACCTAAAAATACTGATGCAGTGGTCAACTACTTTGCTTAGCAGACAGTCTATCTAGATACCTCCTTTACACATGGTAGAATGATGCTGAGAATCACACCACATTTTGTATATCAGCAATTCATTCAAACAGATAGGTCGGGAAAAGAATCAGTGTGTGCCAAGTTAGTTTTCGATCATTCCATAAAAAGCAGAAATTTCAAAGGGTTGTCATTATTTCATCGTTTTACCAGGAATATTTCCTGCTTTTTGTGTCAATAGGAATAATGATGAGACCTGTAAGACTGCACCGTGTCAGAATATTCAAATTCTGAAGGCATGTCTCGCAACACAAATGTTCTGCAGTGATCTAATCAAATAACACAGCAAAGGCAAATGTTGAGTGAATGAGTATATATCTGTGGTTAAAGAACACTGAAACACTGTAACAAACTGTCTGGACTTAAGTTCATTAAAGCAAGATGAAAGTGAAGATTAGTGTTTGCAGCTAAACAGAAAACTAACTAACTTAAAATCCAACCACCAAACCAACCAATTTAACATGGACAGAAAGAGACAGACAGACCGACATATATATATCTATACATCTATCTATAGATATATAGATAATATTGTAACCAAAGGAGTTTGGAGGAGGGATTCTGTGCCTCTGCTCACGTTGATTCTCCAACTCAGCCTCGTCAGGGCTGCGAAAACTTGTCTTCCCATGATTCAAAGTGTAAGGCTTGGAGCCAGAATAGTATCTTTAGTCCACATACATGGCTTTCCTGGAACCATTTGCAACAAACAAAACAGATTTCCATTTAGCCACACTGAAGTAGCCGGTGAATAATTCCGTCTTTGAATTTGGACATCACATGACATCTATTTGTAGCTGGTGGACAGTGATAATCGTTTGCTAGCAGCAGTCTTCAGCCATTTCATATCCTCCTGTGTAATTTCTTGTTTATTTTCTAATGACTTTCTATCCATGTACCAATGACGGCGTACTTTGTTGCTTCCTAAACACCCCTCACACACACACACACACACAAACACACACATACACACACACACACACACACAGCTGTTCTGCAAAGATTAATGAAAAGCAAGCAAGGGAAAATATACAGATAGAATGAATGAAGCAATATATGCTTGGTTTTCTAAAACCTAACTTCATCACCACCGTGCCATAAAATCTTAAATTGTTGTCGGTTCAAATGGCCTTCATTTTGATTGGGATAAAATTAATTCTCTGAAAGAAATCTGATGACAGATGAGGTAAATTTTGTGTACCATCTCATATATGTACTACAGTACATATTACACATAGTTCAGATACTACATACTATATGTAGTATATAGATAAGAGTACACACTGGGTAATCAGTTCAGCCTCACTGTCAATAGATCAGTGTCCTACACCAGGTAACTAGCCTGAATCTCTACGGAGGCTGCTGCGTCTTCCCTTTATGACATATTACATATCTTCTGGTGTGAATTTCTACTGCTGATCCCACCATGGCAGCTTCAGTGAGACACAGAGAAAACAGATGAAAAGAACATTAACGCCGTCACAATATCAAGACGCAGCAGAGAACAAGCGGCCAAAATATGAAGCTCAGCCGGATCCCTAAATCTGTGTCATATTGCTCACTGTTGGCAGAATCAAATGTACCAAAGCCACTTGTACATCCTCTCAAAACAGACTCAATCCACTGTGTATGGCTGATGTGTATGTGCAAACAGGAACTAGCTAACTGCAACATAAATGTAGCCTTTAATGTGCATACCCATCTGTTATCCCTACACCTACAGTGTACCTGTTACCTGTACTAACTGATACTTGTCTGGTAACACACTATGGACATTTACGTTTGAGACCAATGGCGTTACAAATGAGTTTCGTTTTTGAGTCTGTTCCTATGTCGAATCTGTATGCAAGTCGGGACAGTTACGTATAGTTCACATCTAGTGTCAATCAGTCAAATGTTTTTCTTAGTATATAGTATATATTATACCTAAAACATCATAAACATGATCATTTTGTCTGTAAATATCCCACTAGACTCCAAGATGATATTGTTACACATATATCCAACAGATCTCAACTTGAGAATTAAAGAATATAAATTTATTGATTTTGCTATACTGCAGACAAAACCATTGATAGCTTTGAACTGGAAGAACACAACTGCACCTACAACTGGTACTTGGATTAAGAATATGGTGCACTGTATGTCAATAGAGAGAATAACATATACCTTGAAAAATAAAATGGGTGTTTATGAAGGAATCTGGAAACCGTCCATTGATTTTATAAAAAAAAATGGAGAGGAGCTATAGGGGAGCTCTTACAGGAGGAAAACTTAGGACAGGGTACTTAAATAATGTAGGCTACAAAGGTAAAGGGTAGACTCCAGAAGAGGATGGAGGCATGTTTTGAAATTGTGTTGCAATGATGTAATTTCTTTTTTGTCCATGTACATATATTTTTATTTTGTTTGAGGTACCTTTGAATTGTATGACTAATTTTGTCATATGTTTTATATTGATGTTAAGAGAGAACAAGTGAGTGTTGGGGGTGGGGGGGCATGTTTTGTTTGTAAAAGTTAAAAATCAACAAAGACATTGTAAAAAAATACATAAACATAATAATGCAGTAACAATAACAAATCTAACTACAGTACAGTATTTATAATTGAGAGAGAGAATGTGTGTCGGTATTAAAAACATTAAAGAAACATTTCTCACATTTCCAACTCCCCACCTGCCACTGCCTCCGGGGCAGGTCGCGACTGGCAGAGGCCGGCTATTGGACACCAGAAATGAGAGCCCGCTCGGGGCTCGCCTCCCCGGGTAAGTGAAAAAACTAAGAGCGTTTCACCTCTCTGATCCAGGGTTGCCAACCATTCCTTAAAATAAGTAATCGTTCATTATTATATATAAAATACATATATACAGGATTAAAAAAAAAAGGACTGGTTGTTAAAATCCCTAGTGTTTGCACTGCAACAGATTCAGTGGAGATCAAACTGGAGATGTCTGCCAAGGTGACATTGCCACCACCAGGACACATCATCAGTTGTGTACCTCAGCATCACAGGGTGTTTCGGCCGTTTATCACAAGACACCCTCCGCTGAGGCAGGCCCACCACAGGTTGATCGGTCCTGGGTGTGTGACCTGTGGTTAGCTGTTCACCCTGGCAGCCCAGACGGCGTCTCTCCTTTTGAGCCAGATCCAGTGGCTAGTCCTCTCAGCAGTGTTGGCTAGCTCTTTGATCACTCTCCTGTGGGCCTGCCCCCTGACTCCTAGTTCCCTCAGGAGTTTTGCTGTGGAGCTGGCAACAAAGCCCCTACAACCCACCTCCACAGGGCGCACCTTCACCTTCCAGCCTCTGTCCTCTGCTTCGGCTGCTAGGTTGGCGTACCGCAGCTTCTTACGCTCGTACGCTTCATCGACTGCATCCTCCCAGGGGACTGTGAGCTCAATGATGTAAGCGAGCTGGTTAGCGTTGGACCAGAGGACGAGGTCTGGTCGCAAGGTGGTTGTTGCGATCTCTGTCGGGAAGATGAGCTTCTGGCCTAAGTCCACTCGCATTTCCCAATCCCTGGCTGAGTTTAGTGAGCCTAAGTTGGGAAGTGAAGGGTTGGCCTTCAGTTTATCCCCCTCTCGAATGAAAGCTGGGAAACGCCGGGGCCCTTCCTGGTTGTTGAAGGGTTGGGCATTGATGGAAACCCTCTTGCAATCGAGTTCAGCTGCCAAGCACCTGAGCACCTGATTGTGTCGCCAGGTGTATCTGCCTTGGGTAAGGCTGGTCTTGCAGCCAACCAAGATATGCTTGAGGGTTGCTGGGGCTGTACACAGGGAGCAAGATGGATTCTCTCCAAACCAGAGATTTAGATTTATGGGAGAGGGCAGGACATCATATGTGGCCTTGATGATGAAACTCAGCCTGTTTGATTCCATGCTCCAGAGCTCACTCCATGTGAGTTTCCTCTTTTCAACACCCTCCCACCTCATCCAGCGACCCTGTTTGGCTTGTGCTACGGCTTTAGCACATCTGGCTGCTTCTTCCTGTCGGCGGACCTCCTCAACCACCATAGTTCGCCGTTCGGTAGTAGTCGCCTTTTGCCAGGTAGGTGTTTTTATTCCCAGGCCAAGGCCGCCTCTGCCTTGTTGAACATGGCCTACTACGTCTCGGTGGCGGAGGGCAGATTTCGCCTCCAGTACAGCTGCAGCCGGGGTCCATTTCTTCCCTGTTGCTAGGGTTGGAGCAACTCCTCTCACTATTGGGTCTCGGGATTCTGTGAGGGACATGTCCAGCCTCACTTTGGCACATTTGAATTCCTCAACCAGGCTGGAAATTGGCAGTGCGAGGGCTCCATTGCCGTAGAGTCCAACACTGCTGAGGCACCTTGGCAGTCCAAGCCACTTCCTCACCTGCGAGTTCACTAGCCTCTCCAAGCGATTGGCATGAGATAGTGAGACTTCGTACATGGTTATTGGCCACATGAGTCGGGGTAGCAGCCCAAATTGAAAGCACCAAAGCTTCAACTTCCCGGGCAGTGCAGTGTTGTTGATTTGCCTGAGGCCACTGATTGTATCCTGGCGAAGTTGCTCCAGTTGCTGGGTGTCTTTGAGGTCTGCATTGTACCACCGTCCGAGGCTCTTGATGGGCTTCTCCCAGACCGTGGGGATTGGTTGATCACTAATGCAGAACCGTTCATCTACTAGTTGGCCTTTGACAATGGAGATGCTGCGAGATTTGCTTGGTTTAAACTCCATTCGTGCCCACTTGATGTTCTCCTGGAGTTTCTGCAGCAGGCGCCTGGTGCATGGTTTTGTTGTTGCTATGGTGGTCAAGTCATCCATGTACGCCCGGATTGGTGGAAGACGCAGGCCATTCCTGGACCTTTCGCCTCCCACCACCCATCGCGATGCACGGATGACGAGCTCCATTGCCATGATGAATGCCAGGGGGGAAATAGTGCAGCCCGCCATAATGCCTATTTCCAGATGTTGCCAAGTGGTGGTGGTGTTCTGTGTTGTGACACAGAACTGGAGATCCTGAAAATAGGTCTTGACCAACTCCGTGATATTTTTGGGGACATGGAAAAAATCAAACGCCGTCCACAGGATCTTGTGAGGAACTGATCCAAAGGCGTTGGGAAGGTCTAAGAAAACCACGTGCAGGTCTCTCCGTTCTTTCTTGGCAGCTTGTATCTGGTGCCAGATGATATTAGCATGCTCCAGACATCCTGAGAAGCCATGGATCCCGGCTTTCTGCACTGATGTATCAACAAAGTTGTTTCTTTGCAGGAATGTGGAGAGCCTTTGGGCAATCACACTAAAAAATATCTTTCCCTCTACATTAAGAAGGCTGATCTGGCGAAACTGGCTGATGCAGGAAGAGTTCTTTTCCTTGGGGATCAGAATGCCTCCTGCTCTTCGCCATGCCCTGGGTATGACTCTTTTCTGCCATGCCACTTTCATCAGCTTCCAGAGGTATTTCAGGACTCCAGGAGTGTTCTTATAGAGTCTATACTGGATACCATTGGGCCCAGGAGCTGACATCGATCTTGCCTGCTTTACCGTCCTCTCCACCTCGCTCCATGTGGGGGGGTCTTGTGTCCATATGGTGGTCAGGTGGGTGAATTGGTCGCATGTCATCCGGGATGGTGACTGGCTCATGTCTCCGGACATCAGAGTAGGTCTTCTTTAGGTGCTCTTCCAGATCTCGTATGGGGACTCCAAGGCTCCCATTTTTCTTGCTGTCAAAAAGGCTCTTGACAAAGCTGTAAGGGTTGCTGTAGAAACGGGTCCTAGCCCGTTCTTTCCTCTTATGCTGTCGTCTGAGGTGTTCTGCTCTTCGCAGCTTTGTCAAATGCTGCTTTATTTCAGCCTGCAGTGCGTCAAGCCCAACCCTCTCTCCCTCTGTGGCCTTCCTCCACTGCTTCCTCAGTTGTCTTCTCTCCTTCACCAACCTGTCAATTTCCCGCTGTCTCCTGGATTTGGGCTGAGTTGAAGGGTCTTTCTGCCTACTGGGTATCTTCTCCTTCACTCCAAATCTCTCTATGCCATAGCTGTAAATGATGGCTCCCATGTTCTCCAGTTTTCTTTCAACTGTTCCCTTTTGACCTTCTAGTAAGAGGACAAGGTCAGAGTTGATGGTCTCCCACTCAATCTTCTGGCTGGACTTGGGCCACAGGATTTGAGGTTTTCTTCCTTCCATCTTCCTCTCTGCTGCTGGCTGTGGCTGGCCGGGCTCCAGACCGGAGTCCACTGGAGGGTCTATGCAACATTGAGCTTCGTCTGGGGTGCTGATACCCTGAGGACTGTGGGGGTTCTCCTGCCTCCGGGCTTCACTCGACTGATTTGGCCTACTTCTTAAGAAGTATTGGTCAATGCGAGGCCCCTTACCAAGTTCACTAAGGCACTTCTTTTTGCCTTGATGGATCTTAAGACCCTTCACTGATGTAACCTTTGACCAGCCACAGATGCAGCTGTGCAGCTTTTGTCCTGCCAGTGCTGATGATCCATCGGTTGCAGTGCTGGTCATCCGACTCGTTGTCAAATCCTTTCCTTGTTCCGTTACCGTGTGATCCACCTGTGAGTCATCTTGCGCCCCGGCTCTCGCAGACTCTGGGGGTATTCTTCTCCTTAAAGTTTTCGTAGCAATATTGGGTGGATCCAGGAACGCTAACTAGCGTTGGATCCTGCTAGTATGAGTCGCTAGCCCATACCGGCCCCGCGGGGGTTCTATTCCCTCCTGTCAGCAGTCTTTCCAGGCCATCATCTGGTCTTTCCCTGATTGTCAGCTGCCCTTTCGCAGCGGTCACTGGTTTACTCCAGATATTCAAGATTCAAAAAAAGGACTGGTTGTTAAAATCCCTAGTGTTTGCACTGTATATATATATATATATAGATATATATATAGATATATAGATATATAGATATAGATAGATAGATAGATAGATAGATAGATAGATAGATATAGATAGATATAGATATATGTAGATATATATAGATAGATAGATACATAGATAGATATAGATATATGTAGATATATATAGATAGATAGATACATAGATAGATAGATAGATAGATAGATAGATAGATAGATAGATAGATAGATAGATAGATAGATATAGATATATGGGTGTATAGTGTGAGGCACATTATATTTATTATGCCTGCGCCGCCCCGTCCATCCAACCCCCACCCGTTCCCTGTTCCTTATTTCCATTTCAAGGAGTTGGCAACCCTACTCTGATCGCTTTATTATTTCCACATTCGTTTCAATCATGATGGTTTTCTTTGATGCATCACCATCACTCGCATCAGATTTACGCTTTGAAAGCAAGATTACGAGGATAAACCCACGAAATTTTCAAGTCAAAACACAACGCACACAATGTTTACACAATCCGACGTAAAATGGTGACGACGGCGTGGTGTTGTTCTCCCTTGGGCCAACGAACCGCCCAAAATGCTGTGTTTTGAGCGTCGCACAAAGTAGTCCGTCCGTCCGTTAGTACGAACCATTGTGTGTAACTCCATCCATCCATTATCTGAACCCCTTATCCTGCTCTCAGGGTCGCGGGGATGTCGGAGCCTATCCCAGCAGTCATTGGGCAGCAGGTGGGGAAACACCCTGGACAGGCCGCCAGACCATCACAGGGCCCACACAGACAGACACACAGACACACAGACACACACACACACACACACACACACCCATTCATACCTAGGGACAATTTAGTACGGCCAATTCACCTGACCTACATGTCTTTGGACTGTGGGAGGAAACCGGAGCACCCGGAGGAAACCCACACAGACACGGGGAGAACATGCAAACTCGACATAGAGGATGACCCGGGATGACCCCCAAGGTTGGACTACCCCGGGGCTCAAAACCAGGACCTTCTTCCTGTGAGGCGACCGTGCCATAAGCCATAATAGGCTTTATGGAGGTTGGTTGGTTAGTACGGCCATTTGTAACCCAAGGACGACCTGTATTCCACTTTATTAGAAAGAAAAATCTTGAGATGTTCTTTCTTGAAATAGATTTTCTGATACAACACTACTCCCCCACTCTCAGAAGAGAAACACTTAAAAAAATAATAAGTCCTATTAATAGAAACTCTGTTTTGTCCCGCTCTTGTGTCTGACAAATTGCCCGTGTGGGCATTCTGTTCAAGTACAGAAGCTCTCATAACATTCTGAGGTAAACCCGGCATTATTGTTTATTTTGCTGTCTGATTTAAAGCTAGTGTGGCTTCTTGGTTGAAGCAATCGTTGATCAAGCTAGTAAAGTACCGCGTGGCATGGCTCAGGAGGTACAGTGGGTCGTCTAGTAATCGGAAGGTCGCTGGTTCGATCCCCGGCTCCTCCAGAGCGTGTTGAAGTGTCCTTGACCAAGACACTGAACCCCCTAACTGCTCCTGATGAGCAGGTTGATGCCTTCCATGGCGGCCTCCACCATCACTGTGTGAATGTGAGGCATACACTGTAAAGCACCTTGAGTGGTCGGTAGACTAGAAAAGGGCTATATAAATGCAGTCCATTTTCCATAAGCCAATATAGTGAGCTGCATACACATACATTATATATTTAATTCAAAAGACTGTCATAATAGCAGACTGTTCTAAGTTTCTCTTGTGTGACTGATTAATTGCATTCTGTTGGCATCATTAATTATACCCATGCTGTTATTTGAACTTCAATGCCCACAGTGAGTTTTGCTGATAAATGGAATGACTGTATGTTATTTGTTCACATACCACCTCTGTACCACTGTGATTAATCAAAGAACGCTGAAAACATAGCAAGGATAACAAATTATTGTGGCATAAGGTCAGGTAAGAAAATCAAATGAAAACAAAGGGAGATTTTGAAGGCATAGTATGCCTGAATGGTAACCCAGCCACTGAGGATGCACAAGCCAGTGCATTCTTAGTGCCGGTGCCAAGCCCAGATAAATGGGCAAGGTTGCGTCAGGGAGGACATCCGGCGTAAAATATTTGCCAAATCAAATATGCAGATCATAAATAATACACTATATGTACAAAAGTATTGGGACACCTGGCCATTACACCTACAGGGGCTTTTATGGCATCACATTCTAAATCCATTGGCATTAATATGGAGTTGGCCCCCCCCTTTGGAGCTATAACAGCTTCCACTCTTCTGGGAAGGCTTTCCACAAGATTCTGGAGTGTGTCTGTGGGAATTTTTGCCCATTCATCCAGAAGAGCATTTGTGAGGTCAGGCACTGATGTCGGATGAGAAGACCTGGCTTGCAATCTCCGTTCTAGTTCATTCCAAAGGTGTTCGACGGGGTTGAGGTCAGGGCTCTATGCGGGCCAGTCAAGTTCTTCCACACCAAACTCACCCAACCATGTCTTAATGGAGCTTGCTTTGTGCACTGGGGCATAGTCATGCTGGAACAGAAAAGGGCCCTCCCCAAACTGTTCCCACAAATTTGGAAGCATAGAATTGTCCAAAATGTCTTGGAATGCTGAAGCATTAAGTTTTCCCTTCACTGGGACTAAGGGGCCTAGCCCAACCCCTGAAAAACAACGCCATACTATTATCCCTCCTCCACCAAACTTTACAGTTGGCACAATGATATCAGGCAGGTAACGTTCTCCTGGCATCTGCCAAACACAGACTCGTCCATCAGACTGCCAAACAGGGAAGCGTGATTCGTCACTCCACAGAACACATTTCCACTGCTCCAGAGTCCAGTGGCAGCGTGGTTTACACCACTCCATTCGACGCTTGGCATTGTGCTTGGTGATGTAAGGCTTACATGCAGCTGCTCAGCCATGGAAACCCATTCCATGAAGCTTCAGGCACACCGTTTTTGTGCTGATGATAATGCTAGAGGCAGTTTGGGACTCCGCAGTTATTGAGTCAACAGAGTGTTGGTGACTTTTACGCACTATGCGCCTCAGCACTCGTTGACCCCGCTGTGTGACTTTACGTGGTCTGCCACTTCGTGGCTGAGTTGCTGTTGTTCCTAAATGCTTCCACTTTTCAATAACACCACTTACAGTTGACCGTGGAATATCTAGAAGGGAAGAGATTTCACGAACTGACTTATTGCAAAGGTGGCATCCTATGACAGTACCATGCTTGAATTCACTGAGATCTTCGGAACAACCCATTCCTTCACAAATGTTTGTAAATGCACTGCATGGCTAGCTGCTTGATTTATTCACCTGTGGCAATTGGTCTGAATAAAACACCTGAATTCAATGATTAAGAGGTGTGTCCCAATACTTTTGTACATATAGTGTATTTCCACACCGGATCAGTCGAGGCCCAGGTTATGAGCAACTGCCACGGTACTGTTGGCCAGCAGGGTGCTGGTGGAGACTATGCTACTGTTGGGTGAAGGAGAAGGAGAGGGGGAAGGCATGTCCAGAGGCAGCAAGAGAGGAGGAAGGGTAGGAGTGTGGAGGTGAGAGTCTGAACTTTGAATGTTGGCACTATGACTGGTAAAGGGAGAGAGCTGGCTGATATGATGGAAAGAAGAAAGGTAGGCATACTGTGTGTGCAAGAGACCGGGTGGAAGGGGAATAAGGCCAAGAGCATCGGAGGTGGGTTCAAACTCTTCTACCATGGTGCAAATGGGATGAGAAATGGGGTAGGGGTAATTCTGAAGGAAGAGTATGCTAAAAGTGTGCTGGAGGTGAAGAGAGTGTCAGACAGAGTTATGAGTATGAAGCTGGAAATCGAAAGTATATTGATGAATGTTATCAGCACATATGCCCTGCAAGTTGGGTGTGAGATGGATGAAAAAGAAGAATTCTGGAGTGAGTTGGACGACATGGTGGAGAGGGTACCCAAGGAGGAGAGAGTGGTGACTGGAGCAGACTTCAATGGGCATGCTGGTGAAGGGAACAGAGGTGATGAGGAGGTGATGGGTAGGTATCATGTCAAGGAGAGAAATGTGGAAGGACAGATGGTGGGGGATTTTGCGAAAAGGATGGAAATGGCTGTGGTGAATACATATTTCAAGAAGAGGGAGATAACACAGGGTGGTGTACAAGAGTGGAGGAAAGTGCACACAGGTGTACTATATCTTATGTAGAAGGTGCAATCTGAAAGGGATTGGAGACTGCAAGGTGGTGACAGGGGAGAACGTAGCTAGGCAGCATCGATTTGGAGACCAAGAAGAGGAAGCGAGTGAAGGCAGAGCCAAAGCTCAAATGGTGGAAGTTGAAGAAGGAAGACTGTTGTGTGGAGTTCAGGGAGGTGTTAAGACAGGCACTGGGTGGTAGTGAAGAGCTGCCAGATGGCTGGGCAGGCACTGCAGAAATAGTGAGGGAGACAGGAAGGTACTTGGTGTGTCATCAGGACAGAGGAAGGAAGACAAGGAGACTTGGTGGTGGAATGAGGAAGTACAGCAAAGTATACAGAGGTAGAGGTTGGCGAAGGTTCCAGTGTGGGAAGAAGGCAGCGCAGACTTGTGTTTGTGGCGGCCTCACCCAGTGCCGACTATGCAGTGTCTTTGTCTACATCTACATCTGAGTTTGTGTCACCGTGTTAACTTTTATGAGGATTTATGTCTGTGATCATCGATTTCGTTTGATGGCTGGGAGAGCTGGGTGTTGGATCGGCTAGGAGAGCGGGGCAGACTAAGCTGACTGTAGCCCATGCAGACCAGCAGTTCTAATAACACGGAGGGCGGTCTGGCGGCGGCCTTGCCGAGCATCGATTGTGCAGTGTTTTTGTCTTTGGCTGAATTTGTGTTGTGGTGTGGAGTGCGGGGAAGGTGTGCTGAAGGTGTCTGGCTGGGAGAGCTAGAACTGGATTGGCTGAGGGAACGTGGTCTGCTGCGTCCTATGGGCCCAAAGACCATGGCCCTGACCCTGTGCCCGAACAGGAAACACTGAGGGCGGTCTGACAGTACGCAGAAGCGCGGCAGGCTAAACTAACTGCTAGCCCATGCAGACCAGCAGTTCTGACAGTCATCCTGGCTGGTGTTTGTTCTCTGGACAGTGAAATTTTTTGAATTGCGTTGCAAATTTACTGAATGGACTGTGTTGTTGACTCTGAGGTTGTTTTTTTTTTGGCTTTGTTCTCTCTGGTTTTGTATGTTTTTGATGGTGTTGTTTTTGGGAGGTTTTGGATGTGTGTTTTTGTCTTTTGTGTTGCACTGCTGTGGGCTGGGAGAAATGAAATTTCATCTCTTTTGTGTACGCAAGTACATGAAATAGATGACAACAAATTGTTTCTGATTCCTAAAGAAGTAAGATAGTCAGAGAGGTGAAGAAAGTAGATAGGAGAAAAGGACTTGTACCAATTGGCTAGACAGAGGGACCAAGCCTGGAAGGATGTGTAGCAGGTTAGGGCGATCAAGGATAGAGATGGAAATGTGCTGACAAGCGATGAGAGTGTGCCAAGAAGGTGGAAGGAGTACTCAGTGCCCGCACTACCAGGCTCAAAAACACCTTCTTTCCAGAAGCTGTTGCCCACCTGGACCTGGCTACCCACTGAATGTCTGTAGATATTTTTAAATATTTTGTACTCCAGCTCTTTTTTTAAATTTATTTTTAGCTTTTGGTCTTCATGTGTGTATATCTTATATTGTGTTTGCTGTGTTTGTCTGTGTCTGTCTTGCACTGTTTGGTGAAGCCACAGCCCTCATTTCATTTTTAACATGTGCCTGCACATTGTTTTTAATGACAATAAATTGAATTGAATTGAATAAAAAGACACAAGAGAGAGAGAAGGTTGGGTGAAGTGGGAATAGTGAATCGGGAAGTGCGGTGGATTAGCAAGGAGGAAGTGAGGGCAGCTATGAAGAGGATGAAGAGTGGAAAGGCAGTTGGCCCTGATGACATACCTGAGGAGGCATGGAGATGTTTAGGAGAGTAACGGTGGAGTTTTTAACTAGATTGTTTAACACAATTTTAGAAAGTGAGAGAATCCCTGAGGAGTGGAGAAGAAGCATACTGGTACCGATTTTCAAGAATAAGGGCGATGTGCAGAACTATAACAACTACAGAGGTATAAAGTTGATCAGCCACAGCATGAAGATATGGCAAAGAGTAATAGAAGCTAGGTTAAGAGGAGAGGCAATGATTAGCGAGGAGCAGTATAGTTTCATGCCACGAAAGAGCACCACAGATGCGACGTTTGCTTTGAGAATGTTGATTGAGAAGTATAGAGAAGGCCAGAAAGAGTTGCATTGTGTCTTTGTAGATTTAGAGAAAGCATACGACAGGGTGCCGAGAGAGGAGGTGTGGTATTGTATGAGAAAGTCGGGAGTTGCAGAGAAGTATGAAGGAGTGGTGCAGGATATGTATGAGGGAAGTGTGACAATAGTGAGGTGTGCGGTTGGAATGACAGATGGTTCAAGGTGGAGGTGGGATTACATCAAGGATCGGCTCTGAGCGCTTTCTTGTTTGCAATGGTGATGGACAGAGTGATGGACAAGATCAGGCAGGAGTCTCTGTGGACTATGATGTTTGCGGATGACATTGTGATCTGCAGCGAGAGTAGGGTGCAGGGTGAGGAGAGCCTGGAGAGGTGGAGGTATGCACTGGAGAGAAGAAGAATGAAAGTCAGTAGGAGCAAGATGGAATACCTATGAGTGAATGAGAGGGAGGACAGTGGAATGATGAGGATGCAAGGAGTAGAGGTGATGAAAGCGTATGAGTTTAAATACTTGGGGTCAACTGTCGAAAATAATGGAGAGTGCAGAAGAGAGGTGAAGAAGAGAGTGCAGGCAGGGTGGAGTGGGTGGAGAAGATTGTCAGGAATGATTTGTGACAGAAGGGTACCATCAAGAGTTAAAGGGAAGGTTTACAAGATCATTGTGAGATGTTGGAGACAGTGGCACTGACGAAAAGACAGGAGGTGGAGCTGGAATTGGCAGAGTTGAAGATGCTAAGATTTTCACTGGGAGTGACAAAGGACAGGATTAGGAACAATTAAGGATTAGGATTGGTTTGGAGACAAAGCAAGAGAAGCCAGATTGAGATGGCTTGGACATGTGTGGAGGAGAGATGCTGGGTATATTGGGAGAAGGATGCTGAATATGGAGTTGCCAGGGAAGAGGAAAAGGGGAAGGCCAAAGAGGAGGTTTATGGATGTGGTGAGGGAAGACATGTAGGTGGCTGGTGTGACAGAGGAAGATGCAGAGGACAGGAAGAGATGGAAACGGATGATCCGCTGTGATGTCCCCTACTGGGAGCAGCCGAAAGTGGTAGTAGTCATAGTAGTAGTATGCCTGAATGGTGATCAAATGAAACAACAGCAAATTTAATGTAAGGAAAAGGACCTAGGACTGGTATTGTAACCAAAAAATAAAAAATGTTGCAAATATGAATCATAAAAATGACATTGACTATATATATACACTACCGTTCAAAAGTTTGGGATCACCCAAACAATTTTGTGTTTTCCATGAAAAGTCACACTTATTCACCACCATATGTTGTGAAATGAATAGAAAATAGAGTCAAGACATTGACAAGGTTAGAAATAATGATTTGTATTTGAAATAAGATTTTTTTTACATCAAACTTTGCTTTCGTCAAAGAATCCTCCATTTGCAGCAATTACAGCATTGCAGACCTTTGGCATTCTAGCTGTTAATTTGTTGAGGTAATCTGGAGAAATTGCACCCCACGCTTCCAGAAGCAGCTCCCACAAGTTGGATTGGTTGGATGGGCACTTCTTTGAGCAGATTGAGTTTCTGGAGCATCACATTTGTGGGGTCAATTAAACGCTCAAAATGGCCAGAAAAAGAGAACTTTCATCTGAAACTCGACAGTCTATTCTTGTTCTTAGAAATGAAGGCTATTCCATGCGAGAAATTGCTAAGAAATTGAAGATTTCCTACACCGGTGTGTACTACTCCCTTCAGAGGACAGCACAAACAGGCTCTAACCAGAGTAGAAAAAGAAGTGGGAGGCCGCGTTGCACAACTGAGCAAGAAGATAAGTACATTAGAGTCTCTAGTTTGAGAAACAGACGCCTCACAGGTCCCCAACTGGCATCTTCATTAAATAGTACCTGTTAGAGCTGGTCTCTTGCACACACAGTATGCATACCTTTCTTCTTTCCATCATGTCAGCCAGCTCTCTCCCTTTACCAGTCATAGTGCCAACATTCAAAGTTCCAACTCTCACCTCCACATGCCTACCCTTCCTCCTCTCTAGCTGCCTCTGGACATGCTTTCCCCCTCTCCTTCTCCTTCGCCCAACAGTAGCATAGTCTCCACCAGCACCCTGCTGGCCAACAGTACCGTGGCAGTCGTTCATAACCTGGGCCTCGACTGATCCGGTATGTAAGTCTTATTTATGATCCGCATATTTGATTTGGCAAAGATTTTACGCCGGATGTCCTTCCTGACGCAACCCTCCCCATTTGTCCGGGCTTGGGACCGGCACTAAGGATGCACTGGCTTGTGCATCCTCAGTGGCTGGGTTTATATACACTGCTCAAAAAAATAAAGGGAACACATAAGCAATGCAATGTAGCTCCAAGTCAATCACACTTTTGAGATATCAACCTGTCCAGTTAGGAAGCAACACTGATTTTTGAATCAATTTCACCTGTTGGTAAATTGTCTAATTTCCACCAGGTGGAAATTAGACAATTTGCAAGACAAGCCCTATAAAAGGAATGGATTTGCAGGTGGTGGCCACAGACCATTTGCCTGTCCTCATCTTTTCTGGCCGATCTTTGGTTAGTTTTTAATTTTGCTAGTGCCCTCACCACTAGAGGTGGCATGAGGCGGTATCTGCAACCTACAGAAGTTGCTCAGGTAGTGCAGCTCTTCCAGGATGGCACATCAATGCGTGGCAAGAAGATTTGATGTGTCTCCCAGCACAGTGTCCAGAGCATGGAGGCGGTACCAGGAGACAGGCCAGTACACCAGGAGACGTGGAGGGGGCCGCAGGAGGACAACAACCCCGCAGCAGGACCGCTATCTGGTCCTTTGTGCAAGGAAGAACAGGAGGAGCACTGCCGGAGCCCTACAAAACGACCTTCAACAGGCCACTAATGTGCAGGTTTCTGCTCAAACAGTGAGAAACAGAATGCATGAGGATGGTATGAGGGCCCGACGTCCACAATTGGGGCCTGTGCTCACAGCCCAACACCGTGCAGCCCGATTGACCTTTGCCAGAGAACATCTTGGTTGGCAGATTCGCCATTGGCGCCCTGTGCTCTTCACAGATGAGAGCAGGTTCACACTGAGCACATGTGACAGACGTGAGAGAGTCTGGAGACGCTGTGGAGAACGTTCTGCTGCCTGCAACATCCTCCAGCATGACCGGTTTGGCGGTGGGTCAGTGATGGTCTGGAGAGGCATATCCTTGGAGGGCCGCACAGACCTCTACGTGCTAGCCAGAGGTACCATGACTGCCATTAGGTACCGGGATGAGATCCTCAGACCCATTGTCAGACCATATGCTGGTGCAGTGGGCCCTGGGTTCCTGCTCATGCATGACAATGCTCGTCCTCATGTGGCCAGGGTGTGTCAGCAGTTCCTGTATGTCGAGGGCATTGATGCTATGGACTGGCCTGCACGTTCCCCAGACCTGAATCCAATCGAGCACCTCTGGGACATCATGTCTCGTACCATCCGCCAACGCGATGTCGCACCACAGGCTGTCCAGGAGTTGACCGATGCCCTGATCCAGGTCTGGGAGGAGATCCCTCAGAAGACCATCCGTCGTCTCATCAGGAGCATGCCCAGACGTTGTAGGGAGTGCATACAGGCACGTGGAGGCCACACACACTACTGAGCCTCATTTTGAATCGTCTTGAAGAATTTCCACAAGAGTTGGATCAGCCTATGTTCTCATTTTCCACTTTGATTTTGAGTATGATTCTGAATCCAGACCTTAAAGGGCTAATGATTTTGATTTCCATTGATCATTCTTAGGTTATTTTGCTCTAAACACATTCCTCTGTCTAATAAATAAAGATGTTCAGCTCAAATATTTCATTCATCGAGGTCTATATTGTGTTTTTAGGTGTTCCCTTTATTTTTTTGAGCAGTGTATATATATATATATATATATATATATTACACACACACACACACACACACACACACACATACACACATAAACAAATAAATTACTATAAATGAATAACATTACAGACAATGGAGAAAACCAATTTTTATACTGCTAAGACGAAGCTGAAGTACATCGGGGCAGCATGGCTCAGGAGGTATAGCAGGTCGTCTAATAATCGGAAGGTCACTGGTTCTATCCCCAGCTCCTTCAGAAAGCGCGTCGAAGTGTCCTTGAGCAAAACACTGAACCCTTAACTGCTCCTGATGAGCAGGTTGGTGCCTTGCATGGCAGCTTCCACCATCAGTGTATGAATGAGTGAATTATGAGGCATACACTGTAAAAGCATTTTGATTGGTCGGTAGACTAGCTATATAAATGCAGTCCATTTACCATTTATCAGCCATGTTTATGAAAAAGGTGCACACATCACACTGGCTGCCTCCAATCGCAGCGAATGAGATTCTCTGATTGAAACCCTGATCAGGTTAACCTTGTTCTCCCTTTCATACCAAAGGAGAGCAATATCGGACCTGCAGAAAACCTGGGTCATGATCAGGGTCATTGAGCCATTCACACAGCAAAAACAGGTTTTTCCCTGATCGTTGCTTGGCTGTGAGAGGGGTGTACGTGGGATATCACAAAACCGTTGAAGATATTTAATATGAGTGGGTTTCACTATACAGTCACTGGACTGTTATGTTTTGTATTATAGTCATGACATAGGTGTCATTAAATTCTGAGAAATGGTTGGCCCTTGTTTGCAAATTGCAAGAAAATCCCGACGTATTGTTTGTCAGGGCAGATGAACGGCTAAAATAGAATACAAGAAGAGTACCAGGAAACAGGGAGATGGATTGAGAGATGAAACTGGGAAAAGATACTGAATGGATTCCTGAGAGATTAAAAAAAAAAAAAAAACGGCTACCCCACGACTGGGGAAAAGCATGCATGACAGGGAGCAGAAGTGAGAGGAGAGTAGGCCAGAGGAGATGAGGAGGACGGAGGAGACAAAGCAGCCAAAGAGGGGTAGTGACGGCAGATATGGTGAGTTGAGAGATGAGTGCCTCATACAGCGACGCGATTAACCCTATGCTGGTGAGAGGAGACGAGAGAGAAAGAGAGAGAGAGAGAGAGAGAGAGAGAGAGAGAGAGAGAGAGAGAGAGAGAGAGAGAGAGAGAGAGAGAGAGCGAGAGAGAGAGAGAGAGAGACGGTGAAGGGGAACAAGAGGAGAAAGGATGACAGGAATAGTGCAGAGAGGAAAGGGATGGAGGAACTGCCAACGATGGTTTAGATGGCGGAGAGGATGGCGGGCTGACAGGTGAGCCCAGGAGAATTGACCAGCCTGCATCCAGCTGTCAGTGAGAGCTCATCTGGCACCAGCAGAGCCTTCATGTCAAAGCAGGAGAGAGGACAGGAGGAGCCCCACATATGGCCACGCGTGTACAGATGTGGCCCAGCCCCACGCTAAGCTGCTTTAATGAGCAACATGTAGAAACATCACAGGACACAAGCACGTGGGAGTGATTATCATCCCACACATGGCGCTGGTGGAGTGGTTGCTGTGTCTGCACAGTGCATCCTCGTATTGATGAAGGATTATTTCATGAGCTTCCCCTATCATCTGCTTTTAGAGCTGGCTACCCAGTGGACAAAAATCATGTGTAGTCCACTGACCCAGAGGCCATGCACTCATAAGAGTGCTCAGGTGGGTTTGTAATCGCAAGGTTCCAAAAAAAATGAACATCCTAGCCAAATTAATAACCGTCCCCGAGTTAAGATGAAAATAATGCGGTTTCTAACACTATATTTAGTTGAATCAGTTCATCTGGACGCGTTTATCCAGAGAAACGTTTCGTCACTCATCTAAGTGACCTCATCAGTCTCAACTGACTGCAGGTATCCTCACCCTCATAAGCAACACAGTGGTATAACAACCGAAACCAACGATCAGTTTCATATGCAAATTACCGTAAGCATTAACTAGCGTTTCAATAGCCATGTGTACTATTCACAGAGGATCGGGGAATAGTTGTAATCACAGCAATGTAAAATGGCGACAGATGTACTCTTAGGCCCCTCGGTTGAGGGACGGTTGTTCCCTCTTCACATAGATGGCTTCTCTGACTCTCTGTTCAAACCAGCGCTCCACCCTATCAAGGATGTGCAAATTAACATCTATTTTGCGCTGCTATCACTCTATAATCCTCAATTTCCTGTTGTTTTGGATCACCCTGAGTGTTCTGAACAAGCACCGGAATTCATTATTTGTTTGTGCGACTATGAAAAAATTATGAACCACGCTGATTATGTTCACAACACTGTTTAGCCTCATGCTTGACAGCTCCTGGCTGAGGTCGCACTCCTGTGCTGCTGACTTTCCAACGAAACTACACATGCAGAACGTAACAGTCTCACTGTTTCATTTCAGTGTTGAGGATACGTCTCTTCTAATGAATGTTAGTATGCAAGTCTTCTTCTTCTTCCAGCCTGCTCCCTGTTCCCCAGGGGTCGCCACAGCGGACTCTACGGTTTCCGTTGGTACCCTGCGAGGGCACAGCACCAATGGCGGCCGCTGCCAACTCGGGTCTCGACCAATCCAGTATGGTCCCACAGGGGTGCCGCCAGGGACTTTGCGCCCCTATAAAGAATATGACTGAGCACCCTTTATTTATTTAATTAATCAAATAATTATCTTATTATTTTCCTGACTTCTTTAAGCATTAAACCCCTTCCTCTACCGTCATCCCATGCTACCAGCTCGCCCAACAATCCCCTCATCAACAGCTTCTCCAATAAGGGACCCATCTTCTTAGTTTGACAAATTTACATATAAAATGCTCTTAACAAAAAGGAATGTGATACCACCATAGCCCAGATTGAATCTGTGGGCTCTTTCCTGTGGATCTCCCCTTCATGTGGATCGCGAATCAGAGAGGTCTTCGATAAAATCTGGCAATCGGATGGGATAATTATTTTCTTTTCAATATTTTTTTAGCACCGTTGTGGCGCCCCCTCTATTCTGGCGCCCTTAGAATCTTCATAACATGATACCCACTTATGGCGCCACTGTGGTCCCGTCAAGCCGCATACCAATTTGGCAAAACTTTACGTCGGATGCCCTTCCTGACACCACCACTAACCCTACGGACGGGGGCACAGGTGAAGCACCAGATGCCCTCCCTGTATTCATGGACTTACACCCATGCCTGTCACCGGAAATGCTAGTATGCAAGTCTGCGTAAGAAAACACAATGTAAAAACAGCAGATGAATCAGATAACTGTCCCAAATAGAATTAACGATAAAATTACCAAAAGAAATTGAGATGAAAAAAATTTGTTAAGATATGAGACTAAAAGACAAAATACCAATGACCATGTAACAGTCCTGATAATTACACAATGCAGGAGTTCTAATTTTCTTTTTCATTGCGGGCCATCATGTCTGTGTATGGACTCAATAAGTATCACTCTGCAAAAACACTCACGCCACAAAACATGTTGTTGGGGGATGAATTAGACTGTTTTGTGTTGTTTTGTTTTGTAAGGTTTTGCTCGTGGAAGTATTATGAAGAGTAATTTTCACTGTGCATTTTTAATTAAGAGAATAAAAAAATTAGGTTGAGTGTAGCAGCCACGCTACTGACAGTTACCCGAAAAAGGGACCATATCACCCCTATCCTGCCCTCTTTCCGTTGGCTGACTGTGCAGCTCAGATTTGATTTTAAGGTTCTCCTGTTTATTTATAAAGCCCTAAATGGGCTGGCCTCCTCCTATATTGCAGGACTTTTAACCCGCTATTCCACCCCCAGGTCCCTCAGGTTGGCTGACTTGGAACTTCTGGCTGTCCGGCGGTCTAAACTTTAGCTCCGGGGTGACCGCGCCTGTGCATTTACAGCCACTAGACTGTGGAACAGTATTCCCCTCCCTATCAGATCTGCCCCCTCCTTCGAATCTTTTAAGTCCAGTCTCAAAACATACTTTTAATCACTAGTGTTTGAGCCCTGATGTGGCTGAATAATGGCTTGTGACTATGTCCATGTGTTGTTTATTTGTGGCCTACAAACTATGTGCCTTGTTGTCTTGTATTTGTGTTTTAGCTACCTGCTCTGGTCTGTACAGCACTTTGGTTGATGTGGGCTGTTTTTTTTTTTTTAAATGTGCTCTATAAATACATTTGACTTGACTTGACTAGCCTTTTGACTGCAAGGCTACCTCACACGGTGCCAGTACACAATCTCTGGAAAGATACATTAGCTGAGGGTGAAAATGCAGGCCCTTGACAACCAGTCGCTATCTTCTGACAGCACTTTGTATCAAGATACCATTTAAAAACATAATGACAGCCTGTCTTTAGTGCAAGAGCTGGCAGTGTTTCAGCACAGTGGCAGTCTTCACAATACCTGAAAGAGCTGCCTAAAATTTAAATGAGGCACGCCACTGAGAAAGAAAAATCAAGCAAGCAGTTAATTCCAGTACATTCCTCTAAAACATAATGTGGCTAGATACTACTGTGCACTGTACAAAGCCATAGAATACAAACATGAGCTGGTTAACTGCCCTCTAGTGGCCGACACAATTTCAAATAGATCAAACAAACAAATATTTCAATGGCAAATTCACCCACAAAGCTAGAAGTCCAAGAAAAAGTGTCCAATGACACCCAACCACTGAAGGAAACACGGGCCAGCGATGTTCCAAGAAATGTAATTTAGCGGTAATAAAATACAAAAAGAGAAAATTGATTTTTTTTTCTCCCCCGAGAATAAAAACACAGGCACAAAAAAGCAGTTTGCCTGTCTTGTTATCGATTGCAGAATATATTGATCTGCTTCTAAGCCTTGTAAGTTGGTTTATGATGGGTCTATGCTGCATGAACAGAGGTATGTCCCGCTGGAGAGCAAACGGGGTTGACAGTATGAGAAAATGTTACTTGAAAGCAGAGTAAAAAGCAGGTTTGCCAATCACAAAAACAGAAGATTTGGAAAAGTCAAAGGAATATTCTCATATTCTGGCATCTCTGACTGGGCAAACAGTGCTTTAAAGGACTGTAAACCATATGAAGCCTAATTACAGTATCCTGTCTCAACACAGCACAGCCTAGCTTTCCAGTGGTGCTGTGTTTTTTCACTAGGTTTTCCAAAGGATTTGTGGTGCTGATGCAGAGGTGTCCCGTGAAGCTCATCCTTTGTTTTTTTCATAACAGCTTTCTACCGTGAAGCTGTGGGTGTGTATGGGTGTGGGTGTAAAAACCTGTGTGGTCGTGGCAAGGGCTAAAGCTTAGTAGGTACATCTGTCTCCGCCATTATGAGAAGCAATAGTTGTAGTCAACAAGACTTCTACAGTAGATCCAGCAGGTCAAATCTGGATATGGCTATCAACCATGTGCTGCCCCACAGTTGGCTGATTCAAGGCAGGTGATTACTGACCACAGCAGTGACAGCACCATTATTATTTTGTTAATAGGAAGAAAAAATGTAATACTTGTCTGTGATTAGCTTTTAAAGGCTGTTAACTTATGGAGGGTCACTAAAACCATCTTATCATTGGCTGCTCCCCCCGCCCCTATTCTAACTAACTAGCGACAACCAAGCATTGCCATCTGAAGCCCACTATATAGCACCATAACTCCATTTAATTGACAACGGTCATTAGTGGTCATTTAAACAGAGCACTGTGTGAAGCTTTTCCACTTGATGGAAAAATTATCTTTGATCTGGTCTCATTCTTTTTTTTATATATCATAAAACCATGATTTGGTCCAACAGTCACCTGATTTGTGTACACAATGAAATAATGCTGCTTAGGAATACACATCTGGTGGCACTTGATTCTCCGTCTCGCACTCCTCCTGAGCTCACCACTATGACAAAGTTCTGTGTGTGCAAACAGGAAGCTAACTAGAGCATGCAGATTGGCTCTCTGCATATATGGAGACTTGATTTTTTTCTTCTTTTTTTTTTTGTAAGAAAAATGCCTAACCACTTAGCACGCCTACAATGCCCATGCCATCTCTGTCTCTTAGGGCTGACATTTCACCAGACCAAGCAAAAAAAACTGATTCTTTTTGCTTGGTGAAGAAACTGAGCAGCCACCTCCAAATAAAAGCCCCAAAGAGAGTTATACCTTTGACTCAAGCGGCTCAAAGAATTTACCTGGCTGTGTTTATTACCTCCTGTGTTAATGGTGAACATGGTGTTGCAGGCAAATCAAAATTTGCGTCTAAAGCTACACAGTTTAAGCACAAGACCGTCAAACTTTCATGCCAAAAGCCAGAAGCATTCACAATGCAGGGCGCTACCCCCCTGCTAGCGGTGTTTCAACGACAAGAAGTTACCAGCAGTACTCATAATTTAGTTTAACAGAAAATACAGTCGGTGCCATGGTGGCGCAGTGGTTAGCGCGGTCGCCTCACAGCAAGAAGGTCCTGGGTTCGAGCCCTGGGGTAGTCCAACCTTGGTGGGTCATGCCAGGTCGTCCTCTGTGTGGAGTTTGCATGTTCTCCCTGTGTCTGCTTGGGTTTCCTCCGGGGGCTCCGGTTTCCTCCCACAGTCCAAAGACATGTAAGTCAGGTGAATCGGCCATACTAAATTGTCCCTAGGTATGAATGTGTGTGTGTGTGTGTGTGTGTGTGTGTGTGTGTGTGTGTGTGTGTGTGTGTATGGGTGTCGGCCCTGTGATGGCCTGGCAGCCTGTCCAAGGTGTCTCCCTGCCTGCCACCCAATGGCTGCTGGCATAGGCTCCTGCATCCCCGTGATCCTGACAGCAGGATAAGCGGTTCAGATAATGGATGAATGGAGAACATACAGTAACATCACCAAAGAAATGTTATTCATGAAATTTAAAACACAAACCATGTAAAAACTTGGGTTGACTGTAAATCCACCATTCAATGATGATGCAGCATGTTCGTAATTTATCAAAATGATGGGGGGGGGGGGGGGACTCAGAGATGCAATCACTCATTTGTGCAGTACTTTAGGTGTCATGACAAATTTTTGGTGCACCCAAATTCTTTGCTCGTGCCAATAACAGAAAAACTCAGTGGCACTTGTGTAAAATATTCGTTTGGAGCCGTGTTGATGCCGATCTGATTCCTTCTTTCTTTGAAAACAAGTGAGGTTACTGGAAACAAATGGCTGTATCTGTATTTCTATTTAAGAATATTGTAATATCCTTTGCAGAAAATTTGTCATTTTAGTTTGATTTATTAGATGTTACATGTGACTCTAGATATTCATTAAGTTTGCAGCTGAGTGTGAAATGGCCGGGATGAGAGTCAGCACCTCCAAGTCTGAGACCATGATTCTCTACCAGAAAATGGTGGATTGCTCCCTCTGAGTTGGAGATGAATTGTTGCCTCAAGTGAAGGAGTGCAAGTATCTCGGGGTCTTGTTCACGAGTGAGGGTAGGATGGAGCTGGAGATTGACAGGCGGATTGGTGCAGCATCAGCAGTAATATGGATATTGTATCGGACTGTTGTGGTGAAGAGGGGCTCAGCTCCCAATTTACCAGTCAATCTTCATTCCAACCCTCACCTATCTATGGTCATGAGCTTTGGGTAGTGACCGAAAGGGTGAAATCGTGGATACAAGCGGCTAAAATGAGTTTAATCCGTAGGGTGTCTGGGCTCAGCCTAGATAGGGTGAGGAGCTCGGACATCCGGTGGGAACTCGGAGTAGAGCCGCTGCTCCTTCGCGTCGAAAGGAGCCAGTTGAGGTGGTTTGGGCATTTGATTAAGATGCCTCCTGGGTGCCTTCCTTTGGAGGTTTTCCGGGCATGGCCAACTGGGAGGACACCCCGGAGTAGACCCAGAACTTGCTGGAGGGACTACATGTCCAATCTAGCCTGGGAACACCTTGGCTTCCCTCAGGTGGAGCTGGAGGGCGAGTGCCCTACTTAGCTTGCTGCCACCGCAACCCAACCTCGGAGAAGCGGCTGAAGATGAATGAATGAATGAATGAATGAATAATAGTAAATGTTCAGCGTACTAGCAACCTAATATTTCCGCACATGTTTTTTTTCCATAAAAATCATTATATGGAAATGGAGACACTGGTCTCTGCCAATGTTAGGATGCTAATTTGATCTGTGATCTGAGAGAAATTACAAAGTACGCCTTGTCTTTCAATGACCCATCATTGCGACCACTTCAACAAAACTGTTAAATGAGACTGGGTACCAAAAAGGGCTTGGTTATGGCAGTGGTAAGTTGAGAAAAAACACGATACACATTATCAAATAAGAAGACAAGTGAATTGTTGTCAATATCATTCAGCCAGGTTTTTTTTTTTTTTTTTTTTTAAGTGATTCAAGTGGAGAATGAATTGATATCCAATAACTGGTACTCTCCAGCTGCTGGTGGTATGAATGTCCAGTGAGTGATACCAGACATACACCTTTCACCTTAAAGGCTGACTCGCTTGTAGGTCAAACAATATCCATCCATCCATCCATCCATCCATCCATCCATTATCTGAACCGCCTGTCAAACAATCTATGATAACCACAACGTTACAACTAGACTTGTTTTGGCTTTAAAAATATTCCAATGACCGGCTTACAATCTGCACATTGGTAAACTGCATTTACTTAGCATTCACCCAGGTCACAGATCAAATGAACATAATCAAAACTTCAGAGCGTTCATATTCTATCAAGAAGTAAAACATAACTATGCTAAATCTTGCAACTTTACATCTATATTTAAATCATTCAGAGGATGGTTTCATTAAAGGATTTACCTCTACTTTAAACTAGCTGGCATCTATCAGATGTTCATTGATGGACTGTGCCTTAATTGGTAGGATTTGCTTGATTTTCATCTTCATTGTCATCGGGTCATTTTTGCCCTCTAGGTCATCATTGAGCTTAGTTAAATTTCTGGCAGATCATAAGGATATATGTGTGTCATTGCTTAAAATATTTGTTCGCTTTTTCTTTTTTAATCCAGACCTCAGTAAAGCATTGGTGTGTATCATTTAGAAAACTTAGATACACAAAACTTCACTGATGGCTTCAGTACTGAGGATATTACGACTTTGCTGAATCTTTCTGCAGTTCAACGGAGCAATCAATCGAGCCATCAAAACCATGATTTATCTCCTTCTTTTGGTCTTGGCTGACACGCTGTTACTGCCGCAGACTGCTAAATTCAACTACCAGGTTGTCAGACTAAATGCATGTGATGGAATGATATTGTCCCTATGTTGGTTTGCTTATACATCTATCTATTTATCTATCTATTTATTTATCAATCTATCTATTTACTTATTTATTTTTGGGCAGTCAGAGTGAATGGTTTGCACCGAAAATCGATAAGTATGCGAGACTGCTTCCTGACGGTTTTTAGTGGGTCTGAGCTGCAATGATTATATCAGACACATCCGATTTTTACGACTGGAATCTGGACGTAAATGAGTAATGTACACTGGTCAAGGACACAAATCTGAATGGATCCCGTCATTAAGCCAATGAAAATTACGAGCAGGAAACATTTAAATTACAAGAAACAGGGAAAGAAAAATGGTAAAGAGACATGGGCGCAAACCACGGGTGCACAGGAGTACAAAAATGGAAGAAAAGTTAACTCAAGAGTGGCTGGAGCAATTCTGTACAACCAACATGAATTGCAAGACCTATCATAATTGCACGGACAAAGAAAGAAAGTGTCCCATGTTTGTTTTGCTACTGGCGTCTCTATGTTACACATGAGCTCGCGATTTTGTGCGAGTTTGGTGTGTTTATTCTGGTTCAGTTGCAAGTGGCGTGTTGGGTTAGCGTATGATCCCTCATCTTGATCAGTCATTAAGTGGATGATCCCCAATTTTTCAGTCATCATATAAGAATAATATTTTTTTTAAAAACCAGCTGGTAAGACTGAGATGCCCAGTCTTTTCTTAATCTGTTAGGATTTTAAACATTGTGTAGAGTATCCCCTGCTTCAAGTTCATTTTATCATATACATCTAAAAAGTACCATCTACCTTCAAATGCAATCAAATGCATGTGCCCTGGCTCTCTCAGCCCTTAAAACTGTATATAAGGAAATAATAATAACCAAAACAATAAATAAGAAATCAGAAATCCCACAAAATAATAAATCAATGAAAGTTATGTAAGGAGCCTACTGTTCATTATTCTGACTGCCTGGGGGTAAAAACTGTCTTTGAGGTGGCTGGTCTGAGCTCTGATACTCTGTAAGCATCGTCCTGAGGGAAGGAGAACAGACTATGTGCTGGGTGTCTGGTGTCCTCCATGATACTTAGGGTCTTTCTTCTGCAGCAGGTGGTGAACATGTCCTGAAGCTGTGGCGGTGCTGTTCCTATGAAGTTTGAAGCCGTTTTTTACAATCCTTCTCAATTATTTGTGGTCCTGTTCTGTCAGGTTGACAAACCATACCAGTATGCTTCCAGTAAAGATGCTCTCTATGGTAGTATGATAGAAACTGATCAGGGATTTTGTGGACATTCTGAGTTTTTAGACATCTCGGAAAGTAGTCTGTGTTCAAAGAAGGTTGAATCAGTTCATCTGGATACGTTTATTGACAGATACGGTTCATCACTCAACTAAGTGACATCTTCAGCCTAAAATGACTGCAGGTATCCCCACCCCTTATAAACAATACAGTACAATACAGTTGCATAACGGCAAAAATCAATGACCAGTTTCATATGAAAATATGGGTGTGACCATTAACTAGTTTTGATGGCCATGTGTACTATTGACAGAGCATTTGGGAGTGTTTGCAATCACAATTTTCTTACCTGGATTATTGAGCATGCATCAAGATATAGTCTCTGCTGTTCCTTCTTAATGATACAGCTGGTGATAAGAGACCAGGAGAAGGGAGTCTGAGATCTGGATGCCTAAAAATGTGAAGTTCCTCACAATTTCAACAGGGACACCATTGATGTAAACTGGTGTCTGAAGTGTTTCGGACTTCCTAAAATCAAAAATTATCTCCTGTTTTTTTCAACATTGAGGGAGAGGTTGTTATCTTGATACCATATGGATAGGTCCCTCACCTCCTTCCTGTAGGCATCTTTATTGTTTATCAGTCCAATTACTGTGGTGTCCTCTGACAATTTCACGATGCTGTTATGATATTTGGCAACATGGTCATGTGTGAACAGACTGTAGAGTAAGGGACTAAGGTAACAACCCTGTGGTGCCCCTGTGTTGAGAATTAAGGTAGATGAGTAGCTAGTACCTGCTCTCACTGTCTAAGGTCTGCCTGTCCGAAAATCACATAACCACGTACAAATGGAATAACCAATTACACCTAAGACCGTGCGGAGTTTGATTCAGTGACTCGGAAAAAGCTTAAGTCAAGTGAATTTCTCAAAACTCCTTTGCTGCTTTTCTTTTAATCTTCCTCCCTCTAATACCTAGTTACAATAAATCCATATCTACGTATATCAATAATCTCATTCAACCTCTAAAGATGAGATGGAACGGGTCCGCGGTGGCGTAGCGGTCTAAGCATCGGCTTGGTGTCGATGCAGTTGCCCACTGGGGACCGGGGTTCGCGCCCCGGTCTCGTCAGATCCGACTATGGCCGGACTCGATGAAGCAGCAATCATTGGCAACGCTGTCTTCGGGAGAGGGGCGGAGTCGGCTTGTGTTCGTCATGTAAATGCATCTCTGTGTGTGTCGGAAAAACAGTGGTTCGGCCTGGATTCGCCTTGTCACGAAAGTGGGGAGGCGTCTCCTTCGAGACTGCCGGCCGGAGAGATGCAGTTGGCGAACGCATGCAATACGAGGGTGGGTGTTTGAATTAAAATAGGGATCAATTGACCACTAAATTGGGAGAAAAAAGGGAAAAATCAGAAATAAATTTAAAAAAAAAAATAAAGATGAGATGGAACGAAAAACTTATTTAAAGGTCACTCATCTCATCTCATCATCAGCCGCTTCTCCGGGGTCGGGTCGCGGTGACAGCACGCCAAGTAGGGCACTCCAGATGTCCCTCTACCCAGCAACGCCCTCCAGCTCCTCCTGGGGGGATCCCAAGGCAATCCCCGGCCAGATTGGAAATGTAGTCCCTCCAGCGAGTTCTGGGTCTACCCCGAGGTCTCCTCCCAGTTGGACGTGCCTGGAAAACCTCCAAAGGAAGGCCCCTAGGAGGCATCCTAATCAGACGCCTTATGAAGCCAACAAAACCACATCGCTGCTCTTCGCAGATGATGCGGTTTTGTTGGCTTCATCAGAACACAACCTCCAGCATAAACTGGGGCGGTTTGCAGCTGAATATGAAATGGCCAGGATGAGAGTCAGCACATCCATGTCTGAGGCCATGGTTCTCCACCAGAAAATGGTAGATTGCTCACTCCGGGTTGGGAATGATTTGTTGCCTAAAGTGAAGGAGTTCAAGTATCTCAGGATCTTGTTCACGAGTAAGGGTAGGATATAGCAGGAGATTGACAGGTGGGCTGGTGCAGCATCAGCAGGAATGCGGACATTGTACTGGATCATTGTGGTGAAGAGGGGGCTGAGCCGGAAGGCAAAGTTCTCAATTTACCAGTCAATCTTCGTTCCAACTCTCACCTATGGTCATGAGCTTTGGGCAGTGCCAGAAAGGGTGAGATTGTAGATACAAGCGGCTGAAATTAGTTTCCTCCTCAGGGTGTCTGGGCTCAGCCTTAGAGATAGGGTGAGGAGCTCGGACATCCAGAATGAGCTCAGAATAGAGCCATTGCTCCTCCGTGTCGAAAGGAGCCCGTTGAGGTGGTTCGGGCATCTGATTTAAAGGTTCCATGGAATGAAAAATGCATTTTCATTCTTGTTTTATTTTTGTGTTCATAAGAACGTTTTGTTTTGGGGTTTTTTTTGTTTTGTTATATCATCCTACACTTGCTGGCATGCACTAACACAGTGTTTCCCAACCCAGTCCTCAAGGAACCCCTATCCTGCAGATTTTCTTTGCAACCATGAATAGGTACCTGTTTGTAGTTATTCAACCAATCAGCAATGAATTATGTCAAATGTTGCACATCTAGCATAATTAAGTGCTATGAGATGACTGGTTGAGTAAGTACAAGCAGGGCTACCTATGTAGGGTTACAATGAAAATCTGCAGGATAGGAGGTCCTCGAGGACTGAGTTCGGAAACGCTGCACTAACAAATGTCCAATGAATGGGACGTGAAATTGAGAGAAGATTAGTGATCTTCTGCTGTCAAACCATCTAGCTAAGAACATGTCGATATTCTTGTTGGACATTCGTCTAACCATGCCCAGCCATTATTGGCTGTTAGTTAAACCAGACTCCCGCCCCTCAAAAATCCCACCACACAGTTCCAATCCATTTGGATATAGTATGTGAATTCGCAGAAGTTTCGCAGTGCACTAAAAGTCATTTCATAGGAGCTCTAAATACATTGGCCTACATATGGATATGTAATTTTGTCATAAATATTACCCTGAACTGGATGTATTTGCAGACTAGGTGCAATTTGTACTTTGGAAGCCAATCTTGGAGTTGTTAAAGAGAGGAGGATGACAACTGTGGGTAAATTCATCATATTGCCGAGACAAGGGATTAATTGGTTTTTATCAAACACCAGCTGGGAGACTTGCCCTCTTGGTCAATAACCCTTCCCTTGAAAAGAAGACAGTTGGAGAAGTAATTAGCTAATTAATGAGCAATGAAAACGAATGCTTCCCTAAGCATTTATTCACACATTAAGGTGCCCTAAGGTCAGAGAGAGAAATGTGTGAAAAAAGAAAAAACCTTGACAAGCAAAACACTCTGCAAGTACTGTATTTAGCTTGATGAAAGCCCAAAAATGGCGTTGTCTATTTTTGGGCTTTCATCAAGCTAAATACAGTACTGCAGAGAGAAAAAGAGAGAGAGAGAGAGAGAGAGAGAGAGAGAGAGAGAGAGAGAGAGAGAGAGAGAGGGAGAGCAAGAGAGAGGGAGAGCAAGAGAGAGACAGACAGTGTGCATTTGTTTGTGTGTGTGCATGTGAACATGTAATCTCAATTTAAAAAAAAAAAAAAGAAATTGTACCAAATGCCATCTTATACCTTCAAAGATTTAACTAAAATGCACCAGTTATCTTCAAATCATGTTTTGTCACAAGGAAAATACTGTTCCACAAAGCACTTTGACATTTTTTTTTAAAAATAATACTGGAAAGGTAAGATCAGTTTGTATTTTTAACCAAATACCAAACCAAAGCTGGAGGCTAACGCACTATATCACAGTGACTACTTTCTTGTTGGGTCATCATTGTGTGTCAGTAGGGGGAGTGCCTGGTGGTCCCCATCTCCTCTCCAGGTGTGGATGGCCGTTGGTTCACAGAGGAACCCATCTGCCCTTTGACAGGTTTTGTTTTTAGTCCTGCTGGGTGTCCACACACCCTCCTCAAAACAACCTAAGGGTTGAAGTGGGGACGCCGGTTTAGTCGCCGACGACCCGACGGTTGCAGTTTAACGTCGTACCCAGGGCGCGTTTGCTGAATGGAAAGGACACTTGCAAAGGACATCCAGCAAGGCCTGGTAGAAGGGACTAGGGAGAGAGGAAGACTGAGGAAAACCTGGGTAAACAACATCGGAGAATGGCTTCAGATGAGCGTAGTGGAGGCGGGAGAGCTGCGATGGATAGGGAATGGTGGAAGAGACTTGTTGAGGCAACAGCTATGCTCCTACGACCTCCATAGTTACGGAACTGATGATGATGATGACTTTCTTGTTGTCCTGTTTCAACCAACAGGTTGCGGCACACCTCTAAATTGTGCAAATCTGTTGCCAGATAATTGAAGACAGACACACACACACACACACACACACACACACACACACACACCAGAATCACATTGTTCCCATTTTGTTTTCATGCAGTGTGTATGTAAATAACCCAGTATGAGCCATGACTGTTGATGTATTTTGAACAGTTGGGTTGGTGCTTCTCTATTATCACAGTGTATAATGTATGACACTGGAGGTAAACTAGTATAACATAATTATCCACACAATGAACAATCACATTACCAAGCAATGATATATTTAATTCAGTGTATCAAATTAAGCACTCTAATTAAATTTTCTCAGTATTTACAAAGACGGCTGTGACCAATCCCGGCCGCTGAGTGAGCAGTCTGCAGCGTGGATATCTTTTTCCGTATAGCTAACTTTTCACATCCTAAAGTAGGTTTGCAGATATCAGTACAAACAGGTTTGCATCCTTGCTCCAGAAACAAAAATTACCGACGCGAACGATCAGCTGTGAATTTTCATGGTGAGATCAACTGATAACAAACAGGGTGAAGATCTCTTCTGCGACTTCCCTCACAGGAAGGGTGATTTAGCAACACTAGTGGAAAATGAAATCACTTTACAGCATGTCAGTCGGGATTACTTATCTTAGAAACCAGATGACATCAAGACAACTATACATGTGCAGACTTCGATTTTGGACCTGGTGTAGCATGGCAGACTGACATGACATATTGACTAAAGTACCTGGGAATCATCACAAAATCCAGTATGGTGAGTTCCTGAATACTGCAGTGCATGGTCCCGTCTTTAATACACCACGCTCTTCAAAAAATTACCATGGTGGTTCTGGGTATTTGGGTATCTAACTGGCCCCAAAAGGCACAGTGAAATCAATGCAACAACTTTACAGCAAAAAAATATCTCGCCATGGAGAGGTGCCTAATGGGAACACATGCATGAAGAATAGAGCAAGAATAATCATTTGCTATCATAATTGTTTTCTAATTACGGGTTGCTAAGGAAAAAGGAGTAACTCGCCACATCTGTTTAATTATATTTACCAAAGACGGAAATTATTGATCATTAATGTTACAATAAGCAATCCCGCTGATCATGCTGGCCGTTATTATCCAGCATTACTAATAACATAAGGTGACCAGATCATATCAGTCTCTTCTTCGGTGGATTCAGTGAGCTGAGATACTGTAACAATCAGCTAAATCAATTAAATTTTACAAAAATTTAAAATTTCATTTCATCTTCATCTTTCTTATTCATTTGGTTTTAAGATTTTCATTTCAATGCATGCAGCGGGTGTGACGTGTTCAATATTGGACATTGTGTGTGTGTGTGAGTGTGTGTGTTTAACATCAATGTGTGACAGGGGGCACTGTGCCAGTACAGAATGTCAACCAACACCCTCAATACAAACTTTGCAGAACAAAAGTCAGACTGTTCTCGGCAGACACTGCCTCATGTCATCTCCTGTGTCCACTTTCTGCTAGAACGCCTGGCAACCCGGCGCCCCCCTGCCACACACATAACCAATGGAGCATTGCGCTGACAAATTGAAAACTCCTCGTACATACCAGCACACTGCAATATCCCCTCACTCTGATGAAGGCTGCAGAGCTGCACCACAGAAAGTATTACAGACAGGCTGCTTCCACGCAACATTATGCCACCGCGAGAAAAATTAAGCGGTAATACAGCGCCACATGTCTCAATGTCCAAAGGCTTTGGACATGTATTTTAATTTGTTTTCCTTAAACGTCAATTATATCCACATAAAAAGACAAATGAAATGGTAGAAATGCTGATTACACCCTATATCAAACACAGTTGTGCCTGTGAATGCAAATATTAGGACAAATCCCAGCCGCAGCTAAGCAGGTTAAAACCCGCACCACAGATCAAAACGACCATTTTCTCTCCTGCCAGCTGTGTCCCAGGGGACCTTCACCCCAGGATAACACAATCACACTCAGCAAATCTGTTTACCCAGGTGAAACCACCATCTGGCAAACAGGCGTGTACCAGGAGGTATCCCATTCTAATTTGTTAATTTCTGCCTTGCACGAGTGTAATTAAAACTTAAATCACAATTTAGGTATGTTTCAATATTGGCTAAGGTAACTTCACCGCATCATTTTAGGAGGAAAAAAAAACAAAAATGAAATCAGTCGTTCCACCGTCTCCATCTCCACCTGCCACCGTAGTTGAACCCCCGCTGCACTGTCGGTCTCGCCCCTTCTGGTGATGTAACAGAGATTTTGAGGTAGCCTGACGTCAGTGGGCGGAAACTAAAAAATGAGTTTACCAACCAGCCGAATCTGATGTTCATGCCCACGACCACAATTTTAGAGATATACCCAATTTCCCATCTTATGCCCCCCCACATTGCAAATTTACTGGTTAGCCACAGGCTAAAACCATGTGCTGCTTTACTTTTAATTGTAGAACCATTGTACAAATGATGATTAAGCTACTGCTAGCCAAGTGACCAAAGAGCAATTAAGATGTTTGTTTTTTTGTTTTTTTTATGATTTCAAACATGGTACAAAACCACTTGTGTGGTAGAAGATGCGGCGGGGGGGCGGGGACAAATCAGACAGTGGAATGGAAAATCAATGAAAAACATAAGTGTTGGGTGTCCGGGTAGTGTAGCGGTCTATTCCGTTGCCTACCAACATGGGGATCGGCGGTTCGAACCCCTGTATTACTTCTGGCTCGGTCGGGCGTCGCTACAGACACAATTGGCCGTGTCTGCGGGTGGGAAGCCGGATGTGGGTGTGTGCCCTGGTCACTGCACTAGAGCCTCCCCTGGTCAGTCGGGGCACCTGTTCGAGGGGACAAGGAACTAGGAGGAATAGCGTGATCCCCCCACGTGCTATCTCCCCCTGGTGAAATTCTACATACTGAACAAACAGGATGTTTGATACTTATATAATACAGAAGCACGTCACTTGGTCAGAGCTTGGTGTTGTCTTATGAAGCTTCTAGTTAGAAATCAAATGAACTATGAAGCAATCCCAAATTCCCAATGTCAGAGCCCCCCGCCCCCCCATCCAACATAACCTCATATGATGCTGTTTCACTCATTACAACTTTCCATTCTTTAAGTGTCGGACATGGGGGTGACTTCCAGTGTCTCAGTATAATTCTAGTAGCTGAGACTTTCCCAGCCATCAAAACAGAGTATACACCTTTTGTCGCATTTGGTATTTCTGTTTTACCTCCCATATGGCATAAACATGGGGATGCAGGCAAAATGGTTCGACCATACAGCATTCCCATATAAGATGCAGAAAAGGGCCCATCTCTGTTTTACATTTCCAGCACATATTGCTACTTGTTAGTCCTATTCTGAAAAGCCTACATGGTGTCCAGTAATATCTGTGCAGAATTTTATATTGAATAAATTTCCCTCTCATTTCCCTAATATGTTTACCATTAGTGGCCATAATCTGTTTCCAAGCATCCTTGTCAATTTCACAGTTAAGGTCTCTCTTCCATATTATCCCCAAATTGTCACATGTACTACTAATTAAAAAAACTGAGTGATTACAGAATGTTGACGCTTTATGGCTGAGTGGGTTTTCAAGATATTTAACAATTGGATTATCTACCTCATCTGGTTGAAACTAATCATGCGATGTCTAATCTGTAAATACTTCCAAAAGTCTCCCTTCTCTTGCAATTTGTACTTTTGGACTAATTCAGAGAATGACATAAACGTGCAATATTTTAAAGATCACTGACTGTATGTGTTCCATCATGGAGCCACCATTTCTACTACACTCTCTGCTCCCCTAGTCTAATTTCCAGATTGAACCATCGTGAAGCATAGTACTGTTTGTAATGTGAGATCTTGTACAGTTTGAGCCTTTGCCCACACAATTAAGATGTTTATGTGAAGATAGTTAAAGTAACAGTAATGCCACAGCATCTTTTTGCAATGCTGATGGCACAGTGAGAAGGATAAATGTGACTTAAAAGGAAATTGAAAATCAACAATAAAATCGATCTCGGTTTTTTTTTTAAGCAGTTTCCCTTTTTTGTTAATGGTGAACCATCAAGAATTTGTTTTTTGTTTTTTTCCAGCTTTAACTTTTCTCATCTAGATTTGTAGTACACTTCATGAATACACTCTCGATTAGAGATGCTTGATTAGATGCTTGAATGAGTTTTAGGAAACAGCGCACTTCTGAAACGCCCATGTAGCAACAAAGTGACAGCAATGTTTGGTCAAACACTTTTTTTATGGTGTGTGAAGAAAAGAAAATGGAATTTGACTTCGTCCTTTTGCTCTTGCTTTGCGTAGTTTCATCGTAGCAGCCCACTCTCTGAAAATACTGTGTATTAGATATGTGAGGGTAAAATGTTTACTGATGAAATGCCCAGCCCTTGGGAAAAAGAGCAAAGGACTGTTTTGCTTTGCTATTGTAGATTTAAAATATGATGAGGATTAAATGACCAATTCATTTACACTTGATAAATGATTTCCAATGGAACATTTGTATCAATAGCTGGGCCTGCTACTTTTCCTAATAAATTCCACTATATAGAGAAAAGGAATTTGCGACAACATGAATTAGAGTTTCATTCCACTGCTGGGCTGACATTTACAGTACTTTATAGAGCTCGGGCTGATGGTGCAGGTCATAGGCACTGCAAGTCACAGTAAGGCTTCATGGGTTTGCATGAGTCTGCTGTCTTGCTACTAATGACCCACAGGGCACAGCATTGGCATCAGACCGTACTTCTCTGCGGATTTATGGTCAATTAAGCTGGGCTAGGCTCTCTATTTTTGCTTCTTGAAAAGAGTCTGGCTTTCTTTGTGCAGGGCCAGAGGAGGTGCCAGGGTAAAGGACAACAGCAAAGACCAAATGTCCTCACGATATACCTCTGCAATTATCTTTAGCCCATCCCCGTTCTTCCTTCAGTTATTCATTACACTTCACCTTCAACATTTAAATCAAATTTAACAACTCTGTTACAGGACAAAGTAAAAGGTCACCTCTAGCCCAGTTTTTTTTTTTTTTGGTTGTAGCTTAATAATTCTGGTTTGCAGAGACACTCTACGTTGATGTGGAAGCTGATCATTTGGACTCTTGCTTGTTTGAAGATAAGCTGGCAGGCTTGGGAGAAATAGACTATATGAAATGTGCCAAAAGGGAAAGAAGGATGAACCATTCTTTCCAGCTTTAAATACGTAGGCCAAGCCTTATGTCATTTCAAATGGAGGTCTGTATGTCTTCTTGAGATTTATGAGCACAGCAAAGGAAATTTTACACCGTCATCTACAATTGTGGTCTTTTGTGGCAGAATATATATTTGGAATGGTGAGTAAACCTTTAAATCGAGCCAATAAGATTTTTCAGAATGTTTTCAGTTTTTTCTCTTTCACACAGTAGAAATTAAACTAGAAAACTACAGTGGGGAAAATAATTATTTGACCCCTTGCTGATTTTGTAGGTTTGCCCACTTACAAAGAATGCAACAGTCTATCATTTTAATCATATGTACATTTTAACAGTGAGAGACGGAATCCCAAAGAAAATTCCAGAAAATCACATCATATGAATTTATAAAAATTAATAACCACCTGATTTAGAAAAATAAGTATTTGATCCCCTACCAAACAGCAAGTATTCTGGCCCCCACAAACCAGTTAGTTTTTCTTTAAGATGCACCCCCAATCCAAACTAATTACCCACATAAAATACACCTGCATCACCTCGTTACCTGTACAAAAGATACCTGTCCACACCCAATCAATCAGATTTCAACATCTCCATCATGGGCAAGACCAAAGAGCTGTCTAAGGACACCAGGGACAAGATTGTAGACCTGCACAAGGCTGCGATGGGCTACAAGAGAATTGGAAAGCATCTTCGAGAGAAAGTAACAACTGTCGGTGCAGTTATCAGGAAATGGAAGGAACACCACACCACCGCCAACCTCCCTCGATCTGGGGCTCCACGCAAGATCTCGCCTCTTGGGGTGTCCCTGATCATGCGAACGGTGAGGAATCATCTCAGAACCACAAGGGGGAACTGGTTAATGACCTGAAGGCAGCTGGGACCCCAGTTACAAAGCAAACGGTTAGTAACACACTACGCCGTCATGGATTAAAATCCTGCAGTGCATGCAAGGTCCCACTGCTGAAGAAGGCACATGTACAGGCCCGTCTTAAGTTCGCCAATGAACACCTGGACGACTCAGAAGAGGCCTGGAAGAAGGTGATGTGGTCGGATGAGACCAAAATAGAACTTTTCGGGCTCAACTCAACTCGCCGTGGTTGGAGGGTGAAGAACACGGAGTACAACCCAAAGAACACCATCCCCACCGTCAAGCATGGGGGTAGCAACATCATGCTTTGGGGGGGATTTTCAGCCAAGGGGACAGGACAACTCCATCACATTGAGGGGAAGATGGACGGGGCCATGTACCGTGGAATTCTGGACCAATACCTCCTTCCCTCAGTGAGAGCGCCGAAGATGGGTCGTGGATGGGTGTTCCAACACGACAACGACCCAAAGCACACCGCCAAAGCAACCAAAGAGTGGCTGAAGAAGAAGTACATTAAGCTTCTGGAATGGCCTAGCCAGTCTCCAGACCTGAATCCAATCGAAAATCTTTGGAGGGAGCTTAAAATTCGGGTTGCCATGCGACAGCCTCGAAACCTGAACGATTTGGAGCTTGTCTGCAGGGAGGAGTGGGCCAACATCCCTGCCGAAATGTGCACAAACCTTGTCAGAAACTATAAAAACCGTTTGACATCTGTGCTAGCCAATAATGGCTTTTCTACTAAATATTAACATAGTGTTTGTCCAGGGGTTCAAATATTTATTTTGGACCAAAAATATGCAAATAATTTCATAAAATTCATACAACGTCTTATTCCACTTTTTTTGGTCATATTCTGTCTCTCACTGTTAAAATGAACCTACGCTTAAAATTATAGACTGTTGCACTCGTTGTAAGTGGGCAAACTTACAAAATCAGCAAGGGGTCAAATAATTATTTTCCCCACTGTAGATGTTGTATAGATGCTCCTGTAAGATCTTTATTCTGTTCAGCACTCCTATGAGCTTCCTCAAGAAGAAGTGATTGAGCCAGGAAACCAGCTGGTTTGACTAAGTCTGGGGTATATTCCCATGGATAGCATAGGAATTATGTGGGAGCACTATGGCACTCCTTGGCATGGTTGCTTGTTAAGTTAATGATCTGGAAACCGGAGCTTTAGCTTAACTGACTGAACCTATCTTAAATCACTCTGACCAGGCCCGCCCACAGAACAAACTGGGCCACTGAAAAGGTCCAGTGAATGCCCCCCACCCCCAACCCCACCGCCCCAAAAAATCTGCTTTACTCATCAATGCATGCGCATGCTCTCTCACAGCTACAAAACACATGTAAACTGAGGATTAACAAGGAGAAAGTGAGGGCAGCTATGAAGAGGATGAAGAGTGGAAAGGCAGTTGGTCCTGATGACATACCTGTGGAAGCATGGAGATGTTTAGGAGAGTAACAGTAGAGTTTTTAACTGGATTGTTTAACACAATTTTGGAAAGTGAGAGAATGCCTGAAGAGTGGAGAAGAAGCATACTGGTACCGATTTTCAAGAACAAGGGCGATGTGCAGAACTGTACCAACTACAGAGGTATAAAGTTGATCAGCCACAGCATGAAGATATAGGAAAGAGTAATAGAAGCTAGGTTAAGAGGAGAGGTGACAATTAGTGAGCAGCAGTATAGTTTCATGCCACGAAAGAGCACCATAGATGCGATGTTTGCTTTGAGAATGTTGATTGAGAAATACAGAGAAGGCCAGAAGGAGTTACATTGTCTTTGTGGATTTAGAGAAAGCATATTATGACAGGGTGCTGAGAGAGGAGGTGTGATATTGTATGAGGAAGTCGGGAGTTGCAGAAAAGTGCGTAGGAGTGGTGCAGGATATGTATGAGGGAAGTGTGACAATGGTGAGGTATGCAGTTGGAATGACAGATGGGTTCAAGGTGGAGGTAGGATTACATCAAGGCTCGGCTCTGAGCGCTTTCTTGTTTCTAATGGTGATGGACAGGTTGACGGACAAGATCAGGCAGGAGTCTCCGTGGACTATGATGTTTGTGGATGACATTGTGATCTGTAGTGAGAGTAGGGTGCAAGTTGAGGAAAGCCTGGAGAGGTGGAGGTATGCACTGGAGAGAAGAGGAATGAAAGTCAGTAGAAGCAAGACGGAATACATATGCGTGAATGAGAGGGAGGACAGTGGAATGGTGAGGATGCATGGAGTGGAGGTGACGAAGGCATATGAATTAAAATACTTTTTTTATATTAGAGGGACTACTCAGGTTGGACGGTTTGGAGACAAAGCAAAAGAGGCAAGATTAAGATGGCTTGGACATGTGTGGAGGAGAGAGATGCTGGGTATATTGGGAGAAGGATGCTGAATATGGAGCTGCCAGGGAAGAGGAAAAGAGGAAGACCAAAGAGGTTTATGGATGTGGGGAGAGAGGACATGCAGGTGGCTGGTGTGACAGAGGAAGATCCAGAGGACAGGAAGAAATGGAAAAGGATGATCCGCTGTGGCGACCCCTGACAGGAGCAGCCGTTAGGGGTCACACACTGACAAGACACACACACACACACACACACTTAAACCATGTTTCAGTGTGTGTGTGTGTGTGTGTGTGTGTGTGAGTCTAGGTCACTCACTGTCCCTCAGGCATGTTGATACATATTGGGCAACAAGATATGCCCTGTCTCCTTCGCCTAGGAGTATTTTTAATTTAGAAAGGTTAATAAACTCTTTGAAATCTGAAATTACACAGTTTAAAGTAAATGTTCCTTATTTCATTGAATGCTTTCAAGACTATCTGTCTTGATACTTTGACTAGGCTTGTGTCAGCTTCTAACACAACTAATTGTGTACTTGACCCTTTACCAGCAAAACTTTTTAAAGACCTCTGGCCTTTCCTGGGACCTACAATGCTAGACATTCTTAATTTATCACTTACTATTGGCACTGTTCTGAGCACTTTGAAGATAGCCATGGTAAAACCCCTACTTAAGAAACCGCACCTCAATCCAGGGTCTCTTAATAACTATCGACCAGTCTCTAATCTTCCATCCTTTTCTGAAGCACTAGAGAGAGTTGTGTATCAACAACTTTTGACCCATGATCTATGAACCTTTTCAAACAGCTTTCAGGGCCTGTCACTCCACTGAAACTGCTCTGACTAGAGTGATGAATGGCCTTCTACTAGCTATGGACTTTGATTCCACCTCTCTGCTTCTACTACTGGATGTCCTGGATGTCAGTGCCGCCTTTGACACCATAGATCACTGTATACTATTAGAAAAAATTGTAATTTTGGTGTCTGGTTTAGCTCTCTCTTGGCTTATGTCCTACCTATCTGGAAGAACACATTGTGTAATATTACATCGAAATTCTCTGAAATTAAATATGGCGCACCTCAGGGTTCGGTTCTTGGCCCTCTACTTTTTTTCTCTTTATATTTAACCTCTTGGCCAAATCATACGCAGTCATGGAATAAATTTCCATTGCTATGCAGATGATACTCAGCTGTATGTGCCTATAAGGGCAGATGATCGTATTCAAATGACTAATTTAGAGGCCTGCTTGGCTACTGTGAAAAAATTGGATGTCACTAAATTTCCTTTTAAATTCAGATAAAACGGAGACGCTGATCGTTGGATCTGCTAGACACTGACATGAATTTGATCAAGTAACAATAACAATCAACAACTCTGTGATTTCACAAAGTGTGGCAGCCAAAACTCTTAGAGTTACGTTTGATCCCAGCCTTTCCTTTGATAAGCACATTAAAGAAATCACCAAGACTGCCTTTTTCACTTACTTAACAGCTAAAATTCGATCATCCCTGACTATGGCTGATGCAGAGACTCTAATACATGCATTTGTTTCATCCACACTTGGTAACTGTAATGTTTTGCTTTCAGGTCTGCCACATGTGAGTACTAAAAGTATTCAGATGGTTCAAAATGCTGCAGCTAGAATTCGACCTAAAACTAGAAAATTTGACCATATTACACCAATTCTTGTCTCCCTTCATTGGCTTTCTATCCATGTTAGATCAGACTTCAAGGTGCTTTTGCTGACTTATAAAATCCTAAATGGGCTTGCAATATCTTACCTGTCTGATCTCCTTAAACCATACATTCCATCTTGAGCTCTCCACTCTCAAAATACAGGGCTCCTGTGTGTACCTAAAGTTAAAAAGAAGTCAGCTGCTGGCAGGGCTTTTTCCTAGTAACAACAACAACTTAATTTTGTATAGCACCTTTCAAGGAACCCAAGGATACTTTACACTAGATAAAAAAAATTTTTTTTTTTAAAATTGGGCCCCGTTCTTTTGGAATAACCTGCCTGCTGCCGCCAGACAATCAGTCTGTTGAGTCCTTTAAATCCAAACTTAAAACTCATTTTTTTGCCTTAACTTAAAATTAGTTGCCTTTAAATTGAGTACTTCACAACCTGTGGGTCGGTTTCTGTCTCAATGAATTTACCAAGCACTGTTCTGCCGACGAGATTATAAAGTATAGCTTATTGACTATTGCAATCTGTTCTCTTCTCACGTCTTTTCTCAGTCTCTGAATAATGTCATCACCTTTCTCTTCGCCTGTGTATGTGAATGGTGTGTTGTGAGTCTCCCTTGTGTGCACATGTAGTCTGTCCTCCTCCCAGGTCTCCATGGTGATGGTGGCCGCCACCTGGACACTTCTTGGCATCCCCCTCATCACATTTTATTTTACATATTATAAATCCATATAATTTTGTTATCCTGTTTCAATTTTACATCCTTCTCTCACTCTGATGTGTGACTAATGTTTTTTCTTGTCTCTTCTCACACGTATGTGAATGGTGTGATGTGAGTCTCGTGTGCATTTGTAGTCTGTCCTTCTGTCAGGTCTACATAGTGATGGTGGTCACATGGCTCAGGTCCTTGGCTGTTCCAGTGCTATCTGGACACTGCTTGGCATCCTCCTCATCATGTTCTTCATATATCTTATAATAATTCTTTTATTCTCTTTCAATATTGTATTCTGTAAACTGTGTACACACATCCACTGCACGTCTCTCCGTCTTGGAAGAGATCTTTCCTCTGTTCCTCTCCCTCAGATTTCTTATTTCTTTCTCCGTTAAAGAATTTTTTAGGGAGTTGTTCCTTATCCAATGTGAGGGTCTAGGGACAGGATGTTCTATTTCCGTAAAGATCACTGAGGCAAAGTTTTATTTTGTGATAATGGGCTATACAAATAAAATTGACTTGACTTGAATGCCCAGTTCTGACAGTACTCTTCTACTTTGTTCAGCTGTTGTTGTAGTCCTTGTTCAGTAGGAGACTGTAAAACAAGGTCATCAGCATAAAACAGAGGACTTTACCTCGCTATCTAGGAGGAAGAGGCCAGGAGCAGCATAGTGATCCAACTGAACAGCAAGTTCATTTATACATAATATACATTAAATAAAGGACTCAAATTGAAACTCTGACAAACACCTCTCCTCTACGTGAAGAATTTAGATTGTTTATCTCCAATTTTAACAGCACACTTATTTTCCAAATACAGTGATTTAATCAGATCATGCATTTTTCCCCCTATACCACAATGTAGAAATCTGTAATAGAACCCTTCATGCCAAATAGAGTTGAAAGCTTTCTTGAAATCAATAACGCAAGTGAATATCTTACCATTTTTTGTTTGGTGCATGTTTGTTAATTAAAGCATGAAGGGTATGTACAAGTTCAGCAGTGCAGTGTTTTGGGAGGAAGCCGATTTTTTTTTTTTACTCAGGATGGAGTGTTTGTCAGGGAAATCTAGTATTCTTTTATTAAGAATACACCAGAATAATTTACCTCAACAACTGCTGACACAGATGCCATGGTAATTACTAGGGTCTCTTTTGTCCCCACTCTTATGAGTGGGGGATTGGGGCCCTTTGTACCAGATGCCAGGAAAACATCCTGACTGTAGGATGATATTGAACAACTTCAACAATGCACCCTCCATCTCTGGGGTGCTGCATTTGAGCATATCATTTTTAATGCTGTCTGGACAACAAGCTTTCCTTGGTCGGAGAGATTCTGTCTGTGTGGTCAATTTTTCCCAAGTAATTGGGAAATGAAGGGGGTTTTGGTTGTCTTTACTTGTGTCTTCTAATGTTTGGAGTTTTTCTTTTATAACACATTGATTTGAGTTAATTAGATTTATTGGTATATCTTTGTACAGATTTTCAAAATGCGCTCTCCAGATATCACCATTTTGGATAGGTAATGCTTGTGGTTGCTTTGTATTGAAGTTGTTCCACATATCCCAGAACTGATTTTGATTAATGGCGTTCTCAATATCTTCCAAGTTTCATGTGGTTATAATTTTGTTTTTTGTTCGTAATTGTACATTTATATTTGCTTAAAATGTCAATGTACCTAATGCATAGGGCTAGGTTGTTTACTGGTTGGCGATGTTTTTTATTTGCTATTTTTCTCAGGTCTTTTCTGATGGTCTTGCACTCTTCATCAAATCATTTGTCATCATTTTGCCTTTCAACAGGCTTCCATTTTTGTTTTATAAGGTCAGCTTTAATAGCTGCCTTATGAAATATCATATTGATATCATTAATGGCCTTGTTTACACCATCTCAGGTAGGGACATATTGATTCCGGTCATATATTGATGTGTCATTCATCAGATCAAGGGAGTTCAATGCCATGGTGAATTTGTCTCCACTGTCTGGGGTCCATCTGTAAGTATGATTTAATTTATATAGTTTACTGGGTTCCTTTTTTTTGGTGTCACTCATTTGACCTGAGGGTTTAACGAACACATTTATTTGGTTGTGGTCTGGAAGGGGGGACTGCTGTCTGACGGTAGAGGGGTCCATGTTAGTCTACCACACTGGATCAAAGAGGTGAAGAGTATGTGAAGCTCCCTAAAAGTCCCCTCTGAACCTACCAGTGTTGTGCAAGTTCACACACTTCACAAGAGCTAGATGTTCATAATTCACAATTTTGAATTTTGAACTAAGTTCACAGGCCCAAAAAATTAACTAGTTCACTTTCATTTCTTTCAAATTTTCTTTAAATGAGCTGCTACAATGGCCGAATGTTTCAACTCGACATCCTTTCAAATTTGTTGCCAATGTGGCTGAAGTTTGGACTTGCTTTTTCAGACCCAGTGGGAACAATTTGCATAGAAATGTGACATTTACTCCATTGGAATCTGTCCTGTGAAGTAATTCTTGTCTTTAATGCACTTTTTGTTTTCAATATTTATTGTGTGTTATTTGTTTTTATGTGGCACTGAGGTCCTACTGAAATGTAACTTCATTCCCTCATACGTATGAGACATGCATATACAGCAAAGACAAATAAAAGCAGTCCAAGTCTACTGATTTGTTCATAAAACTGCTTCAAATATTCATATGAATTGGCTTCAGTAGTACCAGTAGCTGCATCTGAATTGCCAGTTGCACTAGCCATGCCGGGTGTCGTAAATTCTCGGGTGCTGTAAAACACAGTGCATGAGCATCGTTAACTCACGTTTATATTCATTAGTTGCAAACAACCACGTTCAGTTCACTGTTCACCAAAAACATGAGCAAGTTCAACATGCTATTTGCACAACACTAGAAACTACCTTTAAATATGTATAGGCCTAAGGCCCGACGGAGATGTACTGTCTCCTTACCACTTTGATTTATTTCAGAGTTAAGGCTGTTCCGATGGGTGACGGTTGGTGTGGTAAACAGGGTAGCCTGATCAAACATATGGCTGTTGCCCTGTGGGCCGATGACATCAGGTTCCATTCCTGTTCGTCCATTCAGATCTCCAATTATGTATGTTCGCCTGGGCCTGGAAATAGTTGATTTCTGAATGGAGTTTGCAAAATGTCTTCTTCAAAATAAGAAGAATCTACTGGGGGTACATAAATAGCACAGAGATTTTATATCCATATCAGCTATGTCCAGGGTTTCATCTCACCTTTATCAAATATATGATTTACCATGTTTTACTGGTGGGATCTGACAACAAAGGTCTCCTTTATACCACATCAAGATCCCCCCAGACGTTCTGCCCTTGCATATGATTTTTAATTTTATAGAGGGCACCATGACTTCATTATATCCTGAAGGACAGTGAGTGAGCATATCAGTGTGACCATGGACCACAGAATGCATTTCGAATTGGCCCACCACCACCACCACACCCCCCCCCCCCACACACACACACAACGCCACCACCCCACCCACTCGACTTTGAACCAACTTGACTTCCGGAGCCACTTTTACGATCATCGTGATACTACAGCTAGCACATTATTAAGTGACTACAGAATAAGTCCTATCACATAGAATTAAAAAAGAAACGTCAAACTCACCACAGCTCTTTAAATATTGCAGGAGAACTGTCACCGTCTGTCATTGTGCTGGCTGAAGTCCCTGGCAATCCCCAAAATATCCAATGTTGCCAAAAAAATCCCTGACAGCAGTCCCCTTTCCAACTTTCGCTGGCATTACCCCGAAAAAAATCTTGTTATTTTTCGGCGTTTCAATTATTCAGTAAAAACTAACTAGATAACCCAAGAATGAAGTGGCAGTTTAATGTTAAATGTATGAAGGGAGCAGCGTTGGTGTAAAATATTTAGATAACAGAATTTATTGCTTTCTGATTGGCTGTGTGGGGTCACACAAGGGAGGCAGTGTATGACACAGGTGGCTACCGAGGGATTCAATTTTTCTTTTTATAAACTTAGCACAAAAAGTAAGGAAATTTGTGTTTGGTAGATTATTTCTTTGTTGTAACAATGCTTCTTGGCAATAGATCTTATATCAGGCACCTGATTGTCAGCACCTGGGGTACCAGAAGCTCAAAACAAAAGTCAATAGCAACAGCAAAACAAGCTGCTCGGCATTGGCAGAGAAGATTTGGCAAAATTTTCATGGGTGCAACCCACATACTCAGCTCTGCTGCTCATCCCACAAATGCATGTTCCTTAAAAATGTGGCATCATTTAAAAGGGAAATAAACAGGCTTTCCAACGGTGTAAGATTTACTGCCAAGAAGCATTGTTACAACAAAGAAATAATCTACCAAACACAAATTTCCTTACTTTTTGTGCTAAGTATATTTGATGTTCAAAAATAGGTAAGGCCCAGACCCTACCAGCCCTACCGGTTCAACAGTCCATAATTGTGACACCAACTTACTGCCAAACACAATTACAACCATGTGTTTGATAGATTTCATGAATTCAAGGTTTCCACTCTTCACATCAAAGGTTGAGGAGTGGACATCACCAATATTCCTGCAGCTTATATGAAATGAACACATTAAAAAACAATCAAAATGAACCTGTATAGTGAGACAAATATGAAAACACCTACACCTACGTATACATTTACAATACTGAATGATACTTTGATAAGAATTCCATGGAGGCATGTACTAATTTCACTAATGGTGTTGGCCCACCTGAAGGAAATCACAGACCCCCTGCTTGACCCCCTGCAGTTTGCCTACTGAGCAAGCAGGTCAGTGGATGCTGCAGTCAACATGGGATTCCACTACATCTTCCAACACCTGGACCCCCCAGGGACACACGCAAGGGTCCTGTTTGTGGACTTCAGCTCAGTGTTCAACAACATCATCCCAGATATCATCCACTCCAAACTCACCCAGTTCACTGTACCAGCCCCAATCTGCCAGTGGATTAAAAACTTCCCGACAGACAGGAGGCAGCTGGTGAGGCTGGGGAAAAAAAAGCACACCCAGCACCTGGACAATCAACACTGGCGCCCTCCATGGATGTGTGCTCTCCCCTCTACTCTTCTTCCTCTACCCAAATGACTGCACCTCAGGTGACCCATCTGTTAAACTCCTGAAGTTTGTGGATGACACAACCATCATTGGCCTTATCCAGGATGGTGACGAGTCTACATATAGACAAGAGGTTGAACAGCAGAATCTCTGATGCGGCCATAAGAATCTGGAGCTGAACATGCTCAAAACAGTGGAGATAAAAGTGGACTCCAGGAGGAGCCCCCCAACACTGCCCCCCCCTCACTGTACTCAACAGCACGGTGTCTGTCGTGAAAACCTACAGATTTCTGGGTTCCACAATCTCTCAGGACCTAAGGTGGGCATCCAACATAGACACAATAATCAAAAAGGCCCAACAGAGGATGTACTTTCTCCGCCAGCTCAGGAAGTTCAACCTGCTTCAGGAATTGCTGATTCAGTTCTAAACTGCAATACTCAGGTCTATCCTCTGCACATCCATTACTGTCTGGTTTGGATCAGCCACCAAACAGGGAAGGGACAGATGACAACAGGCAGTTAATTCTGCAGAGAAAATCAACCAACCTGACCTCCATTCAGGACTTATACATCTCCAGAGTCAGAAAATGTGCAGGCAACATCACTGCAGACCCATCACACTCTGGTCACAACCTGTTCCAACTCCTCCGCTCTGGTAGGCGCTACAGAGCACTGTACCCCAAAACACCCAGATATAAAAAGTTTCTTTCCGCAAGCTATCATTCAAATGAATGCTGAACATTGTCAAATAAACCAACCATTTTGTATATACTGTACTGTATATTGCATGTATACTGGTACGCTCTGTCATGCCCATCTATCTCAGGCATGTATGTAAGTAACTTGTTAACATTTATTTCAGCATCTCAGATTTACGTATTCTCTGCACCAGTTCACTTCATCACCTCTTGTATATCTGAAGATTGTTGTGTTGTTATGTTGTTATTCTCTTTCAAGTATACAGAGAACAATGAAACCGGAGTCAAATTCCATGTATGTGCAAACCTACATGGCCAACAAACATGATTCTGATTCTATTACTATGACTCTACTGACTACTACTATTGTTATTATTACAACAAAAATCTTGGTGTTATGTTTGATCCCTGCCTTTCATTTAATAAGCACATTAAAGAAAGCACCAAGACTGCTTTTTTTCACTTAGGTAGGATAGCTAAAATTCGATCTTTTCTGTCCATGGCTGATGCAGCGACTCTAATACATGCGTTTTTTTCATCCAGACTCGATTACGGTAATCTTCTGTTTTCAGGTCTGCCACATGCTAGCACTAAAAGTCTTCAGATGGTTCAAAGTGCTGCAGCTAGAATTCTAACTAAAACTAGAAAATTTGACCATATTACACTAATTCTTGCCTCCCTTCATTGGCTTTCTATCCATGTTAGATGAGACTTCAAGGTGCTTCTGCTGACTTGTAAAATCCTAAATGGTCTTGCCCCATCTTACCTGTCTGATCTCCTTAAATCGTACATTCCATCCCGAGCGCTCCGCTCTAAAAATACAGGGCTCCTGTGTGCACCTGAAGTTAAAAAGAAGTCAGCTGGTGGCAGGGCCTTTTCCTATCGGGCCCCGTTCTTGTGGAATAACCTGCCTGCTGCCGTCAGACAATCAGTCTGTTGAGTCCTTTAAATCCAAACTTAAAACTCATCTTTCTGCCTTAGCCTACAATTAGTTGCCTTTAAATTGGGTACTTTATAACCTGTACTGCATGGCGGGTCAGTTTCTGTCTCAATGAATTTACCAAGCACTGTTCAGCCGACGAGATTATAGCATATAGATTATTGACTATTGCAAACTGTTCTCTTCTCTAACATGTCTTTTCTCTCTCTCTGAATATTTTGTTTCTCTTCTCCCGTGTATATGAATGGTTTGATGCGATTCTCCCGTGCGCACGTGTAGTCTGTCCTCTTCCCAGGTCTCCATGGTGATGGTGGTTACCACCTGGAAACTGCTTGGCACCCTCCTCATCGCATTTTTTATATATCTTATAAATCTATATAATTTTGTTATCTCATTTCAATGTTATAGACTTCTCTCACTCCAATGTGTGACCAATGTTTTTTCTTGCCTCTTCTCCTGTGTATGTGAATGGTGTGATGTGAGTCTCCCCTGTGTGCATCTGTAGTCTGTCCTCCTGCCAGGTCTACATGGTTATGGAGGTTGCAGGGTTCAGGTCCTAGGCTGTTCCGGTGGTATCTGAACACTGCTTGGCATCCTCCTCATCTTATTCGTCATATATCTTAAAATTCCATTATAATTCTGTTATCCTATTTCAATGTTATATTCCGTAAGTTGTGTTGTATTCTGTACACACAACATCCATTGCATCAATCCATCCATCCATCCATTATCTGAATCACTTATCCTGCTCTCAGGGTCACAGGGATGCTGGAGCCTATCCCAGCAGTCATTGGGCGGCAGGCAGGGAGACACCCTGGACAGGCCGCCAGGCCATCACACAGGGCTGACATACACACACATTCATACCTAGGGGCAATTTAGTACGGCCGATTCACCTGACCTACATGTCTTTGGACTGTTAGAGGAAACCAGAGCATCTGGAGGAAACCCATGCACACACGAGGAGAACATGCAAACTCCACACAGAGGACGACCCCCAAGGTTGAACTACCCTGGGGCTCGAACTCGGAACCGTCTTGCTGTGAGGCCACTATGCTAACCACTGTGCCACCATGCTGCCATTGCATCCATTATGGCCATTTCTGAATGACACGGTATATTCAATCAATAAAAAATGAACAACAAAATGATAGTTACGTACTGTAACTCCAAATTCTATGACTATAGGCGCAGCCCTCTAAGGTCATCGTTAGTGAGTTTATCCTTCGCGCTCCCACATGAAATGCTGAAAAAATTTAGTCCATGCTCACCTGCAGTGTGGGCCCCACTTAACGGCTGCAACTCGTGTATATATTGACAAGAGGCTGTACAATCCAGAGTGCTATTAGTTTCAAGAAAAAAGGTCATTTGTTCTTCTATATATTTTACAAATTTATCATCAGAAAGTAGGGTTGAAGTAAAATGCCAGTACCTTGTGGGCTGTGCAGTACCAGGGAGCAGCAGAGACATCATAACAGGGGCATGATCAGATATAACAATACTTTGGTATGTACAGCAACAGACTTGGGGGATTAATCTGTTGTCAATGAAAATATAGTCTATTCTGGAGTATGTGTGATATACATTGGACAAAAAGGAATACCGTCTCTCCTTAGGGTGAAGGAACTGCCATATATCTGAAATTCTAAGCTTAAAAAGAAAAGACTGAATATATGAGGCAGATTTACTCACTACTCCAGGTTTGGTGGAAGAGCGATCCAGGATAGGGTCCAACCAACAGTTGAAGTCCCCCCCAGGTATTAAGTAGTGTGTGCCCAGGTCAGGAAGAAGAGAAAACAGGGGATCAAAGAACCCAGCATCGTCCATGTTCGGGGCATATATGCTGGCCTGGACAACATTTATTTTAAATAGTTTCCCTGAGAAAATTATAAGCCTCCCATTCTTATCAGCTGTGAGTTTGGTTGGTTCGAAGAGTATATGTTTAGCTACTAGGATGGAGACCCCTCTTGCCTTGGCCTGGAAAGCAGAATGGAAGTACAGCCCCGCCCAGCCTGCCATAAGTCTGGAGTGTTCTGAGGAACGCACACGTGTCCTCCTGCAGAAAGACAATATCTGTGTTAAACTGTTTACGATGGGTGAATACTTTCTTCCTTTTAACGAGGTGATTCAACCCCTTGACATTCCAACTCACGATATTAAGCTATCTACCCATTATAGTTCTTAAGGGATGTGTGTTGAAGAGTAGCAGTGTGGTATAGACCAGCGTTTCTCAAACCTCTCCTGGAGGCCCACTTGTCCTGCATGTTTTAGATCTCTCCCTGCTCCAACACAGCTGATTCAAATGATCAACTTCATTATGAGCTCCCAAAGCTGCCTAATAACAAAAATGATATTTAAATCAGCTGTGTTTGGAGCAGGGAGAGATCTAAAACATGCAGGACAAGTGGTCCTCCAGGAGAGGTTTGAGAAATACTGGTATAGACTCCATGTCAGGAATCAGGAACAATTTATCAGGAACAATTTATTGTCATTTCTTTCATGTACACTGCACAAAAAAATAAAGGGGAAACATAAGCAATGCAATGTAGCTCCAAGTCAATCACACTTTTGAGATATCAACCTGTCCAGTTAGGAAGCAACACTGATTTGTGAAGCAATTTCACCTGTTGGCAAATTGTCTAAATTCCACCTGGTGGAAATTAGACAATTTGCAAGACAACCCCTATAAAAGGAATGGATTTGCAGGTGGTGGCCACAGACCATTTGCCTGTCCTCATCTTTTCTGGCCGATCTTTGGTTAGTTTTTCATTTTGCTAGTGCCCTCACCACTAGAGGTGGCATGAGGCGGTATCTGCAACCTACAGAAGTTGCTCAGGTAGTGCAGCTCATCCAGGATGGCACATCAATGCGTGCTGTGGCAAGAAGATTTGATGTGTCTCCCAGCACAGTGTCCAGAGCATGGAGGAGGTACCAGGAGACAGGCCAGTACACCAGGAGACGTGGAGGGGGCCGCAGGAGGACAACAACCCCGCAGCAGGACCGCTATCTGGTCCTTTGTGCAAGGAGGAACAGGAGGAGCACCGCCGGAGCCCTACAAAACGACCTTCAACAGGCCACTAATGTGCAGGTTTCTGCTCAAACAGTGAGAAACAGAATGCATGAGGATGGTATGAGGGCCCGACGTCCACAATTGGGGCCTGTGCTCACAGCCCAACACCGTGCAGCCCGATTGACCTTTGCCAGAGAAAATCTTGGTTGGCAGATTCGCCATTGGCGCCCTGTGCTCTTCACAGATGAGAGCAGGTTCACACTGAACACATGTGACAGATGTGAGAGAGTCTGGAGACGCTGTGGAGAACGTTCTGCTGCCTGCATCCTCCTGCATGACCGGTTTGGCGGTGGGTCAGTGATGGTCTGGGGAGGCATATCCTTGGAGGGCCGCACAGACCTCTACGTGCAAGCCAGAGGTACCATGACTGCCATTAGGTACCAGGATGAGATCCTCAGACCCATTGTCAGACCATATGCTGGTGCAGTGGGCCCTGGGTTCCTGCACATGCATGACAATGCTCGTCCTCATGTGGCCAGAGTGTGTCAGCAGTTCCTGTATGTCGAGGGCATTGATGCTATGGACTGGCCTGCACGTTCCCCAGACCTGAATCCAATCGAGCACCTCTGGGACATCATGTCTCGTACCATCCGCCAACGCGATGTCGCACCACAGACTGTCCAGGAGTTGACCGATGCCCTGATCCAGGTCTGGGAGGAGATCCCTCAGGAGACCATCCGTCGTCTCATCAGGAGCATGCCCAGACGTTGTAGGGAGTGCATACAGGCATGTGGAGGCCACACACACTACTGAGCCTCATTTTGAATCGTCTTGAAGAATTTCCACAGAAGTTGGATCAGCCTATGTTCTCATTTTCCACTTTGATTTTGAGTATGATTCTGAATCCAGACCTTAATGGGCTAATGATTTTGATTTCCATTGATCATTCTTATGTTATTTTGCTCTAAACACATTCCTCTGTCTAATAAATAAAGATTTTCAGCTGAAATATTTCATTCATCGAGGTCTATATTGTGTTTTTAGGTGTTCCCTTTATTTTTTTGAGCAGTATACTTGCGTACACAAAAGAAAAAAAATTTCATTTCACCCAGCCCACAGCAGTGCGACGCAAAAGATAAAAACACACATCCAAAACTTCCAAAAGCAACACCACCAAAAACATACAAAAACTGAGAGAATAGAGAGCGAACGCCAGCCAGGATGACTGTCGGAACTGCAAGAGCTAGCAGTCAGCTTAGCCCGCCCCGCTGTCAAGGGCGCACCACCTGCCCTCGATGCTTCCTCTTCAGGTGCAGCTCCAGGCAGGGCTGTGGTCCCTAGGCCCACCAGGCACAGGCTCTCTCAGCCGATCCAACACCAGCCTCCCAACCAGACACCTTCGACACACCTCCCCGTACTCCACACGATGACACTAAAACACAGTCACAGCCACCACACCGCCCTCGGGGTTATCTGAATTGCCAGTCTGCATGGGCTAGCAGTTAGCTTAGCCTGCCCTGCTTCCGCGTCCCGCCAACCTCCCTCGGTGCTTCCTTTTTGGGCGCAGCTCCAGGCAAGGCCATGGTCCTTGGGCCCACCGGACGCGGCAGACCAAGCTCTCCCAGCCGATCCAACGCTAGCTCTCCCAGCCATTAATCGAAAAAAAGAAAATCTAAGATCAAAATAAAAGCTTCACAAACAACACACACTTAGACATAGACACGGACAAAGACACTGCATAGTCAGCAATGGGTGAAGCCGCTGCAAACGTGAGTTTGCGCCGCCATCTTCCCACACCACCACCATCTTCTAATGTAAAAGCCTTAAAGAGGAAATGGACAATAAATAGTATGCATTCTAAATTAGATCTACTGCAACGTTTACTTTTACAAAAAGAACCTAGTTTAGTGCCTGTGTTAAAGCACGACAGTCCCTTCCCTATCCAACATTCCCACAAAACTTCCCAAGAACATGAAAGCCCAATAAGAACTTCCCATATACCCATATCCAATATAGCAACTGTATTAAACAGCTGTAAGCTCTTCCTAAATTTAGCTAACCCATGCATACACTTTCTGACAGTTTTAGCCTCAATCCCATATTGATACAAGTGCCTCAAAATAAGGTACAAATTTCAACTTTTAAGTGTCTACTAAAATCTGTACACAGAAAAATTATGGTCAAAGTAATTGAAGAAAAAAATTAAATGAAATGAATGAGATGGAACTATGTAGTAGCTACGTTATGTGTGCAATGAGCACCAGTCAGTGTCACAGAGGCGCAGCCCCATGGTAAGATGCCTGTGTGGTGCTGTTTTGTGTGAGGTGGTTCATCGGCCACACCAGAGGGGGCGCTATTATTGGTTTCACTGTTGACGTTGTAGTAGCCAATAGGCGATGTCCTGAATGTAAACAGAGACGATAACGCCTGAGCCGTTGAGAGTTACGACACTGACTGATCTCGCCGCCACATGATCACATGGTTCATGTACACATCAATAATTCCAAACAATCCCGGCGCTGTCAAGTTCTCCTATAGGACAGGCAGCAGTGAGTGCGATATTAAACGGTAAATACTAAAATATTCACACCTGCAGCATCTGTTCACTAATCCAAAATGTAAACTTAATTATTTGTAAAAATACATTCCTAACTGCTTAATTACCCTCAATGCCTTTCAATCTAATTGCTTCCAATCTCTTGTTCATTAACTGTTAATAAACATTATTCAATGGATGGAACATCTTCATTCTCATTATGTAATGAACTTGATTGCTTTTTTGAGTTATCCATACTGGGTCAAATGAAATAACACACTAAATATGCTATACTTATCATAAAAATACTGTCCGCTGACTGAATAAAGGGCAAGCTTCCCTGAATTATTTTGGGTGCTGCCTATAGACATAAAAAGTTGTTTACAAGGCCTGATTGGTTTGTTTATGACAAGATATATGCCTAATTAATGAACTATGAGCAAACAGTGAAGCTATACCTGGCCAAAGCATTGTGTCCTGTGCTCAAGCTGCAAATGAATGCATTGTAGCGATCTGTAAGAAGAACCACAAACTTTTGATCGGGTATTTGATAGATAAAGTAATTATCCAAGCCTGCACAAGTTGTGTGGCATATTGTGTCAGATGACGTCTGATTTTTCGTATATTGTAGAATGTGAACTCAGCAGTGGCATTTACAACTCGGTCATAACATGGGCAATCTGTCCTTTTTAGTTATCCATACAATAAATAGAGTAAATAACCCTGCACACTCACAAAAAAATGTCCACCTGAATAATACACAATGACCATGGCAACCTCTCTCAACATATGCAATGTTCACCACAAATTAATTAGGAAAAAGATGGTAATGAAATGTATTCCAGAAAGAACACATTCTCGGTTTACCTCCTACCTTCTCCTGCTGTTGTAATATGGTGTGTTTACCTTGTTCACCAGTTGAACGCCCTACCGATATTAAAAACCTCGAAAGTGGAAATTTCCTGAGAGCACAGAGTTCTGTACATGACTGGGCATATCCTGATCATGAGCTCATGAGTTCCATTTCAAGGCAACTTAAAACTACACTAGCAAGCTAACAAATTAATAACAGGTTAGCCAAATATAGTAACATTAATTTTATTCAAGTGTAACGATATATGGTAGCAGTACAGCAAACTACCATCACAGACCTGTTGATAACCAGAACAACGTAATATACTTAGCACAAAAAGTAAGGAAATTTGTGTTTGGTAGATTATTTCTTCATTGTAACAATGCTTCTTGGCAATAAATCTTGTACCGTTGGAAAGCCTGTTTATTTCCTTTTTAAATGGTGCCACATTTGTAAGAAACATGCATTTGGCAGCAGAGCTGAGTATGTGGGTTGCACCCATGAAAAATTTGGCAAATCTTCTTTGCCAATGCCAAACAGCTTATTTTAGTGTTGCTATTGACTCTTGTTTTGAGCTTCTAGTACCCCAGGTGCTGACAATCAGGTACTTGATATAAGATCTATTGCCAAGAAGCATTGTTACAACAAAGAAATAATCTACCAAACACAATTTTTTTTACTTTTTGTGCAAAGTTTATATAATGTTCCCCAATTGAAATAACTGAATTAAATGCTATACATAGTATAGGATTTTCCTCATAGTTTGTCTAAAACTAGCGAGGTAACTAGCACGTATCAAATAGCCAAAGTCATACTTGTCCATACATTTTATTCATACAATAATTTCATTCAGGTGTACCAACAACCTGTAATCATAAACCTACATTCCTACTTAACGTTAACCTTCATTCCTTGATGTGTTAAAAACTGATTTGACAGAAATTCATCAAACATGCTAGCCCGGTAGCTGACCTAGTTCGGTCATTATGTTAACAATAATTAAGTTAAAATATTGAACAGCTAATGTTGAGCATATATAAAAATAACTATTTACTATACTAATGACAGGTAATGCAGTAAATGGAGTGAATTATCAAAAATCTTACCTCCTAACTTATCAACTTACCGCTGAAATGGCTTGATACACAATGGAAAGCAATGCTGTGAATATCAATGTTTGGAACTATTCATGGTCCCCATAACCCGGAAGCTGGCCGGAAAAGTCTCCGCCATTTTTTACAATGGGAGCCTATGGGAGTGTCGCCACTCTATTTTTCGACCGCTCTGGATAGCGCCATAAGCGATTATTGCTCAGCTATTAACACAAAACTATGTAGGTTAACACCCCGGCCAGTTAGCCGAACCCACATCAACAAGGAACTACAAAGACAGCATGCTCGTAAGTGGTATCTCAAGTGCAAATGACACACAATCATTCCCCATGTCATGTTCTCTAGAAAAGTATAAACTAGGAGCATTAGCACGTAGCGCAGTGCCACTAATCAGAGATAGCAATATTGAGTTTAGCCAAGTTTCACCACTATTATCAAAGTTACCGCTCTTCCCTGGTCGGTGATTGCAATGCATTGTGCGGTGTTGCTAGGAAAGTCACGGCGTCCTCAACCGATGCAAGGTATTTTTTCTCCCATCTGTGGTTGTGATTCATAGTCTCACTGGGAATAGGAGCGATGGCTTGAAGCCCTGTTGCTACAGCCTCGACGTCACCTCCCGGTACACTGTGCGTTGCTCAATGACTTTGGGGCAGTAGTCTTCGGAGATCGCCACTGGTTTTCTCCGGTAGGACAGTCAGCCATCTTCTCCTCCTTCGGGCCTCCTGAATGATGGCCTCTTTCATCTTGTAGTGGTGGATGTGTACGATTACCGGTCTTGGCCTGGACCCCGGGGCAGGCTTGGCTATAAGAGCCCTGTGGGCACGGTCGAGCTCCGGAGGTGAAGGAAGTGTCTTATCGCCGAGGATTTCCACCTGCAGCTTGGAAAAGAAGGCTGTGGGTTGTACCTTCAATCGACTCAGGAATGCCCATTATTCTTATGTTGTTGAGGCGGCTGCGCAACTCACGGTTGATGGTTTTAGCCTTTAGCTTGTTGTAGCTCTCCTCCATAGTTGTGTATTTAGCCTCCATTTGGTCACTAAGTTGGTTTGCATTAGCCTAGAGTAAAACCAAACGATGTCCGTAGTCTGTGACCGTTGCCTGGACAATGTCCGATTTCACTTCAAGTGGTGCTATGGCTGATTTAAATTCCATGGAGGGTTCTTTTTTATGCTCCACAAGTAGCTTAGTTAGAGCAGCCGTGTTCTCCTCGGTGGTGACAGGATTGTCGCCTTTCTTTTTGGTCATTCTCGATGTCATTCCAAAATTGTTTTAACAAGAAATGAGTATTACCAAAGGAATTGTCGAATTTCACATTGCTGAGTACAGAAATCAGGCTTTGAAATTAAGTTGTGTGTGAAGTGCAGCGGGAGCTTGAGGAACATGCGTCTACTCCATTTGTCACCCGGAAGTCCCTCTATTGTTTAATTTCAAAACAGTTGTTCGCATTAAGAACATAATTTTTTTCCCCAACACACAACGCCACCAACCCCTTTTCTTCTAGGATTGGACCCAGCGGAGGCCACATGGCTGTTCTTGAAGCTCAGCGAAAAAGCCAGTACTGATATGTTATTGGCCACTGCCAATGCCTGGAAGGTGCACAAATGAGCCCGTTCTGTCTGGCGGGCAGTCAGCTGGTCTTTGGAGGAAGGTGGGATCAGTCTTCATCCAGCCAGCATGTTAGCCTGCCTCACTCCAAAATAAAACGTTAGTGGAGACAGGCCTGCCCAGGGTGTCTCCCCACCTGCTGCCCAATGACTGCTGGGATAGGCTGCAGCATCCCGCGACCCCAATTGGGATAAGCAGCTTGGATAATGGAGGGATGGATGGAGACAGGCGCTCCCAGACTCTTAGGCTCTGCTGCCACCCCCTCCTAGTATTTCCTGATGGCAGGAAAACAAGGCCAAATAGAATCATGCCTGACCCGCTGGACCAAGGGAAAAGCCCCGCTCATCTCATCTGAGGGAGCGGCCACCTGTGCCAGCAGAATGGTGCTTTTGGAGGTGGCCACCTTCTTGATGCTCTCTGGGAGCTCCCACAGAAGACCACCTATCGCAAGCAGGGCAGTTGAGGTGGTGAAGCGGACCCCAGGGTCCCCGGGCGTGCACCCAGTGAGCCGCCGCCGAGCTCCAGCTGCTCCATTGGGAAGGGAGCTAGGGTCAACCCACATGATGATCCGTGGATGAACTTCACCTGTCAAGCTGGTCCAAGATGTCCAGAGCCTCGTCGACCAAATACAAGTCCTGTACAGGCCATACATCCTCAGCCGCAGCAGCGAAAGGCAGCAAATGCAAAATATGGGCATGACGCCTGAGGTGTGAGAGCCAAGCCAGCGTGTTCCGGTCTCAGGCATGAATCCTAGCAACCATTCAGGTCACAGCCCATGATATAGACGGTTTGAAACACCAGACAGACTCAGACGCCGCTCTCTCACAAAGACATTATTTATTTACTTTAAGGTGTTTGTCTTCTTGCTCTTTTGTTTCTTCAAGTGCTTGCAGCGGTAGCTGAAGAAAAATAGGAGCCAATTTTACAGCCTTGATTCAACATATACATGAGTTGTGGCCACAAGTTTGGCCCACATTGTAGGTGGACGTGGACTAGTTTTTTCAATGCTGAGCATGGGAACACAAGGGATAAACCCATGGGCAGTAGCCTTAGAGGGTGAAGCCTATACAAAAAAGAACCCTTCTGAAAAAAGTTTAACAAATCATTCAGTACTTCCAGCACTGGTGTTAAAATGTTCATGGTATGAATATTGCCTTCTAATATTCTAAATGTATTTAAAGTTAATCTGTGTAGTTTGCAAATCTTACAGTGGCTCTACGTTTGGCTTTCCTGAAGTGCGCTGTTCAGACTTAAAAGACTGGTCTTGATTGGTCTTTCCCGCCGACTGGATCCTATTCCCACTAGGCAACAGCAGACAGACTGAGGGTTTCGCACGTGAAGACTCACTAACCCGATTCTTCATGTCTCGTTTAAAGTACTGCATAAACACATAGGTTCAAAAAGGAAGTGAGGACCAAAGAGCACAGACAGTCAAACTACAAGTAAATAAGAGCACTAGCGACTAGCTGTAAGTGTAGTTTGTACAGCAGTCACCCCCCTCAAACTCAACAAAAAATAAAAGTCAAGAAGTCACACACCGAAGACCTGGCTATGGCCACCGCAAAGACTGTATAGCCTACTTTACATATAGATAAGGCTCAGCGTTTTCAGTTTTTACCGCTTTTCCCCGAAAAATACCCAGATTTCTAAACTGATTTTCACCCGGATTTTATGTTTCCACGGATCCAAAAATTGTTCCTTTTTGTGTGAGGTTATGTAACAGTGTCCTCTTGTGGCGAAATTCGGCATGCTGGATGGCTTTGAAAAATAAGAACCGAAAACGCTGAGCCTTGCATATAAAGGCAGCTCTAAAAGAGCAACTCTGTTAGCCATTGTCACTAAATGTTTTTTTCTTTGTGTGTGCCGGTAGAATTTATTGTTGATAAAGTGACTGCATGTCCTACCTATGTTCCAAAGCTCCAATACCATTGGCTTTTGCCAAAGCCAGTCTCTGATTTCAGTCTTTGACCCATTTACATTTTGTGACACAATCGTGACAAAAATAGCCATGCTTAAAAAACGTCAGCCACAGAAACTGGAAGAGACTCGGTGCAGAGCAGCCTTCAGTTGATTCTGGCAACCCTTTTGATGGTGTTACTTTGGTAGTGTTTCTCAGAATTAAGATAAAATTTAACTCCCATCGCACTACCTCCTTGTCACAGAGTGGATGTCATCTCATCCCTTTGTGCATTTATTTACCTAATTTACCCGTTCATGCAAGAGGTGACAGATGGAACAAGACTGCTAATCACTAGCATGTTTCCTGAAGAGTTAATGTAAAGTTGTATTAATGAATTTTAAATAGCGGAATCATTTTGTATGAGTGGCACGGTGGCGCAGTGGTTAGCGCAGTCACCTCACAGTAAGAAGGTCTTGGGTTCGAGCCCTGGGTTAGTCCAACCTTGGGGGTCATCCCAGGTCGTCCTGTGTGGAGTATGCATGTTCTCCCCGTGTCTCCGTGGGTTTCCTCTGGGGGCTCCGGTTTCCTCTCACAGTCCAAAGACATCTAGGTCAATTGAATTGGCCATTCTAAAATTGTCCCTAGATATGAATGTGTGTGGGTGTGTGTGTGTGTGTATGTCGGTCCTGTGTGATAGTCTGGCGGCCTGTCCAGGGTGTCTCCCTGCCTGCTGCCCAACACCTGCTGGGATAGGCTCCAGCATCCCTGCAACCCTGAGAGCAGGATAAGTGGTTCGGAAAATTGAATGTAATGGAATAATTTTGTGCAGTATTAGAATGTTACAGTATGTGTAAGTTCTAAAAATGTCCTCTAAAAGACAGGAATGACGGTGGGTCTGTATACAGCCTACTGGAATTTAAAAGGTTACTTTTAGAGCAGAGAGATTTGACAGTAGATCGTTTCCAGTGGAATTCTATTAAAACCAGTAAAAGGATGTTAAACCAGTTTTATCAGAGATGATCAAATGTTTTCATAGTAAATAAACTGTATCATTACAGTGACTCTGAAAATGATTCATTAATGTAAAATGTTACACGGCTATCTTGGTAAACTTTCAGTTGACAACCATTCTACCGACATAACTTATTGAGCATGTGACCAGGTCATTAATTTACATTACATGGGACTAGAGGTGGGTAATATATCGATGATGTCTTGATCTGAGACTAAATATTGCCTAGGATTTCAGTAATATTGTGGTCTAAGTTACACGTTGTGGTTTTCTAGTCTTAAAGGCAGCATTACAATTTTCTGACTCTTAGTTGTGTGAAATGAACAATGAATGCCTCTACCTACTTGGTCATCATATCCACATTACTGATAACATTTCTCAAAATGTTTTTGAGTAAATATCCTCTGAAAGCACTTATGGTTATCCCTAAAACACTGTCACATTACTGATAGAGGTATTCAGTAAAAAAAAAAATAAAAAATAAAAAAGTGATATTTGATTTTGTCAATATTGCCCATCCCTAAATGTGACTGGATAATTTTATTCCGAGTCAGATGAATTGAGAGCTCATGTACCTGATCTATCTAAAATCCAGAACTCAAAAAGCTCTAAAGTTTGTTTCATTTAGATGCCCTGCCTCAGATATACTGATTTAGCACAAAGAACTGAACCTCCCACCACTCTGGGCAAAGACTATATCTAAAATTGTATTTTCGTCTCAGGAAAGACTTGAAATGCTGCAACTGTTTGAGAAAAACGGGACAAAGCTTGTCATACTTTCAACCAACACGGAGTAAGATGGAAGGAGACAGAATAAATTCATATGGCTTTCAAACATGTAAACAAATGCAAAGAGACAAAAAATAAGAAATAGTGACAGACAAGACTCACACAGCACCAAGTCTTTTTTTCCAACTAGGATCCGTCAACGGACTTTAAAAATCTTTTTTCCAACAGATCCAGCCATGAAAAAAACATCGTGACAAATGCAGAAGATGCACATAAAACAGCATACACAATGGTATACACAATGTCAGTATTCTCACTTTCACTCTTTTGTGGACCAACAGGCATAGATGGCAGAAGAGGCTTTCAGGGTATACAAATGCAGCCCCGCAAATGGTACTATAATCAATAGTCACCCAGGCCACTTGTTAAAAATGCTATTTCCATCTCCAAGTTGCTGAGAGGCCCCTTCACAGGGGAGAGCCACACATCATTCTCCCCACACGACTGGCGGAATGAAAAATAAGGGACCACTGTCACTGACCAATATTGATTATGAGTGAAAATGTGATCATTTTGTATTAACTTGGCCCTCAGAGCCCTGTTCTGTCAGGTTTGCAGACAGGAATTAATGCTTTCATATCACGCATAAGAAAAATATGGGCCGTTGTTCATTTTGCCCTGCAGACAAAGAGGTATGTGCCAATCACGGAATTTAATAGCTTTCAGAAGTGAACATGATGATATGAATTAGATTAAATCCATTATTTAACACATTTTTTTCCATATATTAGGGTGCATATTATTGCCTGTGACAACGCTTTAATGAAGCCGTGGACCTGGCATTAAAATTATCAATTTCTGGTGATTAGAGTTCTCATTGTTAAAAAGAAAGAGGATGTTTGAAGGGGAGGGACCTTGCTGCCTAACTGAATTGCCTTGTTCTCACAAAAGGTCTGGATCATGATAACGGTGTCTGTGTAGATCAATTTGTTCATTAGTTACATTAATAGAACAGAACTGAGAGCCACCAATGGAGGGAAAATATTGAAATAAATGTTCAGAAATTCTTGAATGATACAGCTTAATCTCATATTGTTCTTTTTTTTCACCTGACATCGCTCAAGATTCTCCCCTTTTCTCCTAATCACAAAGTCCAAAACACACAGACGCATAAGATGCCCATCCTAGTCCCACCAATACACACACAGTTAAGCCCCCACGAACATATTCATACATCTTACACATAAAATGCACCAAAGAAACCTCATTCACTTCTCTGTTTCATCTCAGCATTTTCTTTGCAAAATGCTGCATATGTAAATCATACTGGAATAAAGGGAAACTATTGAAAAGAAAGACTTTGAATACAGCTGTGTCAGCACAACAGGGTGATAAAAGAGGCGGCAAAGTAATTTTGGATGCGGCGTGACCACTCCTCACTCAGCACTGTTAGCAGGCTGGTGGAGGCTCATAATTACAGCATAGCCAAGAGACAAATGCACAAACCTAGTCCACTCGCTGCTTATTGAGGTTGCCTTTCCACAAGAGGCAAAAGTCATAACTACTGTCCTACAGGCAAATATCCGGTTATTTTATATTACTGGAAAAGATGGGGGGTTTTTTTCTATCGCAAATTCAATAAATTTGTACCGATCCTGTTGGACTTTCACACTTCAACCGTCTTGCACAGCATGCCCTTTGAGGCATTTTGTCGCAATCCCAGACACTGTCCAGACTAGTAACAGCTATAGCATAGTTATATTAAACTCAATGTTATATTCCACAGACCTTATCTGGCCTCATAAGCACTTCTATTCAAACAGTAATGCATTAAACATGGAAAAAGGACAGAGCCAATATCTTTTGTTTGTTTCAGAACAGAATCCATTTGAAAAATGTAATATCTTTCTAGCAGATGGCAATAGAGCATACTCTTCCTCAAAATATGAATAATAATATAGGAATGAAAGTATTGGTGACAATTTTAATAACTTGTTTTATCAGCAGGGGTGCACATAATTAGTGTGCAGGTGCACATGTGTGGTCAAAATAAAGGATGCGCAGCACATAACACGAAAAGATGCAATTTTGCATACTAACATTTCTGGCAGTTGTGGGACACTATTACTTACCGAAACATTAGGATTTTCTCCATCCATCACTGATGAGATGGCCATGATGACAAACATGTTCATGTTAACAGTCAGTTGTGAATCGTGTAACTTTTAGCCCTCATTCTTGATTAAGTGGATGTGGGGTTTTTTTCCAAGTTAGCAAGGTTAAGCCATGGGTTAAACCTCTAGCTTCAGCAAATAGTTAGCGTCAATTACAACTAGCTTACATTTTTTCCTCTGGCTTTAGGATTTTCATCCATTCAAAATGTCCGAGCAGCAAGCCCCATTGAGTAATTACTTTGGTATTCCACCACTTTCAAAGAAACGCCAGACTGAACCTGAAAATAATAAAAAATGTGTATTTGTGGAAAAGTGCCTGCAGGGGGTAGCCTGGCTCCAAACAGATGACAACCACACAGAGATGTGGCACAAAATATGCAAGGCTCAGCGTTTTTGGTTTTTACTGATTTTCACTGAAAATTACCCAGATTTTGAAACTCATTTTCACCCGGATTTTATGTTTTCACAGATCCAAAAGTTGTTACTGTTTGTGTGAGGTTATGTAACAGTGTCCTCTTGTGGTAAAATTCGGCATGCTGAATGGCTTTGAAAAATAAAAACCAAAAACGCTGAGCCTTGAAAATATGCCATGAAAATCCCAATCTTGCAGATAAAAGCAATGCCTTTTATATAGGGACAAAAAAAAATTCAGTCATCCAGCTTTTGAAAACATGAGAAGGGGAAAAGACCACATGATGATAGTGCAAACTACTGATAACTGGCACAGCCAGGATCAGAAATATGCGCTCTTGACAGGTGGCAGGACAAACTGAATTAAGAACAGCATCAAGCACTGCGTAATGTTCTTTTGTTTGGCCTTTCACAAAGCAAAACATGTACATCCTATGCATTCATATGAGGGGGATACTGCACTTTTCAAGAGGCTTGGATTTATCCCTGATGCACGTTCACTTGTCTAAGATGACAAGTGAGACTTTTGACCCAAAGCCAGCTGTTGACTTATGGATGAAAACAGCTAATCACAGGTTCACCCAAGGAGAAAGAGGTAAGCCTACATCATCATCTACTATGTTTGAAAGAGAGGAAGATAGTGAGGAGCGCAGTCAGGAGCGTAGTGATGACGAGCACTTGTAGGATAGCCATGCTGCATAAAGGGTGAGTACTAAGCAACATCTCTAGGTGATCCCTTGAGAACCACACAAAAAAAAATAATATTTACACCCGTTTATCATTAAATACCTTCCCTAGTTGTAGACATGTTCACAGAATCCAGATGTTGGGGCTGGTCTTCACAAAAAAGTAAAAAACCATCAAGAAATCAACAGATTTTGGATGGTAGTGTTTGAGGAGATGAGAAGGAAAGAGAGTGTGGATGGTAAATGTCTTTTTGTGGAGAGTTCAATTATTCTTCTCCTTCGACCTGTGAAAGCTTGGTGAAATTGCATTTGAGTATGTAGGAAGAGGTGCCGGCTCTGCCAATCGTCAGGAATATCAACTGCACACCCGTAATCCTTCTAACACTGCTTGGGAGCCACTGCAGTTGTCAGGGTGCTGCTCCATACAAATGCGCTGGATTACCTAGAGTTTCTGGAAACGACAAACAGATGTCACACAACACCAAGCTGTCAATTTCTCAAGACAGGAGGGAATTGCTCTCCAATCTGTAGTAAATCAGGAGTGCAAGTGAATTACATCGAGACAAGCCTGTAGGGGAAAATCCACTGTCTCTTTATGGTGTCATGCTCAGTGGAGGCATTGAAAGTAATGTTACCATTAAATACCTTCAACAGACATGTGGCAACATTGATTTCACTCTTCACATGTTTTAATTGATCCCATACATCAGTATCAACCCTCAAAACATGCTTGTCATTTAATATTTTACCGCCTCTTTGAGTTTCACAGGAACGTTGGGAATGTTTTATTTTTGCTGAGCTGCAATTCTGCAAGATGCCTTTGGCTCCATGTGAAAAATGCCTACTGTACCAAGTCAAATCTGTCAGGCCACCTTTGGCCTGTCAGTCCCTTTACCTCACTGGCTATATATATTGAGGATGATATTGAGGATGATCTCTATCAGACACTGATAAACCCATGGGTTGGTTTAACATGGGCAAGACTCAGTGGCAGGGAATAGACATTCAAGTGTAGCTAAATTGAGTAAGTCTTTTGAGCTAAAAATTGAAATATATGGCTTTGTTTCAACAAAAGCCATCAGTCCAAGATATATATCAATGCATGACCAGACGTAGAAGAGACAGACTCCCCCAGTGATGTCCTATTTGTGAGCATTTATATTGTAGAAAGGGGAGGAGCACAGCTGATATTGAGGGATAATGTTACTCTTAAGGCAATGGGGCAGACAAGCCCATCTTACCTGGAAGTGAGAGCAGAAAGGCTCTGAGATCTAAGATCTGGCTGTCAACTACAGGTGACAGTTATAAGGCTGCTGAGCAGTATGAGAGGCTTCAATGCTGGGCATTTTTCCCCCAATCTCTTTTTCCCTCCCTTTTTCTATTTGGCTTGGCATTCCATGAAGTGAAGACTAATTAAACAAGCCCCATGGAGTCCCGATCCCCTTATGTCCTATTGACTTTGTCACAGCACTCATCCTCTCCTCAGTATAAAGTCCCCTGTCTGATGCCAGCTTGGGAGAAGGACTGTTGTCACAGTGTTTGTCCCTATATCTCTCTCTATGAGAACAGTCAGCATCAAAGCAGCAGGCACACGGAGTGCTATAGGGAGAATAAAAGCTCTTGCTGAATGTAAATATATCTAAAACTGCATTAAGCACACTGGAATCACTTTTATTCACTAAATATATAAAAAACAGTCAAAGACTTTAACTTGGTAGCCGATGCAGTTAAAGGAAGTTACAAAGTGACTCAGCGATTACTAATACACAAGGCAAAACGCCATAAAAGAATAATATCTTATGTATAGTTTCGAAATTCAAGTGTTACTGAAGCTGTGGAAATGTACAGTCGTTAAAGTACAGTTGCTTCTGTATTGTACTGTGATGGTGTGATTACATTGTGACAAATGAACAAATAAATTAATGAGTGACTTTATTTCTATAACAATTTTCAAGTCAATACAATGGCAGCATTACATTAGTTTTTGATATACTGAAAGCAGAAAACACTTTGTCTAAACCAGTTTTTTTCAACCTTATTGGGGGGAACAACCCCTACATCAATTTTTTGGCCTGTGCCGCCTCCCATGAGAAAACGGCTAACTAGAGGAGTGCACTCAAAAGACTGCAGATCTTCACCAGGTGTATGTAGCCATTATAAGACTTATGTGCAGCGGCCAAGTTAATTGAACAGGAAATATGGGGAAAAAAGCTTTTAATATGCAGCGCTAAAGCTAAATAAACATTTTTTGCCTGTAAGTCTGTGGATACGCAGCCTGCTAGGCGGACCCTCGTACAAAAACGACCAATTCTGCTTGGTTGGGCATCCCTACAGACACAATTGGCCCTGCGTGGGTGGGAAGCCGGATGTGGGTATGTGTCCTGGTCACTGCACCAACGCCTCCTCTGGTTGGTCAGGGATGCCTGTTCGGGGGGAGGGGGACCTGGGGAGGAATAGCGTGATCCTCCCACACGCTACGTCCCCCCTGGCAAAACTCCTCACTGTCAGGTGAAAAGAAGCAGCTGGTGACTCCACATGTATTAGAGGAGGCATGTGGTAGTCTGCAGCCCTCCCTGGATCAGCAGAGGGGGTGGAGCAGTGACCGGAACAGCTCGGAAGAGTGGGGTAATTGACTGGATACAATTGGGGAGGGGGGGATCCAAAAAAAAGAAAAGCGACCAAGTCTAATATGAAATGACAGAGATCAGGCTATCATAATTTCAAAGCCCTTATTAAAAGACGTCAATTGTATTTAAGTGTCATGGTTTTCATAATATAAAATGAATCAACAGGAATGGTTGCTCTGCTGATTGACTTTCGTTCATAAACGGTAAGAAAACATAGCTCAGCCATGGGAAATGTTTCAGATGATTTTCAGCTGTGACTGATTAATCATACTCTTGAAATTGTATTTTTAAAGCACATTTTTAATATTGGAGTCTATGGCACTTCTGCCTGGTGGCGAGGTGAGTAACGCCAATTATTTTTGGTTCATCGGTGTTCCCCCAGTTCTCCTGTGCTGAGATCAGGAGTGAATGTTTTGCTCGCTTGCGGAACATGACAGGCTTCTCGTTTATTTTCAAGACTCATACCTGAATACATAATGTTTTAGTTTTGACACTGTCACAGCCCAGTCTGACTCAACCATAGATGTGGGCAGGGGTGTTCTGGGGAAGAAAGTCACCCTGGGCTTATCCGCTGGGACCCACCCGCGGATAACTGTGAATCAAGGTAGGTGAGGGTTGATAATATGTACAGTATATATGACAGTAAGTTATGGTTTGGGGGGGGGGTTAATGTAATTACAGGACATAGCCCACTAGATTTGGCACCCTAGTCCTGGCTGGTAATGATATATTGATGATGTATATTTATTTTTGACAGGTGATTCTGAATGCATTCAAAGGCTTTTGCAATGGAAAGTAGCTTATCTCTATTCCAGGACATATTTCAGTAGGCACAGAATTATACTGTAACACGCCATCACCATGGCTTAAATATTAACAAGTAGTCTATCAGTGGGGTCATTTTGTAACCATACGGTACAGCAGTTTTAGCAGAACAAGTAGCCTAGCCTGTAATTTAATGTCCATCTTACCGCTTTAGTCTGCTCCTCTTAAAAACTATTACTGGCCACTTGAAGATGCTGATGCCCAAACAGTATGTCGATTTTTTTCCCATGGTGCACACACAACTGCTGCCATGGGCAATGCAGCACAAATTATGGTCACCCACTCATTCACGGACGACCTGAAAGGGACGTTTAGAAGGACGTGCTCGCAACTGATGTATAGACACATGGAGGACAACAAATAATTTTACAGTGGTGAGGACATGCCAAAGCTAGCTAGCTATATAGTTAGCCTAGTTTTACTCATGACACTTTTAGGATATGACTAATCCCTGGAACATAATCGCTACTTGGTGTTCACCCGCTTTTCTCATCGAACACTGCCTTATGCCGCCTACACGTGCAGCACAGATGTGCTGGGGGTCTGGACAGTTTCGTGCTTGTTTGCATTTGGAAGCCTGTCTCTCTAATGCCTGCTTCTTTTTTTTCTCAAATTTTTTTGGCCCCTCCTTTACTTTTTAACATTTTCTTGTCCATGGCTTTAGTTGGCCATCTCACTGCTGTGCACTACTTTTGCATTAGCCAAGAATGTTAACTAACTTGGTTGTTGTAGGCCAATGTGGCCAGTCCCAAAACATGCAAGCAGCACGCTCTCATGCACACCCTGAATGAGAAGCACACAGGGCTGGTAAAAATGCTATGGGTTTTTTGATGGCCCACCGGGCAACTGATGTGGTGGTCCACAAGGATTTGTCCTGGTATGCCCCTTGGCCGGTGCACCACTGGTAAGTTGCGCATACATATGGTTGACTCAGAGCGGGCAGTGACGGAACGCAACATTGGGTCGAGCGAGCTAGAGAGTGAATGAGGAGAGGGAGTGGTGATGGGAAGAACAAACATTTTTTTAACGTTTTTAATCACCGCAACTACGAGAAGTTCTTCATCATACAGACATGAAACTGCACAAAATATTTTTAGGCTAATAGTTTGTGAAATTAGCCGCGGAGACACACACACACACACACACACACACACACACACACACACACACACACACACACACACACACACACACACACACAAACAACTAATGCATGATCCCTTCAAGCTACCACCTGGCAGAGATTAAAAAAAAAATCTTCATGTAAGGTCGTGATATTATCAGTGTGAGTCATACTTACCAAACCATTTACTCTTAAAATTGGAAGATTTTTCACCCAGTCGGGGGTCTGGAGGTCCTTCCCCCTAAACATTTTTTGTTTCAAAGGATCTGATTCCTGCATTCTGCAGCTTTTTAAGTACTGAATACCAACATATTAAGATCAGTTTAAGTGCACAAAGTAATCCCAGTGGAAGGTTGTGGGTATGGTGTGGATTGAGGCACAGGTTACATGGATGTATCATTGTAATGCCGTAAATTAACCAAAGTCAGCATTGCGTCATGATTGCTTCATGACTACTCTGTGGAATGATTCTGTAAACTTATTTTAAAAAAAAATTTTTTTTTTTTTAAAAGATGGCCAACAAAATTTTCAAACTAAGGGCTGTAAAATTCCCTCGCATGCTGAAACAAATACTACTACTACTACTTTCAGCTGGCACTGTTAGGGGTCGCCATAGCGGATCATCTGCTTCCATCTCTTCCTGTCCTCTGCATCTTCCTCTGTCACACCAGTCACCTGCATGTCCTCTCTCACCACATCCATAAACCTCCACTTTGGCCTTCCACTTTTCCTCTTCCCTGGCAGCTCCATATTCAGCATCCTTCGCCCAATATGGGTTATTCTTAATCATGTGACTTCTTCATTGACAACGAACAGCTCCACCATGCTGGAGAGCAGCTAGACCTTAGCAATCACTGTTTACACTGAAGTTCTCATTGTTAATCTGTGTTTACAAGAAGGAAATTTTTAAGCAAAAATCAGACAAATGTATGGAAATAAAACATTGAAGTTATGATTCACTCTTCGAAAAACAGTTTGCAAAATAAATTTGACAGAGTTCTGGCCTAACGGCACAAAAGATCAGTATCAATTTGAGGATTTTCGGCTGTTAGGCCAATCTCATGTAATTCCGCGTTGACTTCAATTAAGAATTATGTACAAGCTTTAGATGGAAAAACCAAGCAGAGATATACGGAAAAACTCACACTTTTCGATATGTCAGACCGTTTATCTTAACAAATTTACAAAACAAAAGCAGTTTCTTTCACTCTTGTACTAATTATATTCAAACAATATAATTTTAAGGTTTAGCTTATAACTGCTGAGGATGATTGAAAAAAGTCTAATAAAATTGAAATGTCTTTATTTTTAAATTCTTTTGTTTCTTAAAAAAGTATAACAGTTTTATACAATGAATAATATATAACTTAAAAGTTGCATCAGTCTGAAAGAACTACTGAGTCACACACATATGTCAATGCACAAGAAACCAAGGTAATTGTATCCACTGTTAGTCATACCAGCACTATTCTTATTACTGAGGTAGTCTGTTGGTAAAATTCCTTGTAAAATTGTAAATTTTCACAGTACTAGGCCGATGACACACTTCACATGGATGCAGACAGATGCAATGTTTCATGTTGCCTCAATTTCTAAAGGACCAAGCTGCTTTTTCCCTTTTGTAAAAGCAGGTATCTTAACTTCTGCATGATACTAATTTTTAATCTGTAAGATCTTCCCGACTTATCCTCGATATCTGTTTTCTTCTTCTTTCCTCTGACACCCTTCAAGTTTCTTCTCCTTGATGGCTGTTCATCTTTGGAAAGCGAAAGTAGGACTTGTGTTCCGTTCTCTGTCAGCTCGATTGGAACAACCAAAAACAGCGCAGAAATTAACCATTGTAAAATATCGAACCACCATAGCTATTCTGTATGGATCAAACCTTGAAACAAATTCTGTCCACTCTGTTTAGAAAATGTTTAGCATCACACAGTGAGAGCAACACAGTATCTTATGGATTGGAGTCGTTGTCCTCCAACATAGCGGATGTGTTGCCATCATGTGATATGTGACATAATATGAGAATAACCCATACCCAGCAACTCTCCTCTACACATGTCCAAGCCATCTCAATCCTGCCTCTGAATGCTGAAACAAATACAAGTTTTGGAAATTCTTAGGGAGCGCCCATTTTCTGTTTCAGCCCAGCTGTTTTTCAATGTGTGTCTTACATCTTTTCTTTCATTCTGTGAGCATGCTTTGACAACAGCAATTTCATTAGTTAGCACAGAATCTCATTAACATGTTGAAACAAATCTATGATAAAGACAGAAATCCTCCATGAAAGCAAAGCTTTGAAAAGCAGGCACTTAGCCTCAAAACAAGCCCTACGTTGGCTACCCTACATAAAGTGCTCGTGTTCAATTTTTTTTTTCAGCACACGAACGAACACCTTGGCTCTTGAGAGCAAATTCATCAAAAGATCACCAAATATGATAGAAAACCAATTTCATTTCATCACTTGTGATGCACTCTGGTGAGTACTGGTCCACTACCAAGCACAAGTGTCAGCTGAAAAGAACGGCTATTATGAACGGGGCATTTGCACCCTAATGTCCCTTATTCTGCTGCCTTTCTCCCAGTGCCCCCCTCATCATCCTCTGAACACCCACTGGGGGTGGTACCACGCCTTTTGAGAGACCCTAGACTAAATCATAATTGTGAATATCGTAGCGACCGGGAAGGGTGGTTGCTGGATTGTTGATGGCTATGCGCTGGGGAAGCGCAAGGGATTATGCGACGATTACGTTCATGCTCAGATCATTGTTTTATTAATGTTGTGATCACATTTTGATTATTGTTGTATTGTTTGTTTGGGGGGTTGACTCGGACTGGGTAGACAACCATTTTATGGACTGACTGACTGACTGTAGGACCATGACTAAGACTGGCGTGTTCCAAAGTGACCCTGTTAATGGAAGCCATTGTTCAGCAAACATTGGAGAGGGGCGGAACAAAGGAGCACTCCTGAGGTCATGCAGTGTATGGGACACAGGAGCTGCCATTCAAAAAATGTTGTTGCCTCCTGCCTCCTCCTTTCCCAACAGTTCTTTTCAGTTCTAATGGTGTGTTTAAATTAAACAGCACTCCCGGAGTCATGCGGTGTATGGAACATGGGAATTGCGGTCAAAAGAGATCTCTGCCTCACCTCCTCTACATAAACACGACACATTGGTGTCAGAAGTTGGACTGAGCTAAAAAATGGGGGAGATCCAGAGAATGGAGGGGAACATCAAGCAGACCCGTTGGTGCTTGGAAAACCTGGTGTTGTAAAAAACGGAGCCTGCCAGTGATGGAGGTCTTCCAGCCCAACCTGATGGTTCCAGTGCACCGTGGCTCCACTGCCCCCCTTGGGTCCTGAGGACTAGCACCAAGGAGCACAAGCTTCCCGCCACTCCGATCACACCTTAGTGCAGCGGTCGGGAACCTATGGCTCGCGAGCCATATATGGCTCTTCCGGTGACGGCATATGGCTCCCAGACAATTTTGAGTTGAAAATTATTTATTTTTCCAAAAAATCAGTTTGGAACTGATTTTAAAATACTTGTGATATTTCTTAATAATACTGTGTCATTTTAAAGTAAACAGAAATTAGTTTTGAAGATAAATTTCACGGGTCACCCGTGGGTCGGGTCGGGAACCAATGGCTCGCGAGCATGTCCGGGTCATTGTAAAGGTGAAGAAATCAATTTTATCAGATAGCCAACTAGTTTATCCGCTTCAACCCTTGTAACGGAAAAGATGGCGAAAAGAAAAAAAGACGATGATTACCGTGCATTCCAGGCTGCGTGGACAGAGGAATTTGCATTTGTGGAGAGAGCAGGATCTGCGGTATGTCTAATATGCAATGATAAAATTGCATCGATGAAACGGTCAAATATAAAGCGGCACTTGGATACGCACCATGCTTCATTTGCATGGAAATCTCCAGCGGGGGACAGCAGGAAAAGGGCATGCGAGGAGCTACAGCGGAGAGTGCAGACGAGTCAGCAGCAACTACGTGTGTGGACCAAGCAAGGTGACGGGAATTCCGCTAGCTTTGCGGGGGCTTTGGCAATAGTAAGGAATGGAAAGTCATTCACAGATGGCGAGTATGCCAAAACATTCATGCTTGATGTGGCCAATGAACTGTTTGATGACTTCCCAAATAAAGACAAGATAATCAAACGAATAAAAGACATGCCCCTGTCAGCAAGAACTGTGCACGATCGTAGCATCATGATGGCAAATCAAGTCGAGGAAACACAAATTAAGGACATAAACGCCGGGACATACTTTTCTCTCGCGTTAGATGAGTCAACAGACGTTAGCCATCTATCTCAGTGCAGTATCATTGCCAGGTATGCTGCAGGTGACACACTGCGTGAGGAAAGCTTGGCTGTTTTGCCAATGAAAGGGACAACAAGAGGAGAGGATTTATTCATGTCTTTCATGGAGTTTGCTAAAGAAAAAAAACTACCGATGGATAAACTTATTTCTGTCTGTACTGATGGTGCACCCTGTATGTTGGGGAAGAACAAAGGATTTGTAGCGCTTCTCCGTGAACATGAAAAGAGAGCCATCCTAAGTTTTCATTGCATCCTGCACCAGGAGGCGCTTTGCGCTCAGACGTGTGGCCAGGAGCTTGGCGAGGTGATGTCTCTGGTCATTCGAGTGGTCAACTTTATTGTTGCCCGAGCTTTAAATGATCGCCAGTTTAAAGCTCTGTTAGAAGAAGTTGGGAATCATTATCCCGGTCTGCTTTTACACAGCAACGTGCGTTGGTTGTCAAGGGGGAAGGTGCTCAGCCGTTTTGCAGCTTGCCTGAGTGAAATCCGGACTTTTCTTGAAATGAAAGGCGTCAAGCATCCTGAGCTAGACAACACTGACTGGCTCCTGCAGTTTCACTATCTCGTGGACATAACTGGCCATCTGAACCAGCTCAATGTGAAAATGCAAGGTATTGGAAATACAATCTCATCCCTTCAACAAGCAGTGTTTGCATTTGAAAGCAAGCTGGAAGTCTTTCTCAGGGACATTGAAACAGGTCGTCTTCTGCACTTTGAAAGACTGCAACAATTTAGAGATGCATGCTTAGCAAGTGACTCCACTCAACATCTGGATCTCCAGCAGCTAGCTGGCTTTACGTTCAATCTCCTGCAGTCATTCAAAGCACGTTTTGGAGAATTTCGTGCGCGCACTGGTCTTTTCAAGGTCATCACTCATCCACATGCGTGTGCAGTGGACAAAATCGACCTGACATGCATCCCCGGGGTCTCTATCGGAGACTTTGAGCTGGAAGTTGCTGACCTGAAGGCATCAGACATGTGGATGAGTAAGTTCAAGTCACTTAATGGAGAGTTGGAAAGTCTTGCGCGACAGCGAGCAGAGCTGGTGAGGGAACACAAGTGGACAGAAATTAAAAATCTTCAACCTGAAGACCAGCTGATTCTTAAAACTTGGAACGAGCTTCCTGTGACATACCACACAATGCAGCGTGTGAGTATTGCCGTATTGACCATGTTTGGCTCTACATATGCATGTGAACAGTCTTTCTCGCATATGAGGAACATTAAGACCAACCTACGCTCACGTTTAACTGATGGAAGCCTCAACGCCTGCATGAAGCTCAACCTCACCACGTATGAACCAGACTACAAGGCCATCAGCAAAACCATGCAGCACCAGAAGTCGCATTAAAAGTAAGACATATTTAATTTATTATACGTTAAAAATACTATATGGCTCTCAATGAAATATATCTAGAAATATTTGGCTTTTATGGCTCTCCCAGTCAAACAGGTTCCCGACCCCTGCCTTAGTGGCTAAGGGGAGCCAGCGCTGGGGAGCACATGCTACCCGCTGCTATCAATTGCCCTCTGGAGGCCAGGAGGAACAGTGCCAGGGAGCGCACGCTACCCGTCACTAATGATAGCCCCCTTGAAGCCCGGAGGACCAGTGCCAGGTAGCACATGCTGCCTGCCATAACCGATCACACCCTAGTGCACAGCAGAGATATGGTGCATAGAACACCCGCCAAAGTACAATGGGACGACACCACTAGAGCCGTACCTCTCCCAAGTGCAATTAGCGCCATGGCATAGCCAATGGAGCAACAAGGAGGCTGTCATCCACCTGGCTCTGGCGTTGGAGGGAAAGGCCTTGCAGGTACTCCTTGACCTAGCCCCAGCTGGACAACGGGACCTCCAAGCCCTGACCATGGCACTGGAGAGGCAATTTGGGCGACGACCCTTCACTGATCAGAGCAGGGGGCAGCTAGCCAGCTGCCAAGAGGGAAGCAGCCTGGGTGCCTTCGCCACACACGTTCAGCTACATGCCCGGCAGAGTTACCCACAGTTCGACGCAGCCACCCAAGAGCAGCTGGCCGCTTTCCTGCGAGTGCTCACACCGGAATGTTTGTGCCAACAAGTTCGCCCCGCCATGCCCTGGTCCTTGGTGCTTGTGATCAAAAGAGATCTCTGCTTCTCACTCGCCATGCGAACTCGCCACAATATTATAGGCTGTATAAAAAACATGAACGTCGCACCTGTGACGTCACCCATTAGCTTCTGAAGGTACATTTTGAAGCCCAAAATTTGACTTTATGTGCGACGCCATCTTGTCAGTTGTTGGAGCCAGAAAATCCAAATTTGGGCAACGGGGTGGACCATGGGTGGAGCTGAGGCAGGACCACGGTGGCAGACAGGTTGACAGACCTGTAACTCAACACAGGAACAGCCTCAACATGCCACTTTTTTAATTCTCAATATCTTCTTAACAGAACAATAATTTTTGAAATGGCCACCCTCACACTGTGCCAGAAATGAAACTAGTGATTGAGTCTCCGACTTTTTGTGTAAAAAAAAAATATTGACTTTGTATTTGACGGTAGAAGTTGGGAATTCCCTCAATGACTTACAGTGGACTGAAAGGTTTTTGGAACATGCCACCTAGTGGCCTGGTTGGAACTGCAACTTAAGGCACGTCTGCATTGGCTTCAACGTCCAGCCCCGGAGGTTGCCGCTTGACAGATATATTAATTTCCAAAGCAAAAAAAAAAAAATCGAAAAATGTTGTAGTTACGAATAGTTTAGAATTATGCCATCATTTTTCCTCTGACGTCTTCTGCACTTTTCTTCTTCATTCTCTCTGACTAGTTCAATGAATGTCTCTTGCCTATCACGAAATGTTTATATTGTTCATCTGACTGTTACTGAGATGAATTCTCTGGGCCTGGTCTCTTATAAAAAAAGTATTGATCTTAACTGGACAGACTTTGACACTTTCAGGTTATAAAAAAGTTCAAAGAACAGCACATAAAGTAACAAAAGCTCTGCTATTGATTTTCAAGCGCTGTGAAGCGACACTAAACAAAATTGTGACAAAGGGGGAGGATGTAGTCAATGACAGATCTATAACAAGATGGGTTGAAAAATATTAAGATTCATCCTTTGAATATACCCTCTACAGAGCTGTCTCGGTTATGATGGAGCTGTCTGCATCCTATTCAAATAATGTTTAGTATGATGGTCCCCAGGATGCTGAACTGTTGAATCATGTTCACTACTGTGCCAGAGGTTGGGTACTGTTAGTATATTCAACAGTCTGATGTGTCAAACAAGTCAATTTTATTTGTGTAGCCAAATATCACTCATTACAAATTTGACCCGGGGGGACTTTACAGCAATACAACATCCTGTCCTCAGGCCCTCGCATCGGATAAGGAACAACTCCCTAAAAAAAAACCTTTAACAGGGAGAAATAATAGGAAGAAACCCCAGAGAGAGCAACAGAGGAGAGAGACAGGCGTGCACGGACAGATGTGAAGTAGATGTTGCATGTCTGTCCAAAACCTTACATCGGAGCCAAGGGTATCAAGGTCTTGTATATTCCCAGTCTGACTATGCCATTGACTGACTGTTTTACCCTAAAGCCAGACTGCAAGAATCAGACAGCCAGTGCCTGACAGAATTTAAGCAACACGATTGTTAAGTTAAGCAGGATGCTTTAGCATTATACTAAAACAAATATGATTTAATATATTGGAATATACAGTACATCTAAAACCACTGTAAAAATGAATATATTATGGTGGTAAGTAATATCAGAGTATACAAATTCAGAGAACAACATTTTTAGAGACCTACAATGGGAACAAAAATACTGAGTAGTATTAAGTTTATTTAGAATATGTTCTCCATGAATGACCTTACATTTGGGTAAAGTGCTCACCGATGCTTCAAGACACTGGAACAGGTATTGCTCATGTTTCTTATGTAAGTACAACCATAATTACTGCATCTCGCTGTCTGCTGTCATGGATGCTGCTGCAACACACACTGGCTCGAGACCACACCCTGTCTCTCTCCCTTTCAGCGGTGGCAGTGCGTGTGCGTACTTTACAATGCTAGGCGTCAGCGGTGAAGTGGGGGTGGCTGGGGGCTGGCTGAGAATGCTCGGCTGTTCCACTCAGGATGGATGTTTCCCATCATGCAGCTCAATCAGCCGCCCAATGATTCATTTCACAGACACTTGGGTAATTATAGGAGTCTGCTCTTCACCTCTGGGGATGGAACTGCATGAGTGGAGCGTGCGGGGGGGGGGGGCAGAGACAGAGTGAGAAGTGACTGGGTGAAAACAGGCAGAGTATTGAAGAGGAAGAAGATGGAGTAGTTGATGGAGTGAGCTTTATTTACATGGTGTGACGGTCTCATTTTGGACTGAAAAAAAAAACAACAATAACCTTATCGGTGACGCTTGTGTGAGACCTCTGTGGACGATTTACAGGAACAAATATGGAAAATAGGGGGAAATAATAGAAAATAAAAATGGGCAACAGCTAAACCTGAGAGACAAAGGCTAAGACAAAGGCTATAAAAAAGACTGAATGAGAGAGATGGGGAGTTGTAAAGAAAGATGCATGAGAAGAGAAAGATTACAAAAGAGCCTAGGTGATGATGGCTAGTGTGAAAGCTCCCCCCACTGGTGGAAATTAGAAAAAAGAAATCTGTGTGCACGCCTCTACTCTTGTCAAAGACAGTGAAAGGATTTTGACTCAAACATCCAGCCACATCGTACAATAGTACAGTATGTTGCTTTACATAAAAAGATGGTTTGTCACCAAATTAACCAAAGAGCGACAAAGAAAAAAAAACAAAGGAAGTAAAAAAATATTCCCAAGATCTTCATAAACTCAATAGTCTTTAGTGGGTTCAATGGAGTGAACAGAATATTGATTTGGATGACAAAAAAAAATAATTGCATGGAATTGCTGCTGGGAGACTGGTTGACTAAATCTGGGTGCAGGAGCTGTTTCAATCAGTGGACAGAGCAATGGATCTAAAAAGGGCCCATTGATTTTGTTGCGTTTATTTCCAAATGTGAAATATTCATAGTGGATGCTTGTTTAAGCGTATCAGATTGAAATGGCTTGCTAACTCTGCTCAGTCAACTGTATGTAACCAGCCATTGATTTCATCACTACTATGGTGAAAACTAGAGCCATTCACAAATCTGAATGAATATGGATAAGCAAGTATGTGACTACCTATATATACAACCAGGCATGCTGGACTTGCCAGAGAAGCTGTATCTCCTACAGTGCCCGACCGTCAACACAGAGATTGTGTCCTTTAAAAGTCAAGGATCTAGTACATACTGGACACTTGTATGCTCATGGAAATCCCTCACGTAAGATAATCCTTTAAATGTATAATAAACTTATTGTCTAGAGCTCAGAGGCAACAATCTGATTGTTAGGGAGCCAATATTCAAGATGGTACCCACATTTACAAACAATATTACAGTGGTTTCTACCTAAAGACTTTCCCAGACATACTGCGAGTTGGCATTAAGGTTGCTAGAAAATACGGCATTGTTGCTTTAATGCTAATATGGTTTTTGGAGAACAGTATTTCACTTGAGACATCCGAGGTGGAACGCTGATAATGAAACACTGTCGTTAATTATAAAGATGACCGATTGGTAATGTTTGTTTAATCCTGTTGCAGCCCAGCGAGGTTGTCGAATGGAGAGAATAGCAAATGATTCACTCTCTTTTCAAAGGCGCTTTGTCCATTTTCTTGTTTTTTGTATAATTGATGTCTAAACCGAATGCTGAAGTGTTGGCTCTCTTCTCAGAGCATAATAAATTTGAATAAATAAAGGTGTGGTATGCAATCTAATGTTACGCACTTGAAAAGAATCTACCACTCTTTACTGCATCTTTCTCATTTCTCTTCCTCTCCATTCTTCTCCCTTCGTAGACCCCCCCCCTCCCTGCTCCCCCCCCCCCGCTCTTTCCGTGTTGTGACTCTATTTTTTTCTGGCCCTGAATGTTGTGTGTGGAAATGTGACGCTTTGTTAGAAATTCCAAGGCTATGGAGAGCAGGTGCAGGGCCATTGTGACAAGCACAATTTATCGGCTGCTCCGAGCAAGAGAACACATTCAATAATGTGCTAGGAAGATTAATCCATCCCCCACACGGCGCTGGGCTCATAGGGTGGGTGCAGCGACAGAGGTAATTTACACATGCAGGTACCCCAACTCAGCAGTTAAGGCCTTTGGAGTTGTAAAAATACCTGTGTATTAGCAGTTCCAATCCATTTAATTACACTTTAAACTTTCCAGTCTGACACAATCATAAATTGCAACCACAAGGCTGCCATGTAGGCCATACATTATGACTTTCCACACATTTCCTAGTGTTGTTTATTTTGGTTCGGCAACATTCCACAGATGGGTCCCCAAATTTTTTCACCTGTGCACTGGGTGGCACCATAGTTCACAAGCAAGTGATAAATGTATTTCGTGTGTGTGTATGAACAAATTCCTGTAAAAAAAAAAAAGAAGGTAGATGTCCTTGCAGATGAGAGCATGATATAAACAATAGTGTAACAGGACAAGACAGTCTGATGTTTTGCGACTAAGTCCCTCGTATCATTCAGAAACAAATGTCACATGGTTCCACATATTGCAAAAGTCTGGTTGTAAGCTGTGGGAGAAATTTTTGTTGAAGGCTACTCTTTCATGTTTTTTGTGTGTGTGTGTGTGTGTGTGTGTGTGTTTGGGGGGGGTATGGGAGGGTGGAGCATTGACAGGCAGGCAGAGCAGCAGGCAGGCAGACAGACATGATGTACAGCCCTGCATAATCAGTTCTCAGCGCCATTAATCTGATCCGACTGCAACACTTGATGAGAATGTGATGCATTCGGTAAGAGGTACCTCCCTCAGATGTCATGGTGACGAACACCATCAGTGCTGCTACAGGAACCGAGACAGACAGCCACACCCCTTTACCACAACAACATTACACTCAGAGGACGAACGCTGCAAGGCTGCGAGGACATCTGGATCTCTCTCACTTGCAGAGCTCAGCTAGATTCATAATCATTAACATCGTCATTATCATGAACAAGCACATGCGAACTCACAGTTAGCAGTCACTGGGTGAAAAGATTTCAGTCGGAGTGGGTCCTGGTTCAAGTGCCTGAAAGAAATCCCAAGTTGTGTCTTATAAGATTTGGTGCTATTCACCAAATCACATGTCCATAGCATCCACAGCCATCATAGCCAGAGGTGCATAGTCAGAGAATGTGCTCCTCTCAGTGGACCCAGGGCATCACACCAAGATACATAAATCAGGTCACGTTGTGGGTCATGTTGCATGTTGACAGAGCACACAGGGGTGAGCAATACGATGAAAATCTTTTATTACAGTGTATGTGCTTTTATACTACCATTACTGTATATATCACAATATAGTAGTTTTTCTAGAAACTCAGTTAAGGAGGGTTTTATCGCTTAATCATATTGATGAAGAACTCTCCAACAATGTAATTAAGAAGTAAACTAGATTTCTTCAACATCATTTGTGTTGTTTGGGAGGTATCTCGTGAGCCAATATTGTCACAAGGCAGTTCTGCCTGACTGACTGGTAATGTAGTGAGAGACATACCAAAGGGAAAAGCTACTGCTGTGGAAATGATATAGCAGTATAGCCCAATCTCAATGGAGGTATATTCCTGTCATACCATCCACACTTTAGAGCATGCTGCCGCCTCTCTTGTGGAATTGTAAATTTTCCCCTCAGAGTAGAAACATGTTTCATCATAGCTTAATGTGTTAATGTTAAAAGAAAATGGGATACCAGTTGAGGTCTACAGACAAAGCTGAATTTGGCATATTTGAAAGCAGTGACACTAGCTTTATTGCCCAAATCTTGGGATATCATGGCCTGTGTGTTTAATATTAAATAAACGCCTCTACAATCCTAGAATATATTGTCCACACAATTAAAGAGGCTATGTGTAAGAATTGGCCAACTGTCAAATTCATCCATCCATTCCATTATCCGAACTGCTTATCCTGCTCTCAAGGTCGCGGGGATGCTGGAGCCTATCCCAGCAGTCATTGGGCGGCAGGCAGGGAGACACCCTGGGCAGGCCACCAGCCCATCACACACACATACACACATACACACACACACACTCATACCTAGGGGCAATTTAGCACGGCCAATTCCCCTGACCTACATGTCTTTGGACTGTGGGAGGAAACCGGAACCCCCGGAGGAAACCCACGCAGACACGGGGAGAACATGCAAACTCCACACAGAGGATGACCCGGGACAATCCCCAAGGTTGGACTACCCCAGGGCTCGAACCCAGGACCTTCTTGCTGTGAAGTGACCGCGCTAACCACTGTGCCACCGAGCCACCCACTGTCGAATTCATACTCCAAAAAAATAGGGAACAACATATTACCAGAAAGTTGAAATGGGAGAGGGAGATCCAGAGAATGGAGGGGAACATCAAGCAGACCTGTTGGCGCACACCCGTTGGGGTGAAATGCAGTCTGTCCCATTGTCCCAAAGGTCTTTGCCCCCCCCCCCCAAAAACACATCACCCCACCACCACCACTCTCATAAAATTATCACTCACTGACTATAGCATCAAGCTTACCGTTTACAGCAAATCTGTGCTATGGCATCATCAGGTTCTTCTCTTTTAAGTGATCCTGTGGCGGACACTAGGGGCTATGCCTCTCACCCAGCAGGACTGTGAGCTGGGGGCGTGGTTTACGTTCCCGGGCTCGCCGGTGCAGGGTTGTTCCTGCTGCAGTTGGTTTTTGGAGTTGAGGAATAAACATCAAACTCGCCTTGGTCTCCTGTGTTTTTCCTCATTCCTGCCACATTGGTGACCCCGAATTGAACATGTTTGGAGCAGAAGAGGAGTGTGAATCCACTTCGGCCACGCCGCCCCAACTCTCACAGCCGGCCGTTCTCGCCGCGGCTGTGAAACTCCCAGAGTTCTGGCAGAGCGACCCGGCCTCGTGGTTCCAGCATGTCGAGGCGCTGTTCCACCTGCGTGGAATCTCCGTGGACGACTCCAGATACTATTTGGTCGTCGCTGCACTGGACCAGCAGTCCACACGCCGGGCCATGCAGCTGTTGCGCGCCCCTCCGCAACACGATAAACACGTCGCCCTCAAACATCTTCTGCTCCGGAGGTACAGCCTATCTACCGCAGAGAGGGCAGATAGAATCCTTTCCCTATCCGGTTTGGGCAACGGGACGGCTGTGGCTCTCATGGACAATATGCTGTCGCTGCTAGGCTCGGACGAAGGTGGATTCCTTTCCCCGCACGTTTTCCTGTGCCAGCTCCCGTCTCCTATGCGCGTAGCTTTGGCTAACTTCCCGTGTCTGGCCGCTGGTGACTGCCGAGGTTTGGCTGAGGAGGCCGATCAGGTCCTGCTGGCTACCAGACGGTTCTTTGTGCAGAGTGTGGCATCGGAGCCTCTGCAGTCGACGTTGGAGGATGCGGACCCGGCAGTGGTGGCTGAAGTGACTGCCCGGAGACGGCGCGGGAGAGGCCTGTTTCTTCCACCAGCGGTTCGGCGGCAAAGCGAGGCGCTGCGTCCCTCCGTGCACGTTTGAGACAGCGGGAAACTCCCGGGCCAGCGCTCAGTAGCAGCTGTGGGCGCTGGCGGACGTAGTGAGCTGCTCTTCATTAAGGAAACGATGTCAGGAAGACGGTTTCTGGTGGACTCAGGCTCGCAAAAGAGCCTACTCCCTCCTGCTAAGACAGACAGGTCGGCCGAAGGCGGCAGCCCACAGTTAAGTGCAGCTAACGGTTCGTCCATTGCGACGTTTGGCACGAGGTTGGTGACTGTTTGCTTCCACGGGCGCCATTTTGAGTGGGACTTTGTAGGGGCCGCCATTACTGTTCCTATTATCGGCGCGGATTTTGCCGTTTAATTGATGCTGTGTCTTTCGCCACTGTTCCTTGCGAGACGGGGGAGCCGGGCCGTTAACACACGCTAACTTTTTAGCATTAGGGGATGTTTTTCAGCGTTTGCTGGCAGATTTTCCATCGGTGACTACGCCTGCCTTACTAAACACGGGGTGGAACATTTCATTCCCACTCTGGGACTGCCAGGTTTTGCGCGCGCGCGGCGCCTCAACACAGTAAAATTGGCTATAGCTAAGGAGGAGTTCGCCATCATGGAGCGTCTGGGTATAGTGAGGCGTTCCAACAGCCCGTGGGCCTCGCCGCTTCACATGGTGCCCAAGGCGGATGGGTTGTGGCGGCCTTGCAGCGATTTTCGCCGCCTGAACAATGTCACCGCCAATGACCGCTATCCCATCCCACACATACAGGACTTTTCCATACGCCTGGCAGGTACCACTATTTTCTCTAAGGTGGACCTGGTGCATGGCTATCATCAGGTTCCCGTGCGCGCAGAGGATGTGCCCAAGACCGCAGTGATCACCCCGTTTGGGCTTTTTGAGTTCATGCGCATGCCTTTTGGCTTGAAGGGCGCAGCGTAAACCTTTCAGAGGCTGATGGACTCGGTGTTGCGTGACCTTGCTTTCCTGTTCGTTTATCTCGACGACATATTAGTGGCCAGTCCGTCAGCTGAAGAGCACCTGACGCACCTGAAACAGGTTTTCCGTCGTCTGGACGAACACGGCCTGATAGTCAACCCGGCCAAGTGTCAGTTCCGACTGCCGGTGATTGACTTCTTGGGTCACCGCATTTCGCTGCAAGGCGCGGTCCCGTTGCCTTCTAAGGTGCAAGCGGTGGCGGAATTTCCCTGCCCAGTCTCTGTTAAGGCATTGCAGGAATTCTTGGGCATGGTGAATTTCTATAACCGTTTCCTCCCTTGCGCTGCCCACCTCCTTCAGCCACTTTACGAAGCCCTGCGGCTTAAGAAGGCTAACGACCCTGTCGACTGGACTCCTGAACACGTCCAGGCCTTTGACGGAGCTAAGTGCGCCCTGGCTAACGCTGCCCTCCTCGCCCATCCCACACCCACGGCGTCCATAGCTTTAACAACCGATGCGTCTGACATAGCCGTGGGGGCTGTGGTTGAACAGCGTGTGGCGAATGCGTGGCAGCCACTCGAATTTTTTAGCCGCAAACTGCGGGATAGCGAGCTCAAGTACAGCGTTTTTGACCGGGAGTTGCTGGCACTGCACCTTGCAACCCGGCATTTCCGCTTCCTGCTGGAGGATCGCCCATTCACGGCTTATGTGGATCATAAGCCGCTGACTTTTGCCATGTCCAAGGTGACTGAGCCGTGGTCTGCTCGTCAACAGCGCCACCTAGCGGCGATCTCCGAGTTCACAACGGACATTCAGCATGTGGCCGGGAAGTCCAACCCTGTTGCTGATTGTCTGTCGCGTGTGCTTGTGTGTCCTGTGCACCTCGGTGTGGATTTCTCCGCTATGGCTGCCGACCAGCCCAGCGACCCGGACGTCCTTGCCCTTAGGTCAACGCGTACCGGTCTCAAGCTAGAGGACGCTGTGATGCAGGAAGGCAGTCCTGCCCTCCTCTGCGATGTCTCCACTGGCCGTCCCCGCCCCGTTGTTCCAGTGGCCTGGCGCCGTCGAGTTTTCGATTCGATTCACTCCCTCTCGCACCTTGGAGTTCGGGCGTCGGTGAAGTTGGTCAGTTCCAAGTTCGTCTGGCCTGGCCTCCGCAAGGACGTCAAGGGGTGGGCAGCTGCGTGTGTAGCGTGCCAGCGCGCTAAGGTCCACCAGCACACTAAATCGCCCCTCGAACTGTTTCCGATCCTGGCCAGACGTTTCGACCATGTGCATGTGGACCTGGTGGGCCCTCTACCTTCTTCAAAGGGTTTTACGCACCTGCTCACAATGGTAGATCGGACCACCAGGTGGTCAGAGGCTGTCCCTCTATCCTCCACAACATCCTCGGATGTTGCATGCGCTTTTCTTTCCTCCTGGGTCGCCCGTTTCGGCACTCCGTCAGATATCACCTCAGACAGGGGCCCCCAGTTCGTGTCAGAGCTCTGGTCGGCACTTGCGCGATCCTTGGGTGTGCAGGTACACCGCACTACCGCGTATCACCCTCAGGCTAATGGGTTGTGTGAACGTTTTCACCGGTCACACAAGGCAGCGCTGTGCGCTGCGCTCTCGGATGGTAACTGGGTGGATCATTTACCTTGGGTTATGCTCGGGTTGCGTTCGGCTCCTAAGGAGGACCTCGACGCGTCACCCGCTGAGCTGGTGCTCGGTCAGCTGCTCCGCGTCCCTGGGGAATTTTTGCCTGGGAGTTCCGCTCCTCGACCCCGTCCGGCTGTTTATCCTTTTTTGTCCGACAGCACTCGGGTTCCAGGCCCCGTTCACCACTGTTTTCCGCAGTCGTTCGTGCCTGCGGAGCTCATGTTGGCTCGTTTTGTTTTTGTACGGCATGATGCTCACCGCTCGCCCCTCCAACCCCCATACGATGGCCCATTTCGGGTTCTTGAGACGGGTCCTAAGGGTTTTGTGCTAGATATGGGTGGGCGTAGGGAGCGTGTCACGCTTGATAGGCTTAAACCGGCGCACAGGGTGGTAGGCGAAGTTGTGTTTCCGGCCCAGGTTCCCCGTCGGGGTCGTCCTCCTTCCAGGACCCTGGCAGAGTCTTCACGGGTTCAGCGTTCTGCTTCTCAGCCGGCTTTGGACTGTGTTTCACCTACTGTTTTGGCTGAGGGACGGCGCAGCCGTTATGGCAGGCTGCTTAAGCCTCCAGTGAGACACTAATTTTCTTTCCAGGAGTCCCTTCTGGGTTTTCGGGGGGGGGCTGTGTGGCGGACACTAGGGGCTATGCCTCTCACCCAGCAGGACTGTGAGCTGGGGGCGTGGTTTACGTTCCCGGGCTCGCCGGTGCAGGGTTGTTCCTGCTGCAGTTGGTTTTTGGAGTTGAGGAATAAACATCAAACTCGCCTTGGTCTCCTGTGTTTTTCCTCATTCCTGCCACAATCCGGTACATTACAGTCAGCATTACATTTGTCAGTGTACTTTTGAAATTATTTTGTTCTGCTAGTTAGCAAGATGACATCTTACTAATCATAATATTTCTATGTTAGCGCCGAATCAATAGTGCATTATCAGTGCTCTGTTAGCTAGCAAGCTATGGAACTAAATATGATAGCAATATGACTTCAGTGCTAATGTTGAGCTAATGTTAGCTTGAATAAATCTAACCTCAGCCTAAGGCAGTTGTTGGCATGCTGCCAACCCTGCATGGACTGGGGAATAATGTTTTTTACACAGGTTTACCTTGCAATTCGATTATGTCACTAGTAGGCTGTTTTCTTTGGTTATTGTTAGACTGACGATGACAATTTCACACCCAATCTGCCCAGTCAGAGAAGAGAAGATCTAGTGGCAGGAGTAGAGAACGAGCAACTAAAGGTCAAGGAATGTGAGGGAGGGAGAGCAGCTAGAGCAACAGCATCAATAGCTGAGCTTGAGCAGAGTGGAGTAATGTCACTGAGAGAGGATGGCTGCAACACAGGTTTATAGCCTACTTGCAGTTAGTGTTATAAGTAAAATATTGAGGGTGTCTAACTTGAATGGTTTGTCTTGAGATTACTTGTGATGCTTGAAAAACTTACCGCTGCTCCCTGTTTTATTCTGATTGGATCCCCCAACCAAGAGCAATCATATTAATGCTGTCAGTAATATTATACAATTAGCTTCCTTTATAATCTATCGCTACATAGCCACCGTTAGCATTAACAGCTGTTTACTTACCAGTCTATAGAAGAAAGGTTGCGAGTTCAGCATCAAACTTCATCGCTTTACTCGCCAAGAGCTGTCTCCAGTGGTTAATTCTTGTTTTGCTTCTATTTCTGTCTTCTTTTTTTTCTTTTCCGCCGAACGTGGATTCTTGCAGGTAGCAGGTGGTGGTGGTGATAATGGTCACTTACCAAGAGCTTCAACCATCATTGCGCTTACTGTTCCATTCATTTGCTACCTGTCCTTAAATGGTCTATCTGGGGGCAGTACCCCCCGAGCAATGTTACTTCCTCATCCTCTCATGTTGGACTGAGGGCAATGTTGGAACACAGAGGCTAAATAGACTGACGATGATTTAGCTCTGGGGACGAAAGCCAATATTTCGGGGGTTCCGGTGTAGCTGCTGGCTGCTCGCTTCCATTTCCTATGAAGACTTCCTCTTCTGTGTGCCCGTCGTGTTTACAGTTGGATTAGCAACTTGAGACGCGAGAATGGAGTTGAGAGACGTCTATAACCGGATTGTTTCACAAGTAGTCGACACGAGTCGAACATTTCTCTACACAATACACAAACATTGATACTTTTTGTTGGTTTTAGGTCCAGATGACATTTCGGCCAATGCCTCTTTTGCACCACACACAGACTGTTACCAACATGCAACCGAGGCATGTTCCTGTAGAAATCACCGCCAACTCAAATGTGATTGGTCAGTACTACTCGGACTAAAACTGGAATGGAAACAGAAACCAGAATGCTTTTGATACTAAAATCTTGTCCAGTGCCTACAGATAAGAGACTGGACTGAGGGCAGACTGGACGCTAGTGACTCGCCATTGCCTCTTGAGGTACAAAGTGTTATTACAAGACGAGACGAGCCTGGGCTAGCCTGTTAGCATGCTAACTTCAGTAGATAGCTCTGCAACACAATAGACATCTTTGACATAACGTCAAAACTGTTATTTCTTGTTGATAATTCTAGTTAGTTTTTGAAAAATTTTAAACTAAAATAATTACATATAGCCCCTTTTAGGAACCTAATGTTGTTCATGTTCATTGCACCGATGAAATGATTTCATCAGTGCAATTAATCTATGGCTCTCATTGATGCATTCTTTAAAGGTGCTAATTGCTAAATTTTCCCTGAAGTGTAATATGACAAATAAATATCAACAGTATCAGCAGGGAAAGCTGAATGACAACAACTGAAACAAAGTAAAAAAAAATCAAACACCCCCACCTGCACCCCCAACACCCACACTAGACTACCCAGATTTCTGCATTCAAAAACACAGGAGCTGTGGTTTGTGTTTCTGTTGTTTATTTACACCCTGCCCTTAAAGGTTTTGCTCACACTCACAGTCCTCAGTAGAGGTTGCAGCAAACTGATATCCATGTCAAGGCGTTCAAAACAGATGTTGGCAAGCATGCAGTGTATCCCCCATTTTTATATTTGAAATAATTTTGCTTGCTTTGATTTGTTGTTGTTCTCATCAATAAAAGACAGAAGTCAGACTTAATGTAGACCTAAAAATCCTCTTCTTCTTTTGGCTTATTCCCTGTTTCTCAGGGGTTGTCACAGCGGATTTTATAGTTTCCATCAGTACCCTGTGAGGTCACAGCAGCAACTGTGGCCGTTGTTAATCTGGGCCTTGACCAATCCGGTATGGAGCCTCGACTGATTCAATATGGTCTTGTCAATCCGCATCCTGATTTGGCAAAATTTTACGCCGGATGCCCTTCCTGACACAACCACTATGGACGGGGGCACAGGTAAAGCGCTGGATGCCATCCCAGTATTAAAGGACCTGCGCCCAGGCTTGTCACTACAAAAGGTCATGTAGACCTAAAAATAGTGCACCTTTAATATAGGTTGCCTATCATGTTATTGATCAAGGAACTCAGGCCAATTTCACTGTTACACTCTTTGCAAGTAGCACCAGATATGAGTGTCATCTAAAATCTCAAAAAATGTAAGCATGTCACACTGAAAGTCATTTTTATGTGATCCTTCACAGTCCACCCAAAAAACAAAAACACACCCTTATAACAACATCTAACTGAATACCACATCCCAACCATTTCTCTACTTTAAGCGAGAAAAAAGATTATCATCAATTTGATTTTAGATTGTTATAAAAAAAAATTGGTGTTGCTTGTAGAAGGCATTCAGCTATAGGTTTAGTCTTAATGGTACTTTAGGTTTGTGCTGGAGGGAGTCACGGGCTGTGACTGTGTCAGTCTACTGGGACATCTTTCCCCCTCTCCCACACTGCACCTTGGTGACCTGGACTTTATGGCCCTCAGTAATATTTCATAACCCAATGTGTGGGTAAATCAAAGAGCAAAGCAGAAGCACAGCACAGCACAGCATCACAGAACAAACAGTCTTCCAGAGAAACAGCAAAGATCCTCTATGAGTACTGTGATGTCTTTTGGCTCAGTGACGTTAAGTTCATCGAAATGAACAAGTGCATTTAGTATTGCTAAAATTAACTCCCTAAATGGTGGTTCTCATAAAATGGCTTGATGAAGTCTTTTGTGTAGTAATGGAGCAGCACCCCACTGTGTTGTGGGCTTTTTCCAATCGACTACAACAGCCATGTTTGGGTTAATGAATTTTAAATGACTCGTACTTCCAGTACCAGAGAAAAGAAACACTGAAGACCCACAGGTCTAAAGTAACACAAAAAAATACCCTATGTAAACAACAATGTCCTCAATATTTAATAGATGTCTGGTTAAAGAGTGTTATCAAGATTATGGAGGTTATGTGGGGGAAAGAAATTAAAAAAAAAAATCAGGAAAGCAATTCATGGCATGTCTTTAGACAAAAGAAATCGTGGTTTGATGGTAATGTGAATGCCAACCAAAATTTGAAAAAGACACACATCTGAGAAACCAAAGTGTATGCTACATATTTATCATCTGTACCTTTTATTAAGATAATTCAGAATTATATTAGCCCGTGTTCTTTTGACAATTTGTGACACTGGTTCTTCTCTACTTGACAAAACAGGGATACCTCTTATGGTAAACAAAGCAATATTGCCATCTAGTGTCATGTTACAAAAAGGAACTTTTGATTCTTGTCCTCTGATTCTGTAGCTGTGTTGTATTTTGAATGTTTTTCTATAGAATAAAGGAGAAAAAAAGACAAAAACGAACTTTTTTCTTTTGGGCACATGGCCTTTTCCATCCATCCATCCATTATCCGAATCGCTTATCCTGCTCTCAGGGTCGCGGGGATGCCGGAGCCTATCCCAGCAGTCCTTGGGCGGCAGGCGGGAGACACCCTGGACAGGCCAGCAGGCCATCACACAGGGCCGACATACACATACACACACACACACACACACACACACATGCACGCACATTCATACCTAGGGGCAATTTAGTACGGCCGATTCACCTGACCTACATGTCTTTGGACTGCGGGAGGAAACTGGAGCACCCAGAGGAAACCCACGCAGACACGGGGAGAACATGCAAACTCCACACTGAGGACGAACCAGGACGACCCCCATGGTTGAACTACCCCGGGGCTCGAACCCAGAACCTTCTTGCTGTGAGGAGACCGTGCTAACCACTGCGCCATCGTGCCACCGCATGGCCTTCTCACCCAACTAAAACAAAAGAATTGGCATGGAGCAGAGGTTCTCGGTTTAATTCAAACAGAAAAAAAACATTTCTAAGGTAATGTAAAATCCTCAATATGGGAAGAGTTTTGTTGTTGATTCAATAAACACCTGTATAACAGCCTACACTGAACATATCAAGTTAAAAGTGGTGAGCGTGGAAAATATTAGCATCAGAATCAGATTTATCTCCAAGTACAAGAACATACGAGGAATTTGTCTGTGTATGTTGGTGAAAGAAGGAAAACGTAACAGTAAATAGAAAAGATAAAAGTTAAAAAGAATAATAAAATATATGTACAACATAACATTAAAATAAAAGTAAGGTGCAATAAATAAGGTACAAACAACCCTGGTTCAGAGTTGAACATGAGACCACGTGGCAGCCCCTGATGCCTGGCACTGGGTGGCAGGAGCTCTATTTGCAAAAAGTTAAATGAGAATTTTAAGAAGTTATTTACAGGATAAGAGTTATTTACAGAGTAGTGCAGGTTTTGTACAAGGTGTGGATATACAGAGAGCACAGTAGGCAAGATAAAAGGGGGTGGGGGGGCAGTGTAAGGATCCGTGGGTGTCTGAGGGCTTGTTAGAAAGGCCTACTACTCTGGGGAAGAAGCTGTTCTTGTGGCACGAGGTTCTGGTTTTTAACATTTAATAATCAATATTATTAATACTTTATTAATATGGTTTTTACTAATATTAATACAATGGCAACATGTGGAATAAATATTCTAATTAGCATAGCTTCCCTTCTGGGACCCCATTTAGGAATTCCCCTCAGTGGCATAGCCAAGCCCATTCTCATCCCATGGAGTCATACTTCGTCATATATGGCGCATAAGGTACCCTTTGGTGTCTGTATGAGACACGGGCAGTTAAATGCTACCTAACCTTAACCCCAACTTGACCACAACTTAACCTTAGCCACTACATGAAAATGAAATGAAAGCCACTTTATTTGACGTATTCTTACAACTAATTGTATTCCTACAATGAATCTGTTCTCTGCATTTAACCCATCCTATTGTATAGGAGCAGTGGGCAGCTGCAGCACCCGGGGACCAACTCCAGTTCTTCTTTCCACTGCCTTGGTCAGGGGCACAGACAGGAGTACTGACCCTAACACGCATGTCTTTTTGATGGTGGGAAGAAACTGGAGCACCCGGAGGAAACCCAAACATGGGGAGAACATGCAAACTCCATACAGATTGTACCTGGGATGGCCTGGGGTTCAAACCCAGGACCTTCTTGCTGTGAGGAAACAATGCTAACCACTGGATCACCATGCCACCCGCACAGTGGCCCAGTGATGGCCCAACACGGCCAGATAAATGCTACCTAACCTTAAACCTAACTTGACAACAACTTAACCTTCACTGCTACATAACCTGTATGTGATTAATATTCACAACAAGGCTTAAAGTTTTACATTGAAGTCGAAGGAACAACTGCCATGTCTCTATACAGACACTGAAAGGAGTCTTCCACAGCATTTATCGACAGAGGGAAGAGACTGTGTCGAATAGCCAGAACTTTCTAACAATAGAGCCAAATACAATAGTGGGTGGCCAAAAGTACATATATCTAAACAGCCCTAATACAGGCATTGAAATAGTTCTGATATTAGATTGATTCAACCTGTAGTCAAGCGTGACAGGCTATCATCTCAATCTAATTGAGATCTGGAGAATTTGGAAGCCAGGGCAACACCTTGTACACTTCATCATGTTCCTCAAACCATTCCCGAACAATGTGTGCAGTGTGGCAGTGTGCATTATCCTGCTGAAAGAGGCCACTGCCATCAGAGAATATCATTGCGTGTACCTGGTCTGCAACAATGTTTAGGTAGGTGGCACATGTCAAATTGACATCCACATGAATGGCCAGTCCCAGGGTTCCCCAGAAGAACATTGCCCAGAGCATCACGATTCCTCCATCGGCTTGTCATCTTCCCACAGTGTATCCTGGTGCCATCACTTCCCCAGGTAAACAGCACACATGTACAAGGCCATCCACATGGTCTAAAAGAAAACAGAATTCATCAAACCAGGTGACCTTCTTCCTCTGCTCCAAGGTCCAGTTCCGATGCTTGCATGCCCATAGTAGGCACTTTCTATTGTCGACAGGGATCATCATGGGCACTCTGACCAATCTGTGGCTACGTAGCTCCATTAGCAGCAGGGTGTGATGCACTGTGTGTTGTGACACATTCGTCCTGTAACCATCATGTAGACCTTTTGTCAGTTCAGACCAGATGGGATAACCTTTGTTGCCCTTGAATACTGATGAGCCTTGGGTGCCAAACACCCTGTTGCCAGTTTGTGGTTTGTCCCTCCTCGGACCACTGTCCGTAGGGACTCATCACTGTTGACTGGGAGCACCTCATTAGCCTTGCCGTTTCTGAGATGATCTGACCCTGTCGTCTGGCCATAACAATTTGGCCCTTGTCAAAGTCACTCAGGTCTTTACTCCTGCCCATTTCTCCTGCATCCAACACGTTGACTACGAGAACTGATTGTTCACTTACCATCTAATCTACCCAGACCTTGACATGCGCCCTTGTTTGGAGATGATCAACGTTATTTAGTTCACCTGTGAGTAGACATGTTTTGGCTCATCAATGAATACACACATTTATTAATAAGCATAGAATAATGTTCACAGTACAGGAAATAAATCACCATATGCTTTTACAGTCCAAGTAATCAGAACATGCATTTACCTTAGTAGCCCATCATCTGCATCATAAGAAGCTAGTCAGATAATCTTACTGACAAAATGAAAAATAATTCTATAATGTGATCTTTGACAACCAATCTTTCAGCTATTCTCTAACCGTGCACTAGTAGTAGATAGCACAGATTTACAACAGAAGTAAATCTGACATGACAATATTAATGACTTCATCGTAGTCAAGTGACTCTGCCAAGTCCCATTTATAGCTCAACAGACTGAGCCTATTCAGTTGTGTGGTGTTGTGTGTGAGGTCCTAAAACAGATCTTAGTGAGATTAAATTGGGGGGGGGGTCTCTCCACTGCACAACTTGTCATAGAAAATGTTATCACAGCCTTAATTATCTGTATGTTATGCATGTGTACTGTATGTGTATGTGCAACACCTCACCGTGGGATGGAAAAATTCTCTATACTCGCATTTTTATGTTATGTTATGTGATGTTATGTTATGCATAAACACAGACAGTTAAGGGTCAGGAACATAAATGTTCAAAAATCAAGTTCATGTTCAGCATCAACTTTATCCCAGAAAGTTGAACCAGTTCTTCTGGACACAAAGTTTAGTGGGAGAAACGTTTCATCACTTATCTAAGTGACTTTGTTAGTCTCAGCTGACTGCAGGTAGCCACATCTTATAAACAGCACAGTTGCATATCAGCCAAAACCGGCGATTGGTTTTAAATGCAAATGTCATGATCATAATGGCTATGTGTACTATTCAGAGGATTGGGGAATAGTTGCAATCACAGCCATGTACCGTAAACCGACACATACTGATCAGTACTTAAAGTTTGACTCTCATCATCCAGTGGAGCACAAACTAGGAGTCATCAGGACGCTGTACCACCGAGCTGACAACATCCCCACCAACACAGGGAAGGGGAGAAGAAATTCAACATTAAGCAGGACCTGGTAAGCATGGTTATCCTAACTGAGTGTTTGTCAAAGCCAGGAAGACACCCAAACCATTCACCAGCTGATTGAAGAGAGGAGAAGAACAACAGCTGTCAAAGCATAAACCAGTGGTGATTCCATATGTGGCGGGAGTGTCAGAACAGTTTAGACGCGAATTTTCCAAGCACGGCATCTCAGTTGCCTTCAAACCCCAAAACATGCTGTGCCAGAAATTGGTCCACCCCAAGGACTGGGTCCCCCGGCACAAACAGAGCAATACAGTGTACACTGTTAAGTGCCAGGAGGATTGCAGTGACTTGTACATTGGGGAAACCAAACAGACGCTGGCCAAGAAGATGACACAACACAGAAGAGCTAACGCGTCAGGCCAGAACTCCGTAGTCTACACCCATTTACGGCCACTGGCCACTCTTTCAGGGATGAGGATGTGCACATTCTTGATAGGGAGGAACACTGGTTTGAACGGGGAGTCAAAGAGGCCATCTACAGTTGTGTTCAAAATAATAACAGTCCAACATCACTAAGCAGATCAACCACTGTTTTTGGTAGAAATTATATTTCTACATGGCAAATAACTTACTAGTAGGTGTAGTAGAGTAATAGAAAACCAACAGACCCAACAGTCATGACATGCATGCTGCTGATTCTATGTAATTGAATCATTAATTGAAAGGGGCGTGTTCAAAATAATAGCAGTGTGGAGTTATTTAAGGACAAAGGCAGCAAATGTTGTACATGCTGGTTCTAGAGCATTTCTCTCTGAAAATATGAGTAAAATGGGTCGTTCCAGACATTGTTCAGAAGAACAGCGTACTTTGCTTAAAAAGTTGACTGGAGAGGGGAAAACATATAAAGAAGTGAAGAAAATGATAGGCTGCTCAGCTAAAATGATCTCAAATGCTTTAAAATGGCAACCAAAACCTGAAAGGCGTAGAAGAAAATGGAAAACTACCATTTGAATGGATCGAAGAATAGCCAAAATGGCAAAGACTCAGCCAGCGATCAGCTCCAGGGAGATCAAAGAAGGTCTAAAGTTACCTGTGAGTACTGTAACAATTAGAAGACGCCTATGTGAAGCCAAGCTTTCGGCAAGAAGCCCCCGCAAAGTCCCATTGTTGAAAAAACATGTCCTGAAGAGGTTACAATTTGCCAAAGAACACATTGGCTGGCCTAAAGAGAAATGGCGCAACATTTTGTGGACTGATGAAAGCAAGATTGTTCTTTTTGGGTCTAGGGGCCGCAGACAGTTGGTCAGATGACCCCCAAACACTGAATTCAAGCCACAGTACACTGTGAAGACAGTGAAGCATGGTGGCGCAAGCATCATGATATGGGGATGTTTCTCATACTATGGTGTCATAGTATGAGTATAGTTCGAGACCAACAAGATTAACGTTATGGAGTGGCCAGCACAATCCCCGGACCTTAATCCAATAGAAAACTTGTGGGGTGACATCAAAAATCTGTTTCTGAGGCAAACCCAAGAAATGCAGAGGAATTGTAGAATGTAGTCCAATCGTCCTGGGCTGGAATACCTGTTCACGGGTGCCAGAAGTTGGTCGACTCCATGCAACACAGATGTGAAGCAGTTCTCAAAAACAGCGGTTATACAACTAAATATTAGTTCAGTGATTCACAGGAAAGCTAAATCTTCAAGCATTTTTCAGTTTATACAGTAAATGTTTGAGTTGGTAAAGAAAAATGCAGACACTGCTATTTTTCTGAACAGCCTAATATTCCTTTTTTTTCACTTTCTGTAAAGGAATAACACATTTGATAATTTTTTTGTTCATGTTTTGATTTGGAATAGAATGTGCAGTGTTCCCAATGCATTTGCGTGTATGGAAATAAAAGCTATTACAAGGATTTTGAGCTTTACTCACTTTTTTACACACACTGCTATTATTTTGAACACAACTGTATGTGAAAAGGGAACAACCATCCCTGAACCGGGGGGGGGGGGGGGGGGCTAAGCGTACGTCTGTATATCTGATGTTGCCATAACAGCAATGCCTTGGCAGTTCCCTCAAAATGCCACCCTGGCCCAGTCCCAGGAAAATGGAACAGAAGGGGAAAAGGAGTGGTCACAGCCTGGGTAACCCCTCTGCCCCAGTTTAGGGAAAGATGAGGTGTCCCAGGTGAGCAATGTCATGTTCAGAGAGCGCCACAAAGCCACGTGCTCCAAACGGCTGTTCACATTCAGGTCATCTTTCAAAAAGAAGCTTGGCTCTACCACAGCGATAAATAGTGACATTACTCCATCCAGTGTCAGAACTGAAGAAGCCGCCCAGACGAACTGTGAACCATCTTCAAACTGAAAACTAACGTCCAGTGAACAGGTTTAAACCTCTCCTGGATATCTTACTACCTGGAGGATGGAAATTAATCTACATAAACAAGTCTTTGAGAGGTTTCTCAAACATAACAGTTGTTTCCATTAAAAATATGAATCCTGCTGAAACCTAGTGTTAAATTCATTTAGCTTGCAATCAAGGATCTGATTTAAAAGGACAGACTGTGACAACAATAGCTTAGTCTTGCTGGAAGTTTCTGTATGCGGCTGGGGATAGGACATCAGTTGATGATGTTTTTTTCTACCATGTAATTAGTAGCTGACAATATCCTCTGACAAACCTCATCATTGGCTCTCATATCAGCAATTGACGTTTGTAGCTCTGTGATCAAGAAAATGCACTCTGTTACTGTCTGTGATTGCTTTTGTAAACCTTTAGTGGAAAAGTCTGAAATTTTTTAAAAACTCATTATACAAAACCCAAATGAAAATTAACTCCTTGGATTGAAACTGATGAAGCAGTAACTGTATATCAATCTGTGTTTGCCTTCCAGCCTCTGAAATCTCAGACAACACTTCTTTCACAGCTGCCAACTGCAAACTCCATTGGATCCCTCACTCGTCTTCAAGCTGTCTATGTTTGGGACACATGTCTTGAATCTGTGAGAAACAGGAATGTCTGGCAGAGCCACTCATAAATGAATAGCGCACATTTAATCATGTAAAAAAATGTTGCCCCTTAGGTGATGACTGGGCAGTTACTGAATGATAATTTTTCTTTCTATGGTTGACTGATTTCTTGTCAATAGAAGTGCATTTCATTCCCTGAAATGACATTTACTTTACAGGCACATAATGGATTTTGAATTAAGTTAAAATCTATCATGGATTTTGGCTGCCATGGTGAAAACTGGGCGGCCACTGGCCACCCAGTGTGCCTATGTACCTGTGTCCACCAAGTGTGCCTATGTATCTGTGTCCAATACCACTATAGACAACATTGTCCTCACAACCCCACCATGTATCCAAAAGAGGTATGTGAAAATATTAAAGTTGCAGGCTAAGGTGCTGCAATATTTTTGAAGTGGTGTGGGGAAAACCCACCTGCAGCTGAACGTGGCCAAGAAAAATGAGATTGTAGTGGATTTCAGAGAGAAGGCCCCACCTTCTCCAGTCGGCATCAGTGGGAGTAACGTGGAGATTGTCAAGTCCTACAAGTAATGCCGTTCATCTAGACGACAAGCTGAAATGGTCCACCGATACCGAGGTCATCTACAAGAAGGCCATGAGCCGGCTTTATTTCCTGAGAAGGCCCAGGGCCTTCAATGTATGCTATAAGATGCTTCACATGTTCTATCAGTCTGTTGTTGCGAGCACCATCTTCTATGCTGTGGTGTGCTAGGGCAAAGGCATCAAAGCAAAAGGATGCCAACAGACTGAATAAACTCATAAAGAAGGCTGGATCTGTCACTGAACCCAAGCTGGCCACACTGGAGTAGGTGGTGGAGGACAGAATGCTGGCTAAACTACTGGTGATCCTGGGCAACGCCTCTCACCCCCTACACAACATGTTAGCCAAGCTAAAGAGCACCTTTAGCAAGAGACTCATTCAACCCTGCCGTTTTAAAGAGAGATACAGGTCATTCCTGCCGGGTGCTATCAAACTTTACAATTCATCTGCCTTTGCTAGGCCTGCTGACATTGAAATGCTCGTGGACTAACTTGCCTCTATGAGAATGCTTGAAACTTACACTTGTTTAACAATTTATTTATTAGTATTACCTGTTGTCATTTGTATTTTAATGTACCTGCCTGCTATGATGTTTTAATTTCCCTCTGGGGATTAATAAAGTCAACTATCTATCTATCTATCTGCCTAAAATGACAATAAAAGTGAGGCAATGTCACAGTATGTTACCAAAATTTATTTTTCTACATCAGGATACAACAGATTGTACCTTATATATCCACAGAACTGCAGTATGTGTATGACTTGCACTCAAGAGTCTATTGTTAATGCACACTGTCATGAGGTTGAACATGTCCCTTTCTCAGCTACTTTAATAACAATGATTAACGAAAAACATAATTTCTAACTCTAAAAAATATTTTCATACTTATTAACAGAAACTTTCCTCTCCATGCTTGAAAATGAAGAACCCACAAACTGACCCCATGACAGGGCTGAATTCAGGGCTACTTTGTTGAAGCTTCTATTACATATATAGGGGCCTTTTTTGCGTTACATGTTATGAACCACAAAATGAACCAAGAAATGAGTCATGAAATGAACCCATTTCCCTGTAAAATCACTGGGAGTAATGAGCCTACAAAGCCAGTCTTCAATCCTACGGTGGGCATCAGGCTTATCTAGTGGTCAGTGATAGTGTCACATTATCACATGAACTGTTCCAGGTTTGATTCCCATAGTGGCAAATGTTTTGTCCTTGTGTAAATGGTAAATGTACTGCATTTTATATAGTGCTTTTCTAACTGCAACAGACACTTCAAAATTAACGCTCGACATTCACACACCGCATGCAAGGTAACAAACAACCAGCTCATCTGGAGTAGTTAGGGGTTCAGTGACTTGCTCAAAGACACCTCAGCACTTTTGCCAGGAGGAGCCGTGGATCAAACCAGCAACCCTCCAGTTACCAGACAACTGGCTCTGCCTCCTGAGCTACTGCCAAGTAAATAATATCATTAGGTAAGTAACCTCAGATGTCGTAGTCATTACAGGACCTGCGGATGCTTCTTTCTGTCATCAACAGAACTCTCGTTTCAAATGTTGAGAGAAACATTTCATGCAGCAAAATCTATGCTGACTGAATCAAATATTAATACAGATAAACAATGCTTAAGTGTATTTTTACTTTAACTCATTTCAGTGAAGTAAGATCTATTTAAAGTAACTACACAACAGTCAGGCACAAGCATTTTCTTTTGTTTTGCTGCAAAAAAATCGAGCAGAATACTTTAATATCATTCTACAAGTTACTGCAAACATTTTTGTAAAGTGGATTGAAAAAGTAGGTCTTAGTTGCCAGTGCAATGATTCTTCCAATGTCCTTCCTAGTCAGTTTTGGCACTTTTCACTGCGTAAATGTAAAATACTACACCTAATACAATCAGCTTGGCCGTCAAACGGTACTTTCCCACACTTGACTAAAATAGATTAGTGTCTTCATTGCCAGCTCACTCAGTTACTCACAGATTCAATATCCATTTATTCTTGGTGATAAAGAAAATCAATCTGCATGGTTGTTGGCAGGCTTCCACAGCTGCTGATAAGGCAGAAGTGGCTCTTGGCACATCACAAGGGTCTGGATAAGCTTCCAGAACTGTATCTAAGGGTTTTCCAGCAAATGTGAAAAATAACTTCCACATCCTTTGCCTTAGTATTCAATGATAGCTACTGAACATTATTGTAAGTATGGGAACAGATGTGTGACACCTGAATGACAGTGCACTGTAACAAGATATCGTGAACATAGAATTAAAATGTTATACTTCAAGAATTTAGCTGACGTGATGTTGTCTAGAGCCATAAAAATAAACTCGACTTTTTAAATCACCAAAACAGAGAAACCACCAGTATGGGTTCAGGAATTTATCATACTGTAATGCACTGGCAATATTGCTGCAACCACAGAAAGGTTGTGTAAGAAAGATAAGAACAAAATACATATCTGATGCCTATGAAGACAGGTGGAGAGGGTTTGAGAGAATAACAGGAGTGACTAGAGGAGGTGGGATATCATGTGACCAAGTAGGCATAGTTATCAACACGTGATGAGAACATGAGAATTCTGCAACATAAGGAAAATAACTTTCTCCAATAGTCAGCTTCTGCAATAAGATTTTTTCAGGCATGATTTTTCAAGTTCCTGTGACACAAGGTCCATGCTAGCAAGGACCATGCAAATTAAAAATACAGAATTTACTATGCAATGGGCAAAGAAACACATTCCTCTGCACACCGTCTCACATAATTTTGTGTTTTTTGCTCCTGTACTGACCATTTTCTGTTGAGTCAATTGCTGTTATATGTGTGTAACTTTACAGAGAACTTTGGCACAACTACTGCATAAAAGCTGTCAGTAGTGAATATTAACCCTCTTAAAAAGACATTTTAATTAACCCAAATGGAACAGAAGGTTATGAAGCTTTTTGGAGCACACACAGTATTTGTACCGAGATTACTCCTCTCTCTTTTGGATTTATAATACCCACTCTTAAGAAATATTTCAACAAATTATGGATGTGGATTTTAAAGCTCTCCCATATTCAAAAATTGCTTGATGAATAAGCTATATTATAATAGACTTCTGCAGTAATACTTGTCATGATCAAACACCTCTCTATGCATTCCTCTGTTGCCAGACAAATTGCACATCACACCGATGCATTCATTAATTCTGGTACACGGTAGTAAACACCAGCTAAACAGTACCATGGACGAGTACAGCATGGCAAATGGCTCCAATAGAAGATTACGAAAGACGAGGAAATACCGCACTATCCATCAGTATAAATAGCCCTGAGTCTTTATCCTTACAAAAGACAAACGAGTTCAGGGTTAGATGTATAGAGTCTATGATGCCATGTGGGACAAATCCTTTGAAAAATAACCAACATTAATTTCTCAAAAGCACTACTTGGAAAATGTATTGGATGTTGGTCTTGCATTTTCGCTTGTGTTTGTTTTGAAATGTCATTGCTCAGCAGTTCCAGTCTCTAATTCCCATCAGCCATCAATTTATTTCAAGAAGACGGGGGGTGGAGTAGGGGGCTTGGGGACTTACAATACCCAATCTTGCGCAATTTCAATGATGAATTCTTGAAATTCGGTGATGAGTTACTGCCGGAACAGACATTTTGATCCATCCAACAACAATACAAAAAACCAAAGGAAGTAAGCAAGCTGTTTGCCTTACTCCACTTACAACAAAGTTATGGCCATACATCACATCAAAACTGCTTGCAACATCCAGAAAGAACATGCCAGCCATATAATATTATTTCCACAGTTTGTTTCAGTTGCATGACAAGTAACCAATCAAAATGTTCTTCCACTTATTCTTTTTGCATCTGGCAAAACAAACTATCAGTTCACAGGACAAGCTCTTTCTCTCTCCTGCCTGTCTCTCTGCAGCAAGTAGTTCAACATCACAAGGGAGCAACATTGTCTGTAGAAGACACATGAGCAAATAAAGAACAACAAAGCTGATAACCAAATGGTAGCCACAAGGAAGCCCTACATTTTCCACCAATACTTTTCCACTTTGCATATCCATATGTTAAGTCATGTGTGTGCAGAATGATGTTACTGTAGAGTAAGTTTGAGACAGTCAAAAAAACCAAACAACAGGACAAATAAAAAAATACAGACTGTGTGAGGCAGGGTTGTGAAAAGGAAAATAAATGACACGTGTTTGTGTAGTCAAAGAGAAAAGTTGTTCGTCTATGTTTTCTGCCAACATTCACAACTGCATAGTTATGTCTTTCTGTTTGCACAACACCTTCAAAACAGATGGGTAAGCAGGGCTTGAGACTAACGGCGTCCCGGGGACAATAGAAAATCTGTTCGGGATGATCAGAGATCTTCCCCGGGACGAAAAGGACTTTAGTGTGTACAGTATATAATGTTTGAGTAACCATTGCTTAGCAAATGAAAACTAAACCTTGCACTGATTTAATCAGAGTGCGTCTGTTCATGCTGTCACTATGGTCACTCACTATCACTGGCTTGCTACTCAGCATGAGATCGATGAAGATTCTGAAATGTTGCTGCTGCACTGGTCCATCAATCCCCTCAGTCACAGTCAGCTGGCTGGCAGGGCCTCGGCATGTTGCGGTGGTTAAAGCAAGAGGGCACTACTGCATCACTTTTAATGACCACCAGTACACCCGAGAACCCCGAGTCTGGGGTAAGGAGTAAGGACACATGTAAATGGATGCACCATAGTTTTTATATTGTTTTGTTTTTTTAACGTACTTATGATCGCGGTGACGTTGCTAGGTCAAAATCCAAACAGGATGCTGTAAACTCATTATCGACGAGGGTGGCTAACGTTAATCTCTGTTGAAATAGGCTGCATAGAGCTAGTTGGCTCCTAGCTGTTAGCTGTTTGTAGCCGGTAGCCAACACAGTCCTGCGGTGTTTGACAGAGCTAACCTCTCCTCATTGGCTCCATAGCATTAACAGCTAACTGAGCTAATGTCAGCTAAGGAAGCTAACCCCTAACAAAGCTAATAGAGTTTACAGCTAGCTACGTTACAGCTACAGGACTGAGAGTATCTGTTCGGAGTAACGTAGCGTTGAACATTGAACTGCAGCTTAAAAGGAAATTAAATTAAATTTCTGTATTTTTTACACTGGAACACATAGTTAACCATATTTTTCCACGTTTTTTGTCTAGCAACTAATACGGACAATTTGTGGATGAATTTGTGGAGCCACGAAATGGGTTGCATGTAATTCCAGCGGGCAAATGCACACCGTTAAGGTACATCCACTTACTTAAAGTGCTTGTTTTTGCCACAGGCTCATATTGCTATGTCGGACAACATTATGGAAGAATCCCTCAGAGCCAGACATTTCTGTGAATTAAAACATAATTTTAAACAGAAACAGCCACTCTGCAAACCCACCAGACTTCATTTGCAGGAACACTAGTTATATTGTACTAAACTCAACACCATCTAGGTTAGTCTTTCCACTGTTGCAGCAATAACTTAACTCTGGTTTGGCTGAAATAAAGTCCTTAATTCACCACATTAGGTGTGTAGATATCAGGAGAGGAGAGAAAGAGCTTGATGAGCATATATATATATATGTGTGTGTGTGTGTGTGTGTGCGCGCGTGTGTGTGTGTGTGTGTGTGTGTGTGTGTGTGTGTCTATAATATATACAGGTGTGTGTGTATGTACAGAATATGTATGTATGATTCTCCTGTATCTTTTACTGTGACGTTATTTTCATAAGTAATGAATGAATGAGCTTTTACACCAGATCAATTATATTCTACTTCTCTACCAAAACAAAGAAGCTTTGTCTATGAAGCAAAACAGAAAAGAAAATGTCCGCCTGAATGGAAAATGTGTTATTCATTCATTGAATATGATGAAGCTGCACAACTTATGTAATGCAATACATGTAGGAGCTGTCCAGCTCAGGCAAGGGGGAACAGCCTGTTCCACGGTGTAACTGGAGAGAAAGTAAGAGTGAGAAGCGTTAAAGAGCATGCAGCCACGACTGCACACAAATCAGCTGAAGATGCTCTACAAGCAAGAGATCACCCAGAAAGAGGAGCACTAGTGTCAGGTTTTGACAGAATGGATGCGGCAATAAAAGAGAAGATGGTGAAACTCTTCAACACAGCCTACTTCACTGCTAAAGAGGAGGCCGCATTCACCATGTTCCCCAAGCTAGTGGCTCTCCATCATACAAACGGACTGGACCTCGGCACAACATATAGCACTGACCAGGCATGCCGAATGTTTATCACAGCCATCAGTGCATGCTTCACTGAAGAGCTTCAGGAAAAGTTGCAATCTGCCAAGTTCTTTTCTGTCATATCTGATTCTTCAGTCGACATATCAGTGAAGGACCAGGAGCTTATCTACTGCACCTACCTCCAGAATAGCAAACCAGTAAAACAGCTCATCCAGATTGTTGTCCTGGAGCATGCCCATAGCCAGGGCATTTTGGATGTTATTCTGGCTGGACTTAAGGTTGGAGTGGGAGAGGAGGACCTGAAACAGCATCTTGTTGGCTTTGGATGTGATGGAGCTGCTGTTATGCTGGGTGTGAATGACTGTAGAAAGCAAAAGAATCCATGATATCAGGTAAGAAGAAGACACTTTTCCACGACGTCGTAAAATGATAGCGGTGACAGGAAATAGCTGCAGGAAAGATCAGGCAGTGACAGGTGAATAAGGTGCACTATTTTTGGTTCATCCAGTGTTCCTCCAGTTCTCCTGTGCGGAACTCAGCAGTGAATGATACGATCGACTTCTCGCTTACTTTCAAGACTCATAAAATACATAATTTTTTGGTTTGGCACTATCGCTGACCGATCTGACTCAACCGTAGATGTGAGTCACGCATGCGTACGGTTGACTCAGATCATGCAGTGACGGAAAGCAGCGTTGAACAAGCGAGCTAGAGAGTGAATGAAGAGAGGGAGCGGCGATACCAAGAACAGACGTTTTTCAAGATTTTCAATTACCACAACCATGAGAAGTTCTTCATCATACAATCATAACTGCACAAAAATGCTTAGGTTGATAGGTCCAGTAGTTTGTGAGAATAGCCACGGACAGACAGACAAACCTGCGCACACACACGCACATGCACACACATACACACGACCGAGCATATAAACCCCTCCAGGCTACTGCCTGGCAGACATAAAAATTACTGTATTCTTCAGGAGGATGAGGAGGATTTTCGGAGCAAAGACGGTGTCATTCAGTATCGTCGGAATCAGTGAAAGAATAGTTAAACATTTTAACATTATATTTCCTGAATTACATAGGTTTTGCAGTATTTCTTCTTGAATTTCCCATGTTTCAAAGAACCAACGTGATCACTTCAAATTGACTGTTTAATCACAGTGACCAGATACAGAAATGACTCCATCCAGTGACTTTTGACCAGTATTAGCAATTGATCACTATAACCGTTTTCACTTCAACATGAATTTTGACTGCGGCTTCACTGCTGAAAAGCAAACTTAATCAAATCAAATTTTTATATCTATTACTCAACCAATTCCAGAAATGGGAAACAAATCAAACCTAAGTTACCTTGAGAATGTCACACCATGCATTCAATGAAATTAAAGACAAGTAAACACAAAAAAATGAAAAGCAAATCAGCAAAAATCACCAACAAATGCTGGAAACAGTGTCTATTAAACTCTCTTGTTGCTCCTTCCAGTTTGGTTGATATACACAAAGAGGCATTCATGTTTTTCTACACACCATGTCAGTCTCTGATGTAATATTTCACATGGACAAAGGCCATAAAAGTAAATTAATTAGGCCAGTGAGCTTTACCATGTTGAAACATGGGGAAATTTGCATTTTGTCAACATCCACAATTTTATGTTCCAATTCACTGCTCTTGACAAATTTATCAGGTGATTCACTCAGACTTTGTGGCCTTGTGTCTGTCTCCAAGACTGCTCGTCTGAAAGCAATGAATCTCCCCTTCCCAGTGCAACAAAACCAAAGAAAGTAATCACCCTTTTCAGAAAGCTCCAAACTTGAAGGTTAAAGCTATTTTTGGGAATCTCCTTCCACATCTGCTGAAATATATTTTCTATCCTCCTTTGAAATGACTATCAACAGCAATCAAGATTCACCTCACACAGAAGGCGTACACAGAATCAAAGCAATCACTGAAGAAGAAAAAAGAAGAAGAAAACCGAACATTTCTGTGCAAATTGACAGTCTGGAATTTCGCTTTGATATGGCTAACTTATGTAAATGACTTAGGCGTTTGTCTAAGGATGTCCCTAATCCTCTCCTCTCCTGTCCTCTCATGCCATTTCACCCTGGCGTATGCGTTAGTTTAGGGCAATTAATCACGGTTCGTTGTACAACTGCAGAATGTTAAAACACTCACTTTTCTCCAGTCCTAATTAACCTCCTTGTTGCCCCCTACCACCCTTTGAATTTGGCAAATAGATGGTGTATTTGTGTGTATGCTTATGTGTTTGTGTGCTCTGAGCCCTTGTCACTTGTTAGTGCGACTGGTCCCACCATGCTGTAAATAAAGCAGAGCACAGGGAGGGGTGGAAGCCAGTGGAGCACTCTGACGGCAGAGGGCACATTGGCCTTGTCTCCCCAGGAACTGGGGATTAAATCTGGTCTCCAAACAAGCAACAAGCCTTTGCACCACCCAGGTAAATGAAAATAGATACAGATGCACAAACGCACACACAAACTATATGGCATACGTTAATATGACAGTAAAAGTGCTGTTGATTGATGAATAGCCAAATTTCCCCAGATGTAAAAACTTCAAACATATTCCTAAGATTATATAAAAATCTGAATAGGAAATCAGGGTTCAAGCAACAAGGAACCTTGGGAACACAAACACAACTTAATGGGATATATGCTCATTTTGACTTGACAGGCACAGTGGAAAACATTTCAATCTTACCTTGACCCTGGGCATGAAGCAAACGACTGGAGAGAATGAGTTGAAGGATGACGAGAAGTGCACCTGCTGGGAGAGGTCTATGTCCCACAATGCACGGGAACCATGTGGCCATTGTACCATGAGATGCTGTGAGAAAATAACACAGTTTAAAAACTTGCTTTCTATAGACTAGCTAATATGCTCCCTCTGCACCTTGCTGCTCCGGAATCAAGAATAAACCGACAAAAATACTTGCAACACATTAGCAGAGCAGTTTTTAATTCCCTTAAAATAATTAGGTGGAAAAGTCATTAAAATGTTGCATGAATTTGTCCATCATAAATCAGGATTTACCCAGGCTCTACATCTTTTCTATGAGACAAGCTTTAGCGCTAAAAACACCATGTGTGTAGGAACAAATTTGTGCATATTGTTCCCTTGAAGTAGCTTTCCTACTTACAGCCGTTTAAGTTATAGAAGTAGATTGCTAGTTTCATTTGGCCAAAGGAAACAAGTCTACTCTAAAAAGGGGACTGCCGAACATGCACATCAGATTGCATGCACAAAGTTTACTGACAGTCTGGAGGTACACTTAATTCCTTTGAGCTTCTCTAATTGGTTTGAAGAAGGAGGCTCGCTTGGAAAATCAGAATGGAGCACTTCTGCACTGGTTAATGAGACTCACTCACAGCAGATTGTGAGTCCAGTTTGCCCACATTAAGACTAAAAAAAAATTACATACTTTAGCTCTAATCAGTAGCCCCAATCTGCAAATTGTGAACAGTTAACTGTCCATCCCACACGTTAACTCCACAACATTCCACTATAAAATTAATATAGTTGAGTTCATATGGTCCGCATTGGTCTTCCATGGGGGAAGAGGGGAAGTAGGTAGAGGAGCCAGAGCAGAGGAGCCAGAGCAGAGGAGCTGCATGCTTGAAATCACACCAAAACAACTCCAGTTGAATTAGTAGCAGTCTTGTTAAGACCCCCCCCCCCCCGGCCACCCCAAGTGATATTGGCCGTCACAAGGTCATTTTAGACAAAATTTCCTTGACGTGGGCAAACAGGTCATTGTGAATGGTGGTTAGCTGTCTTGGATGATTCAGTGTGAGATGGTTAAAGACAGCCGATGGGCTCCGACGAAGTTCTAGCAGAGTGATTGTGTGACGATACGACGATAAAAACTTGAGTGACCAAAAGAATTAATCTTTGGTTAATATCAGATTCTTTATTCTACTCGCATTGTAAAGCTGAAATTATTCTGATACCTCTAACAGACCATAAAGCCATTCTATTGAATTTGAATGTCATTGCATGAAGTAAATAAAAAGGACTCCTGCTTATTGGAAGCTTAATAATTCACTATTACTAAATGAATCCCTAAATTGACGTATTAAAAATAAGATAACTGAGTACCTGATAATGGCAGAAAATGAAACGGCTTACGGGAAATATTGGGAGCTTCTAAAATTTAAATTAAGGAAACTTTTAATGGAAATGGCTGCAAATATTAAAAAAGGTAAGAAAAAGGAAGAAAATTATTTGATTGTTGAAATAATTTCCTTATCTTGTATATTGCCTGAAAACATGTCTGAGATTCAAAGAGCACAATTGCAAACACTGCAAATGAAACTACATCAGCAAAGCCAAAGGAGCTTTTATACTCTCAAGGGCTTATAGTCAGATGGCTTAGCAAAATGATGGGGACATGGTGGACAAAAGCACCAAATTTTTTTCCACATGCTCTCCATCGCTATAGCTTTCAATTTTTGATGGGAGCCAATTCATCAAGATGGCGGATGGTGGCCATCTTGGATTTCAAGATAAGTGCCAATATCTCAGCTTCCAAGCCACTTAGAAGGTAAATTCTGATGTCAAAATATACATTTTCTGGGTCAACAAATGTATTAAAGCTATTGAGAATATCAATAGGTGACTATTTTTTCTGATATTAGATAATTTAGTTCATTCTGGCAATATATCTACACAATTATGTACATTATGCACAACATATTTTTGTAACACACAGTGTGAGCATTCCAGTAGACAATAAGGTAAGTAAAGTTCACGCAGGCCTTCAACTACATGGCAGCGAATCTGCACACTCCCATGACCATAGATGCCCAACACTTTCGACTTCTGGAGCGCTACAGTTGTCCTTTACGACAAGACGAGTGATTTGGAATCTGTCAATGAAGCACGGAGAGAGTTGTTCTGCCAGAAGAACAAAACGATGGAACACATTCCGCAAGATTCACTGCTGCAGAACGTGAAGCAAGTTGCTTTCCAGTCTGGGATCTGGGCGACATCTGAACTGGCCCAGCAGCCGACACCCAGCCCAGAAGGATGGGGATGGAGACAGGCAGGTCTGGCTTCCTGTGTGGAGCATTCTACCGATGGCGTCAAAAGCCTGCAGTGAACTAGTCAAGTGCAGTTGTCAAAGCACAAGTGGTTGTGGTGCAAGGTGCTCATGCAAGAAGGCACACTGGAATTGCACAGATCTTTGCAGTTGTAAATGTGACATATTTTGAATATACGTTATCTTAGAATATTATATATTATCTTAGTGAAGATAATAAAGTTCAATTCAATTCATGCATGTTGTCAGTTTTTCAGTGTACAAGTATATGACCTATATTAATGTACACTCACTGGCCACTTTATTAGGTACACCTTGCTAGTACCGGGTTGGACCCCCTTTGCCTTCAGAACTGCCTTAATCCTTCGTGGCATAGATTCAACAAGGTACTGGAAACATTTCTCAGAGAGTTTGGTCCATATTGACATGATAGCATCACGCAGTTGCTGCAGATTTGTCGGCTGCACATCCATGATGCAAATCTCCCGGTCCACCACATCCCAAAGGTGCTCTATTGGATTGAGATCTGGTGACTGTGGAGGCCATTTGAGTACAGCGAACTCATTGTCATGTTCAAGAAACCAGTCTGAGATGATTCGAGCTTTATGACATGGCGCGTCATCCTGCTGGAAGTAACCATTAGAAGATGGGAACACTGTGGTCATAAAGGGATGGACATGGTCAGCAACAATACTCAGGTAGGCTGTGGCGTTGACACGATGCTCAATTGGTACTAAGGGGCCCAAAGTGTGCCAAGAAAATATCCCCCACACCATTACACCACCACCAGCAGCCTGAACCGTTGATACAAGGCAGGATGGATCCATGCTTTCATGTTGTTGACACCAAATTCTGACCCTACCATCTGAATGTCGCAGCAGAAATCGGAAATCGAGACTCGTCAGACCAGGCAACGTTTTTCCAATCTTCTATTGTCCAATTTTGGTGAGCCTGTGCGAATTGTAGCCTCAGTTTCCTGTTCTTAGCTGACAGGAGTGGCACCCGGTGTGGTCTTCTGCTGCTGTAGCCCATCTGCCTCAAGGTTCGACGTGTTGTGCGTTCAGAGATGCTCTTCTGCATACCTCGGTTGTAATGAGTGGTTATTTGAGTTACTGTTACCTTTCTATCAGCTCGAACCAGTCTGGCCATTCTCCTCTGACCTCTGGCATCAACAAGGCATTTTCGCCCACAGAACTGCCGCTCACTGGATATTTTCTCTTTTTCGGACCATTCTCTGTAAACCCTAGAGATGGTTGTGCGTGAAAATCCCAGTAGATCAGCAGTTTCTGAAATACTCAGACCAGCCCGTCTGGCACCAACAACCATGCCACGTTCAAAGTCACTTAAATCACCTTTCTTCCCCATTCTGATGCTCGGTTTGAACTGCAGCAGATCGTCTTGACCATGTCTACATGCCTAAATGCATTGAGTTGCTGCCATGTGATTGGCTGATTAGAAATTTGCGTTAACGAGCAGTTGGACAGGTGTGCCTAATAAAGTGGCCGGTGAGTGTATGTCTGACCATTTAGGAACTGAGTTGAAAATTATGTAAATACATTGTCAGAATGAACATATTTATTTGATCTTGGCACAAATAATCATCTAGTGATATTCTCAATAGCTTTAATGCATTCATTGACCCACAAAATGTATATTTTGACACCAAGATTGACCTTCTAAGTGGCTTGAAAGCTGAGATATTGGCACTTAGTTTTACATGGCGGCCAAATCCAAGATGGCCGCCATCAGCTATCTTGATGAAGTGGCTCCCATCTCCCAGCTATGGTGATGGAGAGCATGTGGAAAAAATTTGGTGCTTTTGTCTGGCGTGTCCCCATCCTTCTCAAATCTGGTCCTAAGCCGCCTGACTATTAGTGGATCAAAGAGGGGGAACAGAACTCCAGTTATTTCTTTAAATTGGAGAAACAAAGGCAAAATAAAAATGGCATAACAAGACTTTCCCTAAATGGCACTGTTGTTGACAATCCAAAAGACATTGCTAAAATTTTGGAAAATTACTATAAAACTCAATGCAAAACTAACTTGTCAACAGCTGAAATGGAAAATTTCTTCAATTCTTTATGTGAGGTTAAGTCGATAGGAGATGTTAATAAAACAATATGTGATGCCCCAACGACTATTGGGGAAATTAAAGATGCTATTAAGAAACTTAAATTGAACAAATCCCCTTGAGTAGATGGGTTGACTTGTGAATTTTATAAAATGTTTTCTACAGAGCTTGCCCCCTTTCTACTTATTGTTTCTATCAACAGTATAAACAATGAAGAACTCCCTCCTTCACTATGCCAAGGTTTATTACTCTAATTCCAAAACCCCAGAAAGATGTCTTAATATTGGATAATTTGCATCCCATTTCATTGCTAAACAATGATTATAAAATTAGTGCATTATGCACAGCCAATAAATTAAAGAAAGTCCTAAATTACATTATTGATGAATCTCAAAATGGCTTTATGTCTGGTAGATATATAATTGATAATATAAGACTCATCCTTGATATCTTAAGACTATTCAGATTTAGTACTAGACAATCGTTTCATTCTCTTTCTAGATTTCCACAAGGCCTTTGACTCTATAGAGCATAAATTTATGTTCAAAGTGCTTGGATTTGGAGAACATTTTAAAAAATCAATACACACTTTATATGCTTTTGGGAATAGCTCGATTTGGGAATAGTTCAATCTGACAGGACGTGGTCAGATTGGTATTAGCCAATCTGACCACGTCCTGTCCAGTGAATTCACTGTAATGCCCTCAGGCCGGCGCGATAAAGTGTCCCCTTGGAAAACAAATCGCTATTCTAGGTCCTTCATTCCTTCTGCTTTCAGGCTATTAAATGCTGAGATTAGTCATTTTAAATGAACGCTTTATATTGTTTTAAAGCACAATAGTTGGTTTATACCTTGTTTGTTTTTCGCATGGCTTGTGGGCCTGTACATTCACTGACTGTAGTGGGGAATGTAACGTGCAATGCATCTTAGAATGCTTCATTTAATTATTTATTATTTTATTCTTTTAACTTATATGAATTTTTACCCTTCGTCTGGTCCTCGTGCGAGTCTGCATGAAAGACCACATGAGGGTGACAGTGTGCATCTCTTGCCCATGTACTGATCTGTCTATTGTCTCTGACATAATGATGATTGCCACTTGTCTGTGAGTTTGTGGATGGTCTGGGTAGATTGTAAAAACTGAATTTCCCTTCTGGGATAAATAAAGTTGTCTGAATCTGATTAAGTTACCTCATGGAACTACAAAAAGATTTAGAATAGAATGGGGGATCCGTCATTGATGTCCCATCTCCGCATATTTATTTTTACATCCCATGCAAATTTTAGCCTATTACATTAAAAAGAGTAGTTTAAAAGGAATCTCGAGAGCAGGAAGGATAATCTCTCTGAGTCAGTGAGCGGACAATACAACTCTATTTCTACAGGATAAATCTCAAATTGATATTGTAGTTAAACTCTGATAAATTTTCTGCAGCTTCTGGTCTCAAGCTTAGCTTATGCAAAGGTGAATTGCTTCTCATCAAGGCCTGCAGTGATGCAGAAGTTTCAGGAATTCCTGTAAAATTTAAAGTCAAATACCTTGGGGTCACCACTGTTAAAGATCAAACTGCAAGAATGAGTGAAAACTTTAATCCACTTATTTCTTCACTACAGCAGAGATATAATTTATGGATTCAGAGAGACTTAACCATAACTGGGCGAGTCTTGCTCTCCAAAGCTTAAGGTCTATCTAGACTTGTCTATGCTAGCTCAGCTCTTGAGGTCTCAAAAAGATATAGTACAAAAATTGATAAGACCTTGTTTGATTTTATATGGAAAAGGAAATCTCATTTCATTCGGAAAAATGTAATGATTAACAAGCTCAGTAATGGTGGTTTCAATGATTTAGACTTTCATACTCTACACTCCTTTTAAAATTAAATGGATCAAAAGATACTTGACAAATCCAAATTCGTTATGGAACTTTATATCAACATATGTATTTGATACGTTAGGAGGATTTATTTTTATATTAAGATGCAATTACAATATAGAAAAGCACCCTGCAAAACTCTCCAATTTTCATAAACAGTTACTATTATGCTGGTCCTTGGTATACAAACATCATTGTTCCCCTCACAAACACTACATTTGGAATAACCAGGATATATGTTTGAAGCACAAATCATTGTTTTTTTAAGAAATGGGTTGATAATGGCATACTACTTGTCTGTCAATTGTTTAACAAGGAAGGTCATATGTTTACTTAGAATGGATTCTTATCAGAATATAACATTCCTGTACTTCCTAGAGAATTCGCTATCGTCTTCGAAGCTATTCCGTCAGGTATTAAATCTCTGTTGTCATCATCAACCAGCGATATTATCATCCAAACTACTCCACCAAAATTATACAAAGGGAATTCAGATTCTTTTTTGAATAGAAAAACTAATAATAAATGTATAAGGGAAATAATCCAGAGGGGGCACAATTAGTAAACCTGCTTCTGTTTTTGTTTGGAATAATTTGTATATTGCTAGACACTGGGGAAAAACATGGTTATTGCCCAAGAAATATTTTGTTTCAAATAAGGTGAGAGAGGTGTCTTTGAAAATATTGCACAGGTGTTACCCTGTTAATTCTGTTATTGTAAAATACAGGCTAAATGTTGATCCTCATTGTTCATTCTGTCACCACACAGATGAAATGATAACTCATCTTTTTGCGACTGTACCTTTAGTCAAACTTTTGGTATGACCTTAATCTGTTGTTAAACAGAAAATTAGATATTCAGCTCAAACTCAAAATTGAATACATTTTATTGGGTCTCTTTGATGATGAAATGCCTGTCAAGAAAATGTATGTCATTAATCTTGTTTCTCTATTAGCAACATTCCACATACATGCCAGCAAATTTACGAAACAGAAACCCAACCTTACTGTTTTCATGTCTTACTGAAAATCCTACCTGGACACACTAAAATCCTGCACAAACTCAAAAGCTGTAAAAACTAGCGCCTCGTGTAATGAATTCAATTTAATTTCATTTGTAATTTATTTTCATTTAATTTTGTTTATGTTTGCATTTATTTTATTTCTTTATCCTTTTGTGTATTTTCTTTTTATATATTATGAAGTATCAACTGTGGTGGCCTGGCGGCCTGTCCAGGGTGTCTCCCCGCCTGCCGCCCAATGACTGCTGGGATAGGCTCCAGCACCCCAACGACCCTGAGAGCAGGATAAGCAGTTTGGATAATGGATGGTTGGATGATTTATCAATACCTCGAGCATGCATTGCCTTGTTGAAATTGTGAACATTTTGTAAGTTCAATTGTGTAAATAAAGTTTATTCTAAAAAAAAAAAAAAAGACTGACGCAGAAACTCCCGAAAACAGCATCTCCTAACAAACAGCTACCCCTAGCGGGAGTATGGCTACATTACATTATCCTAATTAGTATTAACTTATTTTATAATGATCACATTATAACACCGCCCATGAAGTAGAGACTTGTTTCGTTGAAAATAACTTGAGCTATTTACCGTACCCCAAGCTCAATAATGAGAAGTGTCAACCCATACTGTCTCTTATTTCTAAGTTTCTTGAGACAAAAATTGCCAGGTTGATAGATACATGTTTTTTTCCCCCACAGGACCATGATGAATCCTCGAGGAACCAGGTGGCCTCTTTGTGGTGGCCAGATAGATAGCTCGTTGCTGTTCGTACAACATGACAGTAGTCTCAGTTCAGCTCATTCAGTAGGACAAGGGGATTTAACATTACATTTTCCTATTGTACAGTGTGACATACACTCTACTACTACTACTACTTGTGACTGCTCCCATGAGGGGTCGCCACAGCGGATCATCTGTTTCCATCTCTTCCTGTCCTCTGCATCTTCCTCTGTCACACCAGCCACCTGCATGTCCTCCCTCACCACATCCATAAACCTCCTCTTTTCCTCTTCCCTGGCAACTCCATATTCAGCATCCTTCTCCCTATATACCCAGCATCTCTCCTCCACACATCCAAGCCATCTCAATCTTGCCTCTCTTGCTTTGTCTCCAAACCCTCCAACCTGAGCGGTCCCTCTAATATACTCGTTCCTAATCCTGTCCTTCTTCGTCACTCCCAATGAAAATCTTAGCATCTTCAACTCTGCCACTTCCAGCTCTGCCTCTTGTCTTTTCGTCCTGTCGCAAAACGTACAAAATGGCCACAATCATACAGTGTGTGTGTGTGTGTTTGGGGGTGGGGGGGGGGGAGTCCTTTGGTTACTCAGTATCTTTGAATATTCTCAGGTCTTTATAGAATTTCAGGCTCTGATTCGACATCGGATATGCAAGCCAAGCAATGATAAAGAAACGTTGTCCGGAACACAAAAAAAAGGCTGATAAATCAAGACCATTGGATCAACATTGGGTCTTCATTTGAGAAATGGAGAAAACTAAAAGCCACAAGAGGTTTTTCAAGCATCTCAAAATCAAGATGGATCATATTATACCTGTCCCGAGAGCATGATCTGTAGCCTATTGGCCGAGTTGGTTCTGCCATTTGAGCTGCATGAGTGTGCTTAGGGAGGGGTGGGGGAGCTGCACTAGCAGCCCATTCTCCTAAAAACATGTATATTGTACATTTCTGGAGATGTACAATATCAACATCTGGACTGTTTACAATGGAGCGCTCATATTGTTGTAATACTACACTTAACCGTGGCACTTCAAAATTACAGATTACATCTTTAATTTAGACTACACAAATAAAAACATGGTCATACGAGAAGCACAAGCTTAGTTGGGAAATGCTCACTGACAGCTGACCTAGTTGGCCTCAGCTATGTATTCACCAACCACAGTCAACCTTGCTAAAGGGCATTTGGAGCAACTAGCAGTTTCTGCAGCCCACTGATGCCTCTGCTGCTGCTACAGCTGCTGTAATACTTGATTGGCTGCTGCTCACCCACGTCCAACCCAACTGCCATCTGTTTGGACCCGTTTCTATTTACTGTATGCAGGATTTATGAGCTTTGTTTTTGTTTTTTGTTTTTTCATTATTGTAGAACAGTCTAGGAGCAGCCACTCCATACGAGCAGATTCATTAATTTCCAAAGCTAAAAATCACACTGCCATTTTGGATAAAAAATATAATTTTCATTCTAAATGTCTGGACTGCGTTGTCTTGAATGAGCTAGACTCAAGCTGCAACTCAAGATTTTTGTAGGCTTTTTACCCTGGTAAGTCTTTAAGATTTCCCCAAATGAGAAAGCAATGAGAAACACCTTCAATGACTGGGAAACAACCACAATTTTTAACATTATTTCTCATATATGCTGTAGGGATGACACCACTTTAGCAAGCGCAATACTCTGTATAAGAATATGCAAATATCAACGCTATAGACAGGCATGTCTGTAGCATTGATATTTCAACGCTACAGACATGCCTGTCTATAGTATCCCGAATAGGCTTCCTAGTATCCCGAATAGGCTCTATTGTATAAATGGAGCCTATTCGGGATACTAGGAACTAAGTTTTCACATTCATGGATTGTTCACCATTGATGTCTCTGATGGACACTTTTCTGCACAATTTCGGGAGCATTTCAAAGACACAGAAAACTGATCAGTGATATGGCTGAAAGTTGTATTATCTCCTACAACATCTAGAGATAGTGTTGAAAATTGTGATTGTTTACAATTAATGTCAGAAGTGAGAGTGGGCAATTATAGCAGCCTGTCATTTAGACTTAAAGAAGGGGGTGTCATTTGTCTATTTAAGAAGCAAATGTTTGCCAAGGTCAGACTGGAACATAAAGTCAAGTCAATTTGATTTGTATAGCCCAATATCACAAATTACAAATTTGCCTCAAGGGGCTTTACAGCAACACAACATCCTGTCCTTAGACTCTCACATCAGATAAGAAACAACTCCCTAAAAAAATCCCTAAAAGGTAAAGGTAAGAAGCTTTGATGGTACAAGGGTAAAACTTAAAATATTCTTAACTAATTACATAGGGCAATGCTGAACTCAAATGTACTGTTATAGTCTGGCCTATTGTCAGTGGTGTTACTGGCTGCCTGTGATCTAATCTATGTGCTTCATTTCTAGACCCTACCAGTGCAGGAACATCTGTAAACCTGTGGGCAGTTGGCTGAAGTACAAATCACATACTAGCATACTATTTATTACACCAATATAGTGTGTTATGTGAGTGTTTTTAGTATGTCTGAAACCATAGTATGCATCAAATAGTATGCAAACATACCTGGATGTCATCCAAAGAAATTTCAGAATATGCAAACACCGGACACTACGCTTGAATTAATGTCCCACAATGCACTGCGATACTCCAAAACAACTACCAGCAATGGCAAAGGGAAATACAAAACCAAACTCGTGCAACGGTGGAACAGTTTAAATGTTAATATCATTGTTTATTTTTACATTTTATAAAAAGTTGTGGGTCACCACACACTGGTAGAAGTTTGCTGCAGCTCTGAACAGCCGTTGTACTTTTTGCTCACATACTAATAGTATGCTGGAAGCTAGTACACATATGTAGTATGTAGTATATGATTTCGGAAACAACCAAAAAGGCCTCTGGTATTACTGGGTCTGTTCATTTTGTGGACCAGACTCCCTCCCATCCACATCTCTTCTACCTCTCCCGTTTTGGAGTTAAGCTTTGTTTTTTTGTTTTTCTTTCCCTTGGCCATGGATTTGATGCGTTTCGGTTTAGGTTTGTTTTTAAGATATGCTTTGTTGCAACAACACTCATCTACACTTCCACTAATGCAACACATGGCATCCATACAGACGGTACTGACGGACCACGCTCACCCTTTATGTTGATTAATGTTGTCGTGGCTTTGAGCCACGCCACGACAGGATAAATAAAATGTTTTCTCAAAATGGTTCCAATCTAATTCTGAAGCGAGAAACACACACTAACCTAGCACAACAGGTGCCTTTAAACATTCTTTCTGCAATGTTTGTGTTGTTGTCTATTGTGTAGAAAAAAAAAAAGGACAAAGTATTCCCCCCCCCCAGAACTGAGCGTAGCTCCATCCTGTCAAAACCACAAACCAATGTGCATCGCATGGCAGAGGTCACTAAGTGCTATCACTCAACCAGATATTTGACAATAAGCTTTCAGGTGAAAAATCAATACACTGACACTTCTCGTACCCATTTATATTCACATCCAGACCCACCTCAGCGTAGAAAATTATTTGGCAGGTGTGATCATTTGCATCGGTGGACACCGAAATAAAACTGGAGAGCTTTTTCCACAAATACAAAACAAAACTGGGGAGTTAAGCGTTACACTTGCTGACTCACCGTCACATCATACCGAGACATTCTTACCAAGCGAGCCAGGAAGATAAAAAAAAAAAAAACAACAGAGTGCCATTCATCTCATGGTACCTAACTCTGTAATAACACAACAGAGTAACTAAAATCAGACACTACATCCGAAAATCTTTAGGCATGCGTGACAGTGTAATTAAATCTGCTGTGGATATGTGCTATGTTGCCATTGGATAGCTCTTCCAGCTATAAGTGATACTTTCCTGAACTGAGTCGAGCTTGACTGGAGCCCTGGGAGGATAGAGATGAAGGGGGTGGGCTGAGGGGGTGGAGAAGAGCAGCCTAAACCAGGTGGCACCATTAGTCAGAGTGTTAATCTTTGGCCTTCCTGTCTCCGGTAAAGATTACGCTCCTCCTATCAATCTGCCTGCTTGGGTGTTAGCGGTGCCTTAGCCAGCAGTGGAAACATGGCAGGGAGGCGTAAAGAGGGGCATACTCCATGTACCAGCCATGCAATACTGGTAAAGCAAACTGCCTATGACGCTTTAGTGAGGAATTTATGAAAAAAAAATGTAAACGTAAAGCATTATGGAAAATAAAATCAAAAATTGTGACTGGCATGGACCATCTGATTGCTATTTTGAAAAAAAAATATGTAATGAAAATAATTAATTCATAACAAAGAAACTGTCATATTAATAGTTGTTGAAAACAACAGAGTTTATGTCAGACACTGTCAATTTCAGAATAAAGACAGGAATAGTGTGGATGTACGTGTTGTCTTCAAATATCTTTCAATAATTTTGTATTGTGTTTGCAACTGGGATTATGCTCGAGTTGTCAGAATGTTAGTATCAATAATAATGTAAAAATACCATTCAACTAAAGTAACAAAGACTAGTGAGAGCGAATACCAAATGTCAATTGCTTTCCGCAAAATTTTACATAGTAGTATAGTAACATAATAATAATAGCATAATAACGTCATAATAGAATAGTAACTAGAATAGTAACGTAACGGTTCATCCTCTCATACACTGGGAATTTAATGGAGAGAACAAGAATTGTTCAGAGGTAAATGTCTTACCAACAGTGTCAGACTTGGTACTTCAAATGCCATAACACGGTGTATCATATTGCAATGTGCTAATATTGGATTAAAGGCCTAAATTAAAAAAAAAAATTTTTTTACAGAAATTATCCAAAAAAAAAAAACTCAACTTGGGTCTTTTGACAAGATTCTAAAAGGGGTTTTCCACTGGGTTTATTGCCCTGTGTGTTGATTTCCGCCTGCAATTAATGTGATTTAAATCAGTTACAAAATTAGAGATTGGCACATGACAGAAGCCCTTTAATTGAGTCACGAATAACAGGTTTTCTGAATGACTTTTTGATGAAAAACATAAAATGGGAATTCTGTATTTCAGGGTTGAAAAATTATTAAATTAAAAGCATTTCTGTCACCTCCACTTTGAGCTCCGCACTCAACACACACACACACACACACACACACACACACACACACACACACACACACACACACACACACACACACACACACACACACACACCAATAATGATACATGCACACACAAATAGAAACCCACACAACAGGAACACACACAGACACGTGGCGTTACCTTTATCTGTGGTGCTGTGCTGCACCACTGTGCTGCTGGTCTGCCGTATATCCCACAAGCCAAAGACACCGGCTCCTCCTATCTCTGCTGTATGGGCTGAGTTTCTTGTCTTTGCCTCTGCTGCACACTCACAACTGGCACAGCTCTCCCCTCTCTCTCACTGTCCAAGCTACCCATCTACAAAAAGAGAGAGGGGAGGGTAGAGAAAGGCAGACAGAAGGGGAAAAAAGAGAAGGGAGGGGAAAAAATAGTAAACTGGAGAATGAAAACAAAACGACAGGAGAGTGATTACCCTGATAATGCAGATTGCCGCTGGGTGGGGCACCTGCTTGTTGAGCCAATGCACATGAAGTAAAATTCACACCTAAACTAATTTGATTCTACATTCAGCTTCACCCCTGCTTTTTTTTCTTTTTCTTTTTTTTTGCTTGTTTGTTTTTTGTCTGTTTCGGGTCAAGTTCCCAAGTATCAAATCACAAGCTTGGCTGTTACTGGCTGCCGTTATACCACATTAAAAGGAAACCATTATATCTGAAAATCTATGCAACCTAGTTGCAGAGCTAGACAGTAGACCCTATAGTTTTTTCCTGAATACTAACATAGGAATCTCAGTAAGAAGAAAAGAAGTGTGAAGAAGAAAGACACATTATTTTGTCATTGTATTCTTAGAACAAATTGTAGTTTTACTATGAATGTGTTTTCTGTATTTAACCCATCCTATTGTGTAGCAGCAGTTGGCAGCTGCAACACCCAGGGATCAACTCCAGTTCTTCTTTCCATTGCCTTGGTCAGGGGCACAGACAACAGTATTAACTCTAACATGCAGAGGTGCACATAAGTGGTGCGCAGGTGCGCATGCGCACTTAAAATATTCAACGAGCACCAGATTCAAGTGTTTTACAGCACATTTGCGTACCAAACATTTTGCAGTGCAGAGTATGAGCCACTACTTTTAGCCAATGCTATAGTATGAGCCACTAATTTCTCCAAAATGTCAAAGAAGCAAGTGACATTGAGTAATTTCTTTGGTCTTCCTACACCTCCACCAAAGAAACGCCATACTGAACCAAACAGGTGACGCCCGCACTGAGATGTGGTGTAAACTATGTCGGGAAAATCCCACATTAGCGAATAGAAACTGCCACTTTTATATGGGGACGAAAAACTTCAGCCATCCAGCTTTTGATAAGCATGCAAACAGCAGAGAACACCAGAAAGTAGTGGAAGCTATTGCTAACAGGCACAGCCAGGACCAGAGACCCAGCGGCCCGCTCGACAGGTGGCAAGACAGACTGACGGAAGAACAACATCAGGCACTGACAAACATGCTCTGGTTGGCCTTTCACAAAGCGAAACACGCACGTCCTATGCGTTCATACGAGGAGGATATTCTGCTTCTCAAGAGGTTAGGAGTTAACGTCAGGACTGCTTATCATTCGCGAGAAGGGGGATCCCGCATCACGGAGAGCATCGCTCAGACAATAAGTTCAGAGTTAAGTGAAAAACTGAAAGCAGCTGAATTTTGGGGTGTGCTTTTCGATGGATCCGAAGATATAACAAAAACGGAGCAGGAAATTGTGTACATTGTTTCTGTGCCCCGCAATGGAGAATACAGCTCAGACTTCCTTGGATTAATTAATCTGGGGGCCAACCGAACAGCACAGGACATAGTGGATGGACTTGTGCAACTGTTCAATGATTGTGGTTTAGCGGAGTGGAAGACAAAGTTGGTGTCAGTATGCAGTGATGGAGCAGCTGTCAACGTTGGAGTTTACAACGGGGTCATTCCCAAATTATGTCAGATGGTGGATATCGGGGATTCCCTTGTGCATATCCTGTGCACCGCCCACACGTTGGAGAACTACGCTAAATCAGCTGATCGTGCGGTCCCATACTGTGAGTCATTTAATAAATCTATCATCACTTTGCTAAGTTTTTACTTAAAGAAAGGGGGTGCAAAACGAATTGCACAACTACAAAAGATATGTGAGGAGAAAGACATTGATTTTGTCAAACTAGGTAAGTTCCACAACATCAGATGGTCTGCATGGAGACAAGAGACTCTGTTTAAAATATGGAGAATGTTACCAGCCATTCAGATCCAAGTGGCAACAAGTGATGACAGTAGCCTAAAACATATCAGCACAGAGCATTTTCGTTGTTTCCTAGCCAACATGCTTGATGTTGGGAACATTTTACAGTTCACCTCCCTCGGGTTCCAGAAAGACAATCTGACTATTGGTGAATGCAAAGATGAGCTCATGGTTGCTATTGGACAGTTGACGCTACTGATGGGCAGTGAGGGCAAGTACAGGGAGGAGACTGTGGCACATGCTGAAGCTGACAGGGATAAGATTGATGTGTTGAGAGCTTTAATTCATGAATTTGAAAGCAGATATGAATCCCTCAAGTCATGCGATCACTTTTTGATTTTTGATCCTACAACTTGGCCTAATGAAATGAAAGACCTCCACGGTTTTGGCAACACAACACTTAGTAACATCCTTGAGAAATATGACGCCAGCATGCATGTTGACAAAGATTCAACTTTAAGAGAGTGGATGCGTTTAAAGCAAGCTGGAAAACGTTTGGCAGCCTCCTCTGTACATGATCTAGTCAATGTAGTGAACACCAGCAACCCAGGCAGTTACTCCAACATTCAGAAAGTCCTTCTGCTGTCTCTTACACTGCCCTTGAGCAGTGCTGCGCGTGAGAGGGGATTTTCACACCTGAATATAATAAAAAAACAAGTACAGATCCTGCCTGTCAGCCTATCGCCTCTCATCTCTAATGCACATCCGCTTATCTAAGTTCACAACAGAAACCTTTGACCCAAAGCCAGCAGTAGACTTGTGGATGCAAACAGCTAATCGTAGGCTGAAGCAGCGAGAAAGGAGCAGGCCTAGTACATCTGGTGTTTTTGAAATAGAGGAAGACAGTCTGGAGGGGAGTGATGAAGATGACGATGATGTCCTGCAGGATAACAGAACTTTCAGTGCTTTAAATAGCAGTATCTGTTGTGAGTTTGATTTGGTTTTCAGTGTTTGAAAAAGCAGTCATTTGTATATTTAGTTTTCAGTGCTTGAAGAGCAGTCATTTCATTTGAAAGTCACATGTATGGCACTTTAAAGAACAGACATTTTGTTGTAACCTACTGCTTTTATTCATTTTCAATTTAAATTAAAGTACATGTAATGTTATCCACGTATCCCTCATATTTTGTTCATTTTGTGAGGTGGATGGGTCATGGAAAAATGCATTTAAAAAAAGGTGAGCACCAAGCAAGAACCTCAGGTGCTCCTTTGAGAACCAGACCAAAAAAATTATGTGCACCCCTGCTAACATGCATGTCTTTTTGATGGTGGGAGGAAATCAAAGCACCCAAAGAATACCCACGCAGACATGGGGAAAACATGCAAACTCCACACAAAGGACCTGGGATGGCCTGGGGTTCGAACCCAGGACCTTCTTGCTGTGAAGCAATATTGCTAACCACTGGGCCACTGTGATGCCCATGATGAAGGAAAAACAGAAATATTATCAATAATAGTTATTTTTCCTTATCTTGTGAATTTCTGTCATGTGATAGATGCCACATGACAGAAATTCCTTCAAAGTGATCAAGGAACAAATCCAGATGGCTGTAATTAGGTATAGTTTAAACCTCAGAATTACATTGGATTGTTGTTGATCCACCTACAACACATAATCTGGGTTGGGGAAACAAAACAAACAACTCCCTCCAAGGTGGCCCTTAAGCAAGGCATTCAACCCCCTTGTGCTCAAATGAAGCTACTTGAGGTCATCAGAGCAATACTGTGGTCAGACTGTCACAGAAAGATGAGTCAGTTCATCTGGACACAACGTTTAGTGGGAGAAACGTTTCATCACTCATCCAGGAAGGGAGGGGGAGAAATCTCATGTTTAACAGGCCCTGGTTAAGTGTGGTTATCCTAACTTGGCGTTTGTCAAAGCCAGGAAGATGCCCAAACAGCGCACTAGCTGATCGAAGAGAGGAGAAGGACAACAGCTGCCTAAGCGTAAATCAGTGGTGAGTCCGTATATGGCGGGAGGGTCGGAAAAGCTGAGATGCATATTTTCCAAACACCACATCTCAGTTGCCTTCAAACCCCAAAACATGCTGCGCCAGAAGTTGGTCCACCCCAAGGATTGGGTCCCCCGGCATAAGCAGAGCAATATAGTGTACACTGTTAAATGCTAGGAGGATTGCCATGACTTGTACATTGGGGTAACTCAACAAACGCTGGCCAAGAGTATGGCACAACACAGAAGAGCTAATGCCTCTGGCCAGGACTCCACAGTCTACACCAGGGGTTGCTAACCATGTGCCATGGAGAGCCATGTGTAGGCAGATTTTCATTCCAGCCGGACCCCACACAAGGTGATTTCACTGATTAGCAACCTTCAACCAAAGAGGAAGAATGTATCAGTGAAATCACCTGGTGTGGAGTCAGGTTGGAATGAAAACCTGCATACACATGGCTCTCCATGGCATATGGTTATACAGCGCTGGTCTACACCCATCTACAGGCCAGTGGCCACTCTTTTAACGATGAGGATGTGCAAATCCTTGACAGGGAGGAACGCCGGTTTGAACGGGGAGTCAAAGAGGCCATCTATGTGGAGAGAGAACGACCACCCCTGGACCAAGGGGGGGGGGGGCTAAGAGTACATCTGTCGCCATGTCACAATGCTGTGATTGCAATTATTCCCCGATCCTCTGTGAATAGGACACATGGCCATTGTAACTCCAGTTAATGGTTACGCCTATGTACATATGGTACCTGTACTGCCCTCGCAGCATGCACTCTTGTGCGAAGCTGGACAGCCAGTTAACATCCAAAAGTCCTCCAATAAACACACAAGGCCTGACTTTTCTTATATTTTACTGAAGTTTTGTTTCCTCCTTTGTTTTTGTTTTTTTTGTTTTTGTTTTTTTGCGTTTGATTTGGTAAAACTGAAACTTTACAGAAATAAGAAAATAAACCGGTATACAAACATCAACATAGTCGTATTGACAGTATTATACACATAACTACATAAATGCACAATTCCTACCAAAATATAAAGCAACAAATGAACTAAGTCTTTAGCTTCTTTTAAATCTCGTCTTAAAACTTTTCTTTTTATGAAAGCTTTTACAAATGTTGTTATTTGTTTTTATTTTTACTGTTTTTAATTTTACTCTTATTTGATCTCATTCTTATTCCTGCCTTGTCTGGTTTTATCTGTTTGTTTGTTTTTGTTTTGTTTTTTGTACAGCACTTTGTAACATTTTTTTTTAGAAAGGTGCTATATAAATAACATTATTATTAGGTGTTCAAGCAGCGAAGCTGGTGGAACCCTATTGTATTTGTTAGGATTATTATTATTTTTCTCCGCTAAAAGTGTGTGAGGCTCAGCAACCGTAAGTCCTAGACCAACCAACTTTGGTACGTGGATTCCTATGGCCCCCCACTACTCAGGCACCACAAATCACCTATGTCAGCCAGATGGTGGCGCTATAACAAAGGGTCATGCGTAATTCCCACACCATAAGTCGGATCAACACAAAACTGCACAGACCTATGCATCTGAATGTGCTCTACAACTATTATTGGGACCACATATGTCAGCCATATAGTTTGCCCGCCATTTTGACTTGTATTAGTTTGGTCGCGGTTTCTCAGCTAAAAGTGTCTGAGGCTCAGCAACCATAAGTCCTAGACCAACCAAATTTGGTAGGTGCATTCATACGGCCCCCCACTACTCTGCCACTAAAAATCACCCATGTCAGCCAGATGGTGGCGCTATAACAAAGGGTCATGCTTAAAAGGCCATAACTCCCACAGCATAAGTCAGATCAACACAAAACTTAATCGACCCATGCATCTCAATGTGCTCAACAACTTTACTATTGGGACCACCTATGTCAGTCATATAGTTTGCCCGCTATTTTGACTTATTTGGTGTGGAAGCGCTGCAGCTCTACATAGCACACGCCAGGACACCTGGGTTTAACGACATACTTTTTCTTTTTACGGCAGTCGGCTAGGACGCAAGAAATCAGACACCGTCTGGTCCAGTTTTGGAAACTCTGGCACATGTTTCTGAAGCAATGGAAGTGTTACGACATTTTAAAAAATTACGGTAATCGTCTAGGACACAGGCGACCCAAGTAATCCAACATCTCAAAAACCGCTTGATCAAAAAATCTGAAATTTGGTATACTTATACTTGGACCCATTTGGCTACATTGCCTAAAGTGCTGATTGGCTGGATTACCAAAATGGCTGCCTGCCAAACAGCCAATCAAAATTCAGCAGCTAATATCTGCTAGTGTGAATGGCCAATCTTCATGAAACTTGATAGGCTTATTCTTTGTGGCACATAGAAGCCATGTACCAAATATGAAACAGATCGGACACATGGCGGCTGCAATACTGCTTGGACCCCATTAATCGCCGCTTGCGGCTATATTTATTATTATTATTATTATTATTATTATTATTAAATGTACTGTATAGAAACACAGCTCAACTACCACAACTACAAATCAAAAAATCATTAAGTGAACAGAGCCAACTACTGCTGTAACTGCTAACTAGCAGAGCGCATTTTTACCAAAACGATTAAAAAAAAGTTTATAACACGACATTCCTTAAGAAATTGTGTTTGATAATTATTTGCATACGTTACTTACAGACAAATAGTCTCCAAGGCAGAAGCATATCGAAATACACTAAGCGACAACATGTATTCATCGCCGTCCGTCTTGCCTGCCTGTGCTCGACTGAAGAATGCTAAGGTAGCGGAAGACGCGGAGAGTAGCAACACATTCCCACAAGCCCCTGCGCCATAAGCTTCAAACTAGTCCGCCCGTAATGTTCGCCAAACCGACCGGTTATTTAACCAACTTATTTACCTAATTTATTTAAATTACTAACTTAACTTTAAAGGCAGCACACTCCCCGCTTGTTATAATAATACATCACTACAGATACAACCAAACGTGAAGGGGAATATTGACTGGCAACTACATTCTTACGAGTCTTTTCACTAAGTCTCTGAAAGAAGGACTAGAATCTCTGAGGACTAGAATCGCTCTAGAATCGCCTTAGAAACACCTTGGCTGTCCCATCCTTTACATCCCGCACATCTGCCTTGGACAGTGATTTTTTTTTTTAGTTTGCATATATGTGTTAGTTTTGGTATGTGTGTTCTTGTAATTTTTGTATGTTTTTATCTATGTGTTGTACTGCTGTGGGCTGGGGGAAACTGCATTTCGTTTCATTCCATGTACGCAAGTGCATGAAGTGAAATGACAAATGAAGTGTTCCTGAGTCCTGATACCTTGCGGACCCTCTTGTCACTGCTCGATAAAGCCTTAACGACCAGTCCCATTGGCCATTCATTTCTGTGACCCTGGCTGTCTTTCAGTAGGACAAAATATCCTTTGACATTCGGCTTGTCTTTTGTCCACTTCCTGCGGCTCTGTCGAGTCGACAGATACTCTCCTTTCCATCTCTTCCAAAAAGTGTCAGCAAGACACTGGACTTGCTTCCACTGCTTTCCGTACAACTGACCCGTGCCAAAGATTCCGGAGGGGGCTAAAACAGCACTCGCCTTCTGAGTAAGAAGCATCGCAGGAGTTATTACTGCAGGCATATCTGAGTCAGTGGATATCGACACAAGGGGTCTTGCATTCAAGATCGCCATCACCTCTGCCATAAAAGTGCTCAGGACTTCATGTGTGGGACAAGTTGGTCCTGTCTGGAGCAGCATTGCGTCCAGAATGCGCCTGGCAACTACGATGAGCCTCTCCCAAGAGTCACTCATGTGGGAAGCATGAGGGGGATTAAACACCCAGGAGCATCCTTTTTCCTGGAGGGACTTCCTGACTGTTATGTCATCTGTGTTTATATCCAACTGCTTACAAGCTCCCACAAAGTTGGTTCCTCTGTCAGACCGCAGAAGTTTTGCTGGACCACGAATCGAGAAAAACCATCTTAGAGCCTTGATAAAGCTGTCTGTTGACGTGGTTTCAATCAGTTCAATACGCACTGCTCTGGTAGACATGCATGTAAAACGCACAGCGCAGCATTTGCTCTCCGCACCTCCTCCTCTTGTGCGACGTGTCATGATAGACCACGGTCCAAAGACATCAAGGCCAACAGTGGTGAACGGAGGTTCTTTCGGCGTACGCTAGCTGAGCTTGGGCAGCTTTTGCTTTAGCATAGGCTTTTGTGGCTAAGGAGGCTGTTGCTGACCACTGAGTCTGGTGTATGCTCTAGATCAGCGTTTCCCAACCCAGTCCTCAAGGAACCCCTATCCTGCAGATTTTCATTGTAACCCTGCATAGGTAGCCCTGCTTGTACTTACTCAACCAATCATCTCACAGCACTTAATTATGCAAGGCGTGCAACATCTGACATAATTCATTGCTGATTGGTTGAATAACTACAAACAGGTACCTATTCAGAGTTGCAAAGAAAATCTGCAGGATAGGGGCTCCTTGAGGACTGGGCTCGGAAACAATGCACTAGATCAGCGGTCCCCAACCTTTTTTGCGCCACGGACCGGTTTAATGTCAGACAATATTTTCACGGACCGGCCTTTAAGGTGTGGCGGATAAATACACAAAATGAAATGATACGACCGGCATAAAAACTGTGGTATTTTCTAAATATAATGATAAACGTGAATCCACTGTGTACTCGTATGCAACTTTATTAGCAGCGTCCTCGTAACATCGCGTCAACAACATAACATGAGTAACATCCTCTCTGCCTCCTAACACTCTCTGGTCGCCATGGTAACGTTTAAGCATGCCTTCAAAATAAGATACAACACAAAAACAAATATAAATTGCATGAAAATACAACTCACCATAACGCTAAATCAGTGGGAGCCCTGAGCTGGTTTCTCTGCAACGAGACGGTCCCATCTAGGGGTAATGGGACACAATGACACCCGAAGTGTGTTGCTTATGTCCAGTCTACTCCGTCATTTTGTTTTGGTTGCTGTCACTGCAGAAAATCCCGCTTCACACAAATAGGATGTCAGAAATGGCAACAGGGTTTTCAGTGCTGTTGTGGCGATCTCAGGGTATTCTGCCGTGACTTTAATCCAGAACACCGGCAGAGTTGTTGTCTCGAACATACTTTTAAGGCCGCCGCCATTTGCGATCTCCAGCAGTTGATCTTCTTCTTGCATAGACATGCTGGATTCACCTGGTTTGTTGACAAATGGGTCGTGGATCCATTCCTTGGCAATTCGTGGGTCTTTCGTGGTTGGGAAGTAGCGCTCAAACTCTTTTAAAAGCAAAGAGAGGTGACTCACATTCAGGTGCAACCTCCTTAATCCGAGTAGTTAAACCAGACAGCCGTCCGGTCATGGCAGCAGCTCCGTCTGTGCATATGCCGACACAAAAGGACCATTTCGGTTCTCCTGATATATAATCATCCAGCGACTTGAATAGTTCTGCGGCTGTGGTTTTGGTTGGCAACGATAGTGCACATAACATATCCTCATGCACATCCTCCTGATAAAGATATCGGACATAAACAAGTAGTGTTGCCTTGTTGTCAATATCTGTAGACTCGTCAACCTGGAGTGTGTACCACGGTGATGTATTAATCCTCTCCAACAATTGTGTCTCAATGTCCTCTGCTATTTCCTCAACGTGCCGAGTGACGGTGCTGGCCGAAAGAGGCACCTGTGCTATCTTTTTAACCGCAGCCTCTCCTAGAAGTTCACGGCCAATGTCTTTAGTGGCGGGCAGGATCAATTCTTCACCAGTGGTGAATGGCTTCTTAGCCTTAGCAATACGATTAGCCACCCAGTATGATGATCTCAGTGCACTTGCATGTGTTGATGTGGTGGCCCTCAGTAATTGCTTCTGTCCTTCTTGTTCATGTTTTTTTTCTTCCAAAATACTCCGAAGGCTTGTCTTTTAATGCAGGGTGCTTGGTCTCCAAGTGGCGAAGCCGTTTTGAAGGCTTCATTGCCTCATTAGAGAGCCGGTCGCCGCATATTATGCAGAGCGGGCTTAGTGCGCGGGAATCACCTGTCGCGATAAATCCATATTTTAAGTAGGACTCCTGGTATTGTCTGTTAAATGCAGATTTCTTTTTCTTGGAAGTCGTAGGCTCTTCTTCTGTCTCCTCGCCGGGCCTTTTCCCCTTCGCAAAGAAACTTTCCAAAGACGTTTGTTTTTTACTCATTTTGCTAGCTTGTGGGTTTAATTTTAGCGGCAACGTATCACGTGACCGAGACAAGCGTCAAGAGTGAGTCATAGACGGATGTAACAGAGGGAATCCGGTCATTTTTCAAAATAAAACATCGTTCAGACTCAGATAATAAATAAAACGGAAATAATGTAAGTTATTTATTCTTTCTCTGCGGCCCGGTACCAAATGACCCACGGACCGGTACCGGTCCGCGGCCCGGGGGTTGGGGACCGCTGCACTAGATAACTGTGACTTAGCATCAAATGCTCGAGGAGGCTCCTGCCTCTTGGGTGCTTGATCTACAACCTCTGCTTGTTGTTCTCCACTAGCTTCATTTTGCTGCATAGTGGTGTCTTCCTTGATATAATTTCTTCCTGAGCGTAGACTCGTGTTTGCTGAGTATTGTTTTCTAATGCTTGAGCCCACCGTGCGCTTGTCTTTTTACTGTACTGCCCTCACAGCGCGTACTCTTGTGCGAAGCTAGACAGCCAGTTAACATCCAAAAGTCCTCCAATAAACACACAAGGCTAGACTTTTCTTGCATTTTACTGAAGTTTTGTTTCCTCTTTTGTTTTGCGTTTTTTTTTTTTGCGTTTTTTTTTGTAAAACTGAATCATTACAGAAATAAGAAAATAAATCGGTATACAAACATCAACACAGTCATACTGACAGTAAGTATTATACATGTAACCGGTTATTTTTCCGCCCGGTGCGAGATTCGATACGAGGTGTACTCCACCACAAGGCGACATCACTAACCGCTCGGCTAAAGGGTCAGACCCCTTAGCTAGGGACTAACGTGTCTTATTAGTAGTTTACATACACATAACTACATAAACGCACAATTCCTACCAAAACATAAAGCAGCAATGTACTGTACAGAAACACAGCTCAACAATCACAACTACAAATCAAAAAATCATTAGTGAACAGAGCTAACTTCTACTGTAACTGCTAATTAGCAGAGTGCATGCTAACTAGCAGAGTGCATGCTAATGTAGCCGGTTATTTTCTTGCCCGGTGCGGGATTCAATACGGGTGTACTGCACCACAAGGCGACATCACTAACCGCTCGGCTAAAGGATCAGACCCGTTAGCTAGGGGCTAACGTGTCTTATTAGTAGTTTACACTAACTAGCAGAGCGCATGCTAACTAGCAGAGCGCATTTTTACCAAAACGATAAAAAAAAGTTCCTCCACGACATTCCTTCAGAAAATGTGTTTGATAACTATTTACATACGTTACTTACAGACGAATAGTCTCCAAGGCAGAAGCATATCGAAATACATTCAGCGACAACATGTATTCATCACCGTCCGTCTTGCCTGCCTGTGCTCGACTGAAGAAAGCTAAGCTAGCGGAAGACACGGAGAGTAGCAACACATTCCCACAAGCCCCTGCGCCATCCACTGCTTATCCTGCTCTCAGGATCGCGGGGATGCTGGAGCCTATCCCAGCAGTCATTGGGCGGCAGGCAGGAAGACATCCTGGACAGGCCGCCAAACCATCTCTCTCTCTCTCTCTCTCTCTCTCTCTCTCTCTCTCTCTCTCTCTCTCTCTCTCTCTCTCTCTCTCTCTCTCTCTCTCTCTCTCTCTCACTTGCTTGCTTGCTGGTTGTCCATCGTGCCCGATGATGACCATCTTCTTCTATTTGTGGGTCCTTTGAGGACTCAGATAGCAGAAGATACCTGCGCAGAGATGGTTTTTAAAGTGGCATGGGGGGTGCGCTTCTCCCAACGCCACATGACTTGATTGTAGAGGAGATGGTTCCGATGGCAAGGGGGATCCCTAGACGACCGGCACCTCCACACAACTGCAGGGGGCTGCCGGAAATCCAGTTTTTCGGAAACCGCCTCGAAGCGTGCCGCCACAGCTTGCTTTTCTGTTGGGGTAAGCTCCCTTAGCCTTATGTCTTCCAGGCTCACCCACAAGGCAGCGGGGCAGTGGTTGATAGGTGCCAGGGCGTGTCCACCAGGGTGGGCCTGCACACCATATCTCTGGGGCCCACTGCTGCTCCGAGATCCCCTGCCAAGTTAGCCTGGGGCCGCAAGACCCCAGTTACCATGTGTGGCCACGGGGAGGCCTGGCAGGAGTCTTGGTGAAGGAGAGGCTATGTACTGGCAAGGGAAGGCTTACACGCTAGGATGCTTCCCTATTCGCCACAAAGGCTAGCCAGCGGCAGCAAGCTAAGGGCAGGTAGGACACAAGCGGGTTGGAAGAACACATGCACCTTCCCTCCAACTACACACTGCTGCACTAGACGCATCACAACACCCTGTGTGTATGTACACACACACACACTCTCTCACACACACACACACACACACACACACACACACACACACACACACACACACACACACACACACACACACCTCGGAGCAAGTATGGCCGATTCACCTGACCTGCAGGTCTTTGGACTGTGGGAGGAAACCAGAGCCCCCGGAGGAAACCCACGCAGACACGGGGAGAACATGCAAACTCCACACAGAGGACGACCCGGGACGACCCCCAAGGCTGGACTACCCCGGAGCGCGAACCCAGGACCTTCTTGCCACTGCGCCACCGTGCCCCCCCTGCGCCATAGGTGCCAAAATAGTCCGCCCATAATGTCCGCCAAACCGACCAGTTATTTAACTAACTGATTAACCTAATTTATTTAAATTACTAACTTAACTTTAAAGGCAGCACAGTACCGATCGTTGGTTTCAGTCGCTATGCCACTGTGTTGTTTATACACTCACCGGCCACTTTATTAGGCACACCTGTCCAACTGCTCGTTAACGCAAATTTCTAATCAGCCAATCACATGGCAGCAACTCAATGCATTTAGGCATGTAGACATGGTCAAGACGATCTGCTGCAGTTCAAACCGAGCATCAGAATGGGGGAGAAAGGTGATTTAAGTGACTTTGAACGTGGCATGGTTGTTGGTGCCAGACGGGCTGGTCTGAGTATTTCAGAAACTGCTGATCTACTGGGATTTTCACGCACAACCATCTCAGGGTTTACAGAGAATGGTCCGAAAAAGAGAAAATATCCAGTGAGCGGCAGTTCTGTGGGCGAAAATGCCTCGTTGATGCCAGAGGTCAGAGGAGAATGGCCAGACTGGTTCGAGCTGATAGAAAGGCAACAGTAACTCAAATAACCACTCATTACAACCGAGGTATGCAGAAGAGCATCTCTGAACGCACAACACGTCGAACCTTGAGGCAGATGGGCTACAGCAGCAGAAGACCACACTGGGTGCCACTCCTGTCAGCTAAGAACAGGAAACTGAGGCTACAATTCGCACAGGCTCACCAAAATTGGACAATAGAAGATTGGAAAAACGTTGCCTGGTCTGATGAGTCTCGATTTCTGCTACGACATTCGGATGGTAGGGTCAGAATTTGGCGTCAACAACATGAAAGCATGGATCCATCCTGCCTTGTATCAACGGTTCAGGCTGGTGGTGTAATGGTGTGGGGGATATTTTCTTGGCACACTTTGGGCCCCTTAGTACCAATTGAGCATCGTGTCAACGCCACAGCCTACCTGAGTATTGTTGCTGACCATGTCCATCCCTTTATGACCACAGTGTTCCCATCTTCTGATGGCTACTTCCAGCAGGATAACGCGCCATGTCATAAAGCTCGAATCATCTCAGACTGGTTTCTTGAACATGACAATGAGTTCACTGTACTCAAATGGCCTCCACAGTCACCAGATCTCAATCCAATAGAGCACCTTTGAGATGTGGTGGACCGGGAGATTCGCATCATGGATGTGCAGCCGACAAATCTGCAGCAACTGCGTGATGCTATCATGTCAATATGGACCAAACTCTCTGAGAAATGTTTCCAGTACCTTGTTGAATCTATGCCACGAAGGATTAAGGCAGTTCTGAAGGCAAAAGGGGGTCCAACCCGGTACTAGCAAGGTGTACCTAATAAAGTGGCCAGTGAGTGTAAGTGTGGGGATCCCTGCAGTCAGTTGAGACTGAAGAGGTCACTTGGATGAGTGATGACACATTGCTCTCAATAAAGGTTGTGTCCAGACGAACTGATTCAATCTGTGTTTTTCTTACCTGGATTACTGAGCATGCATAAATACACATAGACTGAGAGTCTCACAGGTTAGGCTACAGCATCATGGATTATCAAATACTGCACAGAACTGTATCATACATCAGGGAGGCGTTTTTGCTTTAGTAATGGCCAGACTAAATGTAGATTATAAATGTTTTGCTGGCATAATCACAACGGGGGATTTTGTGCAGACTGGTATAGTACTGGGTGATATGGAAACTATCATCACAGTCATCACATGGAATTCTACACGATAGGTAAGTATATAACAATATCTTCTTACAGATACAAAAATACCATGTTTCATAATCCAAATGAAGTTCATCCCGTTGAACTGTTTGGTAAAGTATGTCAAACCAAAACTAGTGTTCAAATAATACTTCCTCAAATATGTAAGATCTCATTTTGTGAGAATTGTTAGGTAAAAAGATTATTGTTAACTGAAACAACATTGTGTATCACAACATAACATCAAAATTTAATCCCAATGCAATGCCAGTGAAAGCTGATGAACAATGATAAAGAATTCTTGTCAAGCCCTACTGGAATATTAAGGGCTCGTCGCTGGAATGTAGAGACAAAGCAGTCGCAGCATTTTAGCGCACTCTCGCCACTTACTGCTCCACTGCTTTTCTTTCTCTAAGAGGACATCTTCTGGGAAATTCAATGCTTTTTTATTTTTTCATTCATCAGAAAGTCCAAATAAAAACATCTGACAAGACATAGACTTTAACATACAAGTTTTGTGGTACAACATGCTTTCCAAAGTCTATCCGCCACATTTGGGAAAGAATGCCCCCCGGTGTATTAATACAAGGGTAGATGAAGGGCAGATGGGGAATGTGAGCTCTCTTTGACTGTTGGGATATCAATCCAGCACTCCAGCTCTCTGTTATATTTTCTTTACTTTTAATGAGGCATGCTCTGCTTTGACAAGGGATAATAAATAATGCACTTTAAAGGAGCCAGTCATAATTGTACTGTGAGTTTATTAGATTGGATTGTCTCATGTTTGATGGACTCCCGACAATAAAAGTGAAGTAAAGTGTGTGTGTGTGTGTGTGTGTGTGTGTGTGTGTGTGTGTGTGTGTGTGTGTGTGTGTGTGTGTGTGTGTGTGTGTGTGTGTGTGTGTGTGTGTGTGTTTTGGCGGGGTTAATTTGAGTGATTTTGGGGAGGGGAAAGGTAGTGAGTACACCATTTTGTGTGTTCTCAGTAGAATGTGATGTCATCAAATTGCTTTCTCTAGCTTACAGGCAATAAACTGAAATAATGACACTTTATTAAGCAATAAGAAGCAATAAGAAAAATCCCTTTTTGGTCACCCTTCTTCAGAAGGCTCTTCTACCACTAACCCTTGTCGCGGAAAGGGAGCTTGTGTACCCCACTGAACCTCGGAGCTAGGCCAGTGAGAGGAAACTCCTGGCATGTTGTATCAAATCGGACAGGTCTAGGGCGAGGGTAGGGACAACACGCAGTCAAACCACCTCTCCTGACCATGGGGCCTTTTTTTTTAGGAAAATGGATCATGTCCATTGCGTACAACTAGTGGAAACAGGTGCTTGGGCTAATGACCCACCATATTGTCAAAACAATGATTATGGAAACTGAAACTATGGATACTCACCCTCAAATTGATTTAAGCCCAACCGATGACCCTCAGAGGGGATCCATGAACCCCTTGGGCATATTCTACGGTGACCCGAAAAAAAAGGGGGGGGGTCTGCTAAAGCTTAAGTCAAGGATGAGAATTGGATGCCAGATTGTCCGAACACTATACCAGACTGGAAAACTGGAACAACTGGCCAGGGAAAAGTAACGCTACAGCTTGAGCATTATTGGGGTCCATTCAATTCCTTCAGATAATGAAAAGTTGCTGCTTTTCAACGCAAAATATTTGCGGCAATTGTTGTCAGCTGCCCCAAAAAGTGGCTCGTGTATCATGGCCTTAAAGTCAGTTCACACCTGGCATTAGAATGCATCTCCAAATGGATCTCAAGTGATCGCTTGTGATTGGATCTCACTTCTTTGCTCTACGTATATGCAAATAAACACAACATTCCCCTTTGCAAAGACCAAATGCATTGTTGTTTTTTAACCAGCGGGAGGCAGCAATGCACCTCCCGTGCCTTGTCTACCAGGATGTAGAAGAAGAAGTTTTGAAGGAAAAAATAGCCTTGGCGCGCGGTTCCAGGTGGTGAACCAAAGTCTTTGACGCATCCATCCATCCATTATCCAAGCCGCTAAAACCAGAGAGAAAGTTACATCAGGCTAAGACTACTGTGTGACCCAGGCGGCCGGTTGAATTGTGTAGGCCAATTCACAGCACACACGGTGCACAAGGACAACAACTATACATTTGAGGTCTATGTTGTCAGAGGAGAGAGCGTGAGCAATTTACTCAGCTGACCAGTAACACAGGAAATGGGCCTCATGAACAGAATTTATGTGGTTCGCAGCACTGGAGAGTTTGGCCTGCTCAAGACACAGCCAGTAAAATTAGTGCTAAGGGAGGACACACAACCCTACACAGTCCAGACTGCACGCCGGGTCCCCATCCCACTTATGAAGCCAGTCAAGGAGGAGCTGGAAAGGATGGAGGCCAACGGCATCACTGAGAAGGTGAGCGAGCCCATGGAGTGGTGCGCCCCCATGGTGCCAGCCCCAAAGAAGTCAGGCAAGGTGCGTATGTGCGTAGACCTTAAAAGACTAAACAAAGCCGTTAAGAGCGAGAGATTCATCCTGCCAACGACAAGAGGAGCTCACAGCTGAACTGAGAAGGTCAATTGTATTCTCGTCATTGGACGCAGCAGCAGGGTTCTGGCAAATACCACTCGATGAAGACAGTCAGAGACTAACAACTTTTATCACCCCTTTTGCCAGATATTGCTTTAAACGGCTGCCTTTTGGCATTAGCAGTGCCCCAGAAATATTCCAGAGGAAAATGGTAGAAACACTGGAAGGCCTGCAGGGGATGGCTGTGTACATGGATGACATCATCGTTCATGACAGGGACATGGCAGAGCACGACCAGCGCCTACAGAGGGTCATGGAGTGGCTGGAGTCTGCTGGGCTGAAAATGAATGCTGAAACGTGTGCACTGAGACAGAGAAAGCTGCAGCTTCTGAGCCATGAGATTGACGCAGACGATGTGCGGCCTAACCCAGTCAAAGTGTCAGCCATCAATGAGCTCTCCCCACCCAAGAGGGTCCTAGGTATGCTGAACTACTTGGGGAAATAAATCCCCAACCTGGCCACTGTGGGCCAACTGCTGTATCAACTGTTGAAGTCCAAGTCAGCATGGACGTGGGGTCCAGAGCAACAGATCAAAGTACTCGTCACCACCTCACCTACCCTGACATATTACGATGTCTACAAGCCCACAGCAGTCTCTGCAAATGCGAGCAGCTACGGGGTTGCTGGTGTGTTGATGCAGCTCCACAGCGAGGACTTGAAGCCCGTGGCATACTGCTCCCAACGTCCGAGTGACACAGAAACCAGGTATGCTCAGATTGAGAGAGTGTCTGGCGAGCATCTGGGCCTGTAAAAGGTTTGGAAAATATCTGAACGGCCTAGAGGGATTCAAGTTGATCACGGATCACAAACCCCTAGTCCCGCTGATGAACTCCAAGTATCTGGGCAACATACCCATCTGCTGCCAGAGGTTCATAACTTTTTTTGTGTGCAATTGATGTAAAACTAATTTTAATGCAAATATATGCAATTTTAGGAGCATTCAGGGAGCGGCAGGTCTGTATTCCCCCCACAGTTATTAAACTTTGAAAATCCAAGAGTCAAAATAACTGCCTTGGTTGTTATATGGTGTTTTCCAATCCATTCTTGGTGACTATCCAAATCTATTCCCATCGATCATGCACACCCAAAATAGTCACCCAGGGTTCTCTGCCTTTGGAACAAAGAAGCAGGAGTAATCAGACTTACTCTTATAGTCTATTGAATGAAATGCAGTGTACTAGTTTGACTCCTACCTCTTATGTTGGGAGGAGTGTCTATGACTTGTTATTTTATTTCAGTTTATTGATAGCAGGTGAACATTCACCCAGGTCGTCCAGATATAATGGTACAAACAAGCATTATGGTAGCAAGGCGACAGGTCTGAGTAAACAATTTATATAACAAGTTGGAAAAACTTTGTAGGGAGCATCGTGCTGAAAATGCTACATACAGAGGAAGGTCTAAGTGGCAATTTCAAATAAAACGGGACATGCAGAGAATAACCAACGATGGATGAACAATGAAGTCTGGAATGGAGGTTAGTGTGGCAGCAAAATGTTTACCATTATTATCATCATAAATCCTTTTCAAAGCAAAAATGCAGGCCAATTATATAGAAAAAAATAGTGTTAAGATGACATGATTTATACATGTTTAGTATTTACAGATCAAACTTCTCATTCTTATGATGAATGAGTACAAAAATAATAAAAAGTCTGCACCTTGGTGTTTACTCCATAACAGCCAACTCTGTGACATAAACATAAGTCAGCTATTCTCCTCTGATAGCATCACCTGGCAGTGTATCCTGCTGTTTCAGTTAGAGGAGTGGGAGAATGTTTCCACTGTTTAAAAATCCTAGTTTCTGACTGCAGAAGCAGTATTCTCACCAGAAAACCCTTGGGACTTCACACCATGTAGTCTTTGTAGACCTAGAGCTCAGACATCCAAGAACCTCCACAGGGTCCAGAGTTTGCTATCAAGCTAAAGTAAAGTTCTCAGGATCTGATACCATGTTCATTTGGTTATGATAAACAAGATTATATTCTCAGCGAACTCAGGTGACAGTACCAGTTCATTTCTTTGTGCCGTTCAATCCAATAAGATCCTTGCATCCTAGTGCGGAGACAAGCCACGCCCCCTGAGAAGACTGAGAACGATTATAACTACTGGTGGAGCTGCAACAACCACTGCAAGAGTACTGGAGAGCTGCGGGGAAGAAAATGACAATAGTGTTAACGACACATTACACAGGTCACAACCTCCATGATAACCACTGTGTCTCTCAAGAGTCCCATCGTTCCCCACAATACTGTTCTGAGAGCCTGATAAACTGCTGCTGTTCTCACTTCCTGAATTTTGGGTTCACCTGTCGAAAGGTCTGGCGACTTTTTTATTGGACACTAAAATCGTATGTTAAATTGTGCTGATTTGGCCGTATTGTGTAAAATCCACAAATCAACTGCCCTGACAAGTAATGCTGAATGGATGCATGAGAAATGCAGGAAAGAAAGAAAAACAAAGGCCTTTTCGAATGGCCATGAATGTCCACCCAATAAACAAACCTTAATAGTAGGAATGTAGTCCTTTTGGAATGACTGCCAGTAAACACTGAAGAGCGAGAGGGCACAAGGCAAGTAGGAATCTGTTCCCTCTGAGTCTCTGCATCTGTTGAAAGAAATAAAGCATGATTACTGTTTTATCTGATTTTCTGTTACTGGATAAAGTAATTCTGTATACAGAAACACTGGAGATGAGTTTAGTATATGGTTAGTATGAGGTTGAACTGATGCCCAAGCATCTCATTGCTAGCAATGCCTGCCACGCTGTATTGTTTTGCATTTGACAACTAAAACAACTTGAACTCAAGATATGTCAGATTATCTTCCAGCTAGGGCCATTGTCTATGCTTGTCTTGCACGTTAACACGTCTTGACATTACTTATCAGAGCAACTTTTCACTTGGCTCTTGTGCACACTGTAATTGTACTGTTAAATGCACCATATATAATCATCCTTTTAGTGGTAGAACAATGGAAATAAGAGGCGTAATCTCCTGCTCCAATAAAATTACTTTTTCCATCAAGTTCCTATATGGCCTTGTGGGTAAGACCCAAAGATGCTCAGTAATTGAGTTACATTAGTAACCTGATGGCTGTGCTTTTCATGGAGGCTCAACATCCGGTGTCGTCTTTGAAATGCACAGGCATTGAGTTTGTGAAAACCCTAAGGAGAGGAGTGGATATAAATAACCCTCTGGTATGAAGAGAGAGTGATTATATTTCCCCTCTCCAAACTCTGACTCCTATTGATCCAAACCAAGAATATGACATAAAACAGCCCAATGCGCTGTTGTTGTTGTTGTTGTTGTTTTTATGATGTATTCAACATTGATATCAGTTTATTCATTATTTGTTGATTCTAGAGGGTTTTCGCATTCCTTGTGTATTTGATATGTATTGTATACTTCAACAAGTCTAGATTATACATTTTTGTAATCGTGCTGCTTCATATTATTCAAAAAATTGTTGAAAATTATCCCTGTCTTTTTAAATATATTCGGACACTTAATCTATCCTCGCTTAATCTGTCAGCTGTGATTTATACGAAATAGTGTATGTATTGGTGTGACAGCAGCTCTAAAAGGTGAAGATCCAACTAGAAACACTGTCTAATGATGAAGGTATCTGAACCGGAGTTACAGCGTGTGGACTTCATACACAAACACAAAACATCTAAACACAGTCGGTACACACCTGGTGTACAAAGTAGTTACAAGCACATTGCTATCTGCCAGGTACAGCTCCGACAGACCCAGTTCAATTAAAACTGACAACGGCAGCCTATATCCTTCTTCAACAAGAAACCCCAGGTTGTGCCATCCCTGCAAACAAAGAGAATAGCATGAGTCCAATTATAAATTCAGACTTCAACACAAGCGCACACAGACAACCTACACAAACACATGGAGAGGCCTACCTGTGCATTGTGCCCGAGCGCTGCCTTTTTGTACATGTGTGCTGCAGAGAACAGGTCTTTCTGCACCTCGTACAGCAGATCACCCATTCTGATCAGGGCTGGAGAGATAGAGGGAAAATATCAAAGGCTGGAGATCAAAGCAAAAGATCATAATTGGCTACATAAGTACACAAGATGCCAAACGGCGTCAAGAAAGGGTGTAAATGGATATGATGTATTTACCATAGGTGTCGGGAGTTTGACTCTGGATTGTAAGGTTGTAATATTTCTTCATACAATGCACTGCAAAATCAGGGTCCAGCAAATCTCCCTATAGACATCCGGAATAATACCACAAACACTAAATCATAACTCTGAACAAAGTGGACTGATCCCATAGTGTAACGTTTTATGCTAACAAATACAATGAGAGCAACGCCATAACAACAGCAACAACACTATGACAGAACACATTATATATATATAGTTGCATCTCTATTGTGCATTTCTCCAACTCACTAGATTTTGCTCACAGAGATATGCCACATTGAACTGGGCAGCCACAAACCCTGATTCAGCAGCCATCACATAAAACAGGAATGACATCAACCTATTAAAAGCAAGCAAAACCAGAAAATGAATTAGCTGTAATTCCAGTCAAGTCATCTGATCAGGGTCGTAACAAGGGTTGATAAATAAAGCAATTACATGTCACTTTCAAGGTAGGAGTCCAAGGCTCTCCGCAAGACCTTGCCCAGGTATCCGTTGTGTTCGGCTGCCCACTTCGCCCACCTGTTGTTAATCAAAACCTGTTTAAGCATGTAGCAATAGTCCAATGACATGCATACAAATACACAATGTGACATAGAAGCAAATCAAACAATAAGGTTAGTGGCTCACAATACGGCGTCTGACGGACGCCTCTCGACATGGCCAGGAATCCCAGTGGTCCACAGATCAGCTAAATGAACAGCTCCACTGACATGCCCTCTCTGTGCAGATTTCAGATAGTACTTATAGGCCATGGACTGTGGGTGAGACAAAGCATTGCCACTTCATCCAATGCACATACATTAAATCTGCTGTTTGAATATGATAAAAGACAACCACAGAGCCCATTCACAGTTGACCCTACCTGATCTGCAGCTTTTCCGGGATAGAGGCCCTGGGAGTACATGACACCAAGATTCATGGCAGCATCAGGGCTCCCATGGAGATCAGCCTGTTCCCACAGCTGCACTGCACGCTCATAGTCCTTCTCAAACTGCTCATAGTACCAGCCAAGGGCATTGATTGCAGGTGAAAAACCCTGTGAGGTAGAATATTAAGAACAGAGTGTGCAAAGTTTGTGTGTTTTTACAACAGCCACTGTACAGGTAACATCAGTTTACAGGTTATGTATCAAATACACATTAACACCGTAGCACTACTAGGCTACCAAACCTGTTCCATTGCTTTCTTCAGGAAGGCAACAGCTCTCGGGATATCCTTTTCAACTCCATGTCCCTGCAGAGCACAAAATTAGTATTCAAGATTGGCTAGGCATCAATAATACTCTCCCAGCAGGTAAAATATCTCTTGTCATGTTTTAGCACTGCTTCGCTGTGCATCATATGTAAACTAACCTGCATTAGGACTATGGCGTAGTCGTACATTGCCACAGGGTCTCTGAGTCTGGTGGCACCCCTCTCGTAGTGTCTCACAGCTTTCTGGATGTCAGGAGACACCCCCTGCTGACCCCAGAACAGCATGCGGCCAATAGCTTGCTACAAGGGGAATAAACTATTATCATGATCAAATAAATAAATAAATAAATGTTATGATGACCTTGTTTGTGTGCCTTTGACCACCATGCTACTATGGCATGTCCTCATAAAAGACTACAATTAATTAAAATTGCTGTATAACAGAAAAGGGGTAAAAAAATGTGTTTAGTAACTACAGTATCTCATATTGGGCTTTAAGATGGACTGAGGTTCCAATATTTTAGTATCTTTGTCAATAACCGTGGCATGGCAAGTTTATTTGTATAGCACATTTCACTCACAAAGGCAATTCAAAGTGCTTTACTTGAGGCATAAAAAGACATTAAACAAGAAATACAGAATCAGATAAAACAAAATGTAAAAAAAATCGTAGAGAAATAAAATAGCCAGAACAGGTTAAACAATAAAAGGCTAATCAGATGGGTGCAACGCGTCCCAATAAAATGCACTGAAATTCAGTCCACCAGTATTTCTACCCGGGCAAACTCACTGGAACAGCACCTGTGGATTAATTAAATACTGATATATTTCTTGCAGATTGTGCATCAGTGTAACACAAAATATTTAGCCAGATGACAAACATTTCCTGCCAGGGCAAGACTCGATTATACTCATGCACATTTGGAGATTGTGGGTCTGCGTAACACAAAGTAGCTGCTCAAACAATCAAAAAACAATCAAACAGGACAAATGACAAACGGTTTCTCATGTGACGAGACTCGGCTCTGCTCGAGTGTCTTCCGTTGTATAATTTGTCTGAAGAGAAACTAACTGAGACATACCTGTTGGCCAAACATGCTCTACGAAACAGACTTGACATTTAAAAAGAAGGTGACGGAAAAGGGCACCTCAGCCTCTGCTGCTCCGTTGCGGGCCTGCAGACTCAGCCACTGGAAGATGTGATGGTTCTCGTTGGTTTGGAGTTCCAAAACCTCCTCATTGTTCAGGTAAATGGACTCAACAAATGTCTACAAAATACAGAGAGAAAACAATTGTTGAGACATTGAATTTGAGCTCTTCGGGGGGTGGTGGAGCACCGCCATTTTATGTTGTACTACAAGAGACATTTTGATGGGAATGGGGATTTACAATGTTCTACAGGGGGCCAGATGGTGTGCCAGGATGCAAATCATATGTCAATCACATGTTGTTATAGGCCTCCAGCTACCTAATATAAGGACATAATACACAAGTCTCACAGCTTTTGAGGGTATTAAGTGTTTGAAAGAACCCCTCTGTTTTAAGAAATGTCTGTCATTCTGTTCATCTAGTTAAAGTATTCCTTTTTAAAAGGTAACTTGTTTAAGTTAGTTGCTTGAATTTGGAGAATTAGAGGGCCCATAAGAACCCAGAAAGTAATTTATGACTTAAGACAAGTAAAAGCTAATGTTTTCTGACCCACTATGTAACTAAACTTTAATTCAAGCATGTATTGTGTTAGGACCACTCATTAAAGCTAATAATACATTCATTTTCTACAGCATCCAGTTTCTCTTCTCTGTAACCTATTATCTGCAACTGCCACGATCCTATCTCCTTACAGCAATCCATAAAGTTTTCAGTGAAATCTGAGTGGGAAGTGAAAATGTGCTGAAAGTGTAAATACAAAGGTTTCGGTTTCACCACCTAGAAGTGTGCATAGATCCAGGAAATGTTTGCAGGGCCTGGATTAGAGATTTGTGGTTGCTGCATGAAGCTCAATATTTTGCAGTTTTAACGTCAAGTTGGATATTATATCATAATTAAATCTTCCTCTACTAGCTATCTATTTGGGTAGGGGTGTGGTATAGGGTTTGGAGAGAATGTGCTTCAACTGGAGGGCCAAGGTTCAAAACCCCATCCACAACCCTATGATAGAGGGCAAGTAAAGGCTAGTTTCTATTTTGGGGGAATGAGAAGAGTGTCACGTGAGGGTTTAAGAGTGATTGAGACGGCACCAAGACTGGTTCCGCTACAGTCAAAATGCTAAGAGTCATGGCTTTAATCAAAAGATGCATGCATTACCTGCTGTGCTGATTGTTTCTGACGGTCTACAGTTGTCTGCTTAGCTATATTGGCGTAATATGCATAGGCCAGGTCTGTATCTGGTGGAAAGTCAAGGTCACCCTGTTGGTGCAGGTAGCCAAGACGAAGGAGTGCCAGTCTGGAGTCCTTCTGGGCGGCCAGCAAGGTCAGCAGCCATGCCTACACAGACCACAGTTGCATATGAGAACACAATAAACCTTGTTAATCAATTCCTCTTATCGCCTCTCAAAAATGAATTTGCTATACATTAGGATGCTTGGGTACACCGTATGAGACACACCTTAATGGGCTGCCTCTTCACTCCCAGGCCGGTGTTGTAGAGGGAAGCAGACAAGTGCAGAGCTTCATTATTTCCTAAGCAGTCAGCTTGGAGCAGTAGCGGCAATATTTTTTTCAGCTCTCCAAAACGACTTGCTTTACTCAGCTTACGAAGGGATGAGGCGTATAGGGCTTTGCCCACTGATGCAAGGGTAACCTCTCTTCCTCCTGTGTACGTGGTAAATTGGATAGATGTTTATCCTTTTATGCTTTATAACACATGAACTTTGTCAGCGACAGTAATAGTAGGAAGCCAATTTTGTTAAACACTTCCCTATTTTACCATGTTTGAAAACCAAGAACTTGGCCAGTTTTGCAGCCTTTTGTTTACGCGGGAAAGTCTCTTCCCAGGGTTCACAACTCAAATTTAATGGGCGTGTATCCTTCACCATCCAATTGTAATAAGCATCAACACAGCGCTCTGAAAAGAGAGAGGCAGTGAATCATGTCAGGCTCTTTTCTAACGCCACAAGGGAAATGCACTTTCTAAATTCCTTCAGTGCCATCTAGTGGCTAATAAAAAAAGTACATTACCAGACTCGGCCTCCTTCCTGGCCTTTAGTGAATATCCAGTGATTTTTACATTCAGATCAAGACGGAACTCTTGACATGCTTGTAGCCATCCCATAAGGTTCACATTCTCAATAATCTCTGGAACAGCAACGTCAGACTGCAGAGGGGAGCAATCGTGTTAATGTGCAGAGAAGCAGACCCAACAGCAGCACAAAATGCAGAGTTTGCTGAGTGCTGAGATGCAGGAGGGATTGATTTTACCGTGCTGTACTGAGGTATTCTGTTGCGGTAGTAAACCAAGGGCCCGTAAAAACCTTCCAGTCCTCTCACGTATTTCCCTCCTCCAATCACAAAATAACCATCCGTGTCATCTAAAGTTACAGGATGTCTAAATCTGCAAGAGATCGAAAAATAAATCCACTCCACTGTGACACAGATTTAAATAGTTGCAGCACATGCAGACCAATTTGAAGAATGTCTTTTTTAATGCCGTAGTTTAAAGGTACTATATACGACATTTAGCATCAGTTTCTCAGACCAAACAAAAAAAACCCTTTCCCCTCCCTTCGCATTCTTGGCTATCATTTCGTTGGTTGGAATATTGATTTTTACAGTTACTGTATTAACATTAGTGTAAACTACTAATAAGACACATTAGTCCCTAGCTAACGGATCTCACCCTTTAGCCGAGCGGTTAGTGATGTCGCCTTGCGGTGCAGTACACCCCGTATCGAATCCCGCACCGGGCAAGAAAATAACCGGTTACATTAGTAGTAACTTGGTAAGGAGCTACTTCTTCAATCTGACGAGTGACCTAATTCCACGTAAAGTACATATTAGCTTGCTAGCTATCCTGCTAACACTAGCTACCTCACATGAGCGCGCGCGCGGCCGGACCGGCTGCAAAACAAAACAGAGAAACTCGGATTACAACACACACAGGCAGCCCCAGGCCGCTTTTATCCCACTATCTCTCTACACAAACAGCCATCTGCCGTAGTTGTAACCGCCGCAGCCGAGACGCGAACCCATATCTCCCGCACCGCGGGTGACAGCGCTAACCGCTCGACTGAAGGGTCCGAACCGTTAGCTAAGGGCTAACGTGTCTCCTTATCCATGCACGTTAGATTATATTGTAACCGGTTATTTTCTTGCCCGGTGCGGGACTCGATATAGGGTGTACTGCACCACAAGGCGACGTACCTAACCGCTCGGCTAAAGGGTCAGACCCGTTAGCTAGGGGCTAACGTGTCTTATTAGTAGTTTACAATATTAATGTTGGAAATCTCATATATAGCACCTTTAAGTTTTCCAAGCCAAAAGTAGCCTTACGTATGGTCTGAAGAATGAACTATATGGCGCTTCTTATCGTCCGTGCACTTCATGGAGACAGTCACCTGAGGTTCGGTAAAAAATGACTCTTTTTAATCGTTTGCGTTGTTTTGGTTTTAGTGTCCCCTTAGTTTCATGTCATCTCATGCGCTCTGCAGGCAAAGCTCACTCACCGCTCTTCCACGCAGCGCCACATTGAAGTTACACCACTGATTCAGAGGCACCTGGAACGGGCACAGAAACGCGGAAGAGTCCCCGGACTCTCCGTTCATCTGCACGTGTAGCTTGCCTGTGGACGGAAGGGGAGACTGAGGGACGATGGCAGTAAAAACAGCTGCGCTGCAATGGCGAACAGATGAGAGATCAGCTGAGGGATGGTGGGAAGTAAAACAAAAAAACAAACGTATTTGTACCTGAACTTGTGAGGAAGAGCGCTGGTGTGAAATAGTTTTCGTGGGAGTCTATGTGGTGAAACACCCCACACATACTTTGCTGACAGTGCCTGATCACAAATACCCAAATGGAAAACATACACCTGTTGACAAATTGAAAACTTGGGTGAACAAACCCAAAACTGACAACCGTATTGTGTGTAAAAGTAGAATTACTGGTTTTTTTCTTTTACCATGGAAAAGCGACAGCTTTCAGACGCAAGTACTCCAAGCCTTTATCTCCGTAGACGCCCAAAACCTTTGTGATGCCAAAGTTCTCTCCGGTTGAGGCATACATCGAGGAAAGCAAATGGACTGTCTCTAGATGACAACGTAATATCTTCTTAAATTTTACAGTACTATTGGAAATTTTGTAATTCCTCCCCCCTAGCACACACACAGTTAGTTTTTCCTATACTGCAGCGAATTCGGGAAGCAGTCTGGGAACCCCGACAGCCGGGACGCGAACCCGGATCTTTCACTCCGCAAGCGACAACGTGAACCAGTCGACTAAAGGGTCCTACCCGTTAGTCAAGGACCAACGTGTCTACTTATCCATGCACGCTACAATACTTTTGGGGACCCTCAATGACTACATTCATTCCCTAGCCCTTAACGATCAGCAATACTTGTCTAACTTTAACCCATCTTAACTCTAAATTAGCCACTTCAAGTGAAACCTGGCCAAAATGCCCTCACACTGAAAAGAAAGCCTTCACTCTTATGATTAAAAACTCAAATTGAACAAAATCAGACATAAAATAAAACCCTACTCTTGGTTTGCCCCAAATATAATCATTTTGTCATTTGCTTTGTTCATTGCTTGGCATGTCGTTAAAATGTGCTGTGTGCAGGAATCCCATGGCGTCTCTGGCCTTACCTTTCTCGAGTGGGCACTGACTCTTCCATGTTTTATGGGCTAGCAGGAGCATCTCTGCACTCCAGGCAGGGCAGAGTGGATGCTGCTTCCGAGGACGGCTCAGAGAAGGTACAGGCTGCAGAGTCGCCACATCCTGAACCAGGACAGACCTGTGTCTATCATCCAGTCCACTGTACCCGACTGAAACTCGAAGGACAGCGCTCAGCACCCACTGAACGTCAGGAACTATCCCATCCGCTCGGTATACCAACCAATCTGGGAAGCCCAACCTCACTACCTTTATTTTCGCCTTACCGGGAACACAGGTCCAGTGTCCTAGGGTAAGTGTGGACATTGCACCCGTGTCGAAAGATACAATACACTCCAGCCACACAGTAGCAGTCTTATCACAAGAGTAAAGTACTTTCAAAGGATGGCCTGATGTAGGCTCCTCTGGAGGATTCAGGAGTGTCACCTTATCTAGACCCAGAACAATCTGTAGGCGACAGAAATAAGCAGATTCCCGTTAGCGAACTTTTTACCAACATTAGTAACTACCATATGACAGATGCTGAAGGAAAACCTTCCTTTTCCTACCTGTATACTCAGGCAGAACTGCAAGGTGTATCTGCACAGTCTATTGGAATCCATGGTATACACAGTCTATTTATGAACGTGTCCATTAAAATGTAATAAAAGGTGCATGTAGCAGTTTACGGAGTATCATCCAAAAGTGAGCACACAACAAAGCCTCGGGACCCGGACCTCCATCCTGCCTCGCCTCAGTGAATAAGGCACTTAAGTAAATATTGAATTGCACAATGCTCCACCTATTTACGCAGTCAAGTTAGAGTGCAGGTGGATATACAGAGTGGAGGTAGACAGACACAGGTAGTCACTCCAAAACACATGCTCAAATGTAAACTGACGTCACAAAAAGGCTATTGTTTAACAGCAAGCACAACTGCTAAGTCATACAGTACAAGGCCAATTTATAATAACTGATTCAAGTGTGATGTAACCCAATCACAGACATTTGGCTGGTCACAACCATTTCAGACACGGTTAAAGCCGAGATACATGTGATGCGAAACTGATTTAAAAGGGTTTAGTGCAACACAACAGATGCAGTATCACAATTTCCAAGAACCAAATTATCTCAAGATTTCATTCAAAATACTTTATTGCTATCATGCAGGGGTGCCATCAAAGTCTGGAACATCACAGGAGATGCAAAAATTATTTTCTCTGTACAAATATATGTATTCATAAATAGAAGCTCAAAAGGAGAAGTGGATAGAAGACAGGGTAAAGAGTTAAATGCTCCAGTTGATCCCCTCCTCAACTCAATACATGTTTCATTATAGCAGTTGACATGCATCAACATGACAGTGCATTATACTGGGAGCGGACAGATTGACACACGCTCAAACATCACTCACTCACACACACTCACACACGTACATACATACACACAACACACCCACACACACATACACCGAGAGCGTAACCCATTAACAGCTTCGTCGTGCAAAAGAAGTACAAATGGACAATTTAAAAAAAGTACCAGTAGGAAATTCATATTTTCAGCTGACTGTTTAACAAAATATTTAGCAATGTCTTCTACATCCATATCATCTCTTACACCAACAGGCTTCTGTTGGGGGGGGGGGGCGTTGGTGTTATTTGCAGCACTATTTGGTACTTTCAGTATACTCAGGACCACACTAGGTGTACAAGCAACACCACTACTCTTAACCGTGGGTCTACCACTCGAGTCCAAATTAATTTTGATGCATAGTTCTGTGCTCATATGCAGCCATCGAAAAAAAAAAAAGAAAAGACAGAATATTCCTGGTTGTAGTGACTGGAAGATTAAATTTCTCCGGTACACACTCAGTAATGTGTGCAATTCAAGTAAACATACCGACAGGGAATAACTGTTGCTCCAACAGTAACCCACTGTGTAAACTGACCAGACATTGACTTACAAAATCATATAAATTAACTTTTTTTTTCCTTGACAATTTGGTTGGAAAGAAGACAACGGTCATTTCAAAGACAATTGGTAGGGGGGTGACTTATTGGGTGCTTTGTGTCTGGCATGAAAGGGCCCCAAGGAAACACGTGCGATATGACTAATTACTGGAAAGGCCCCTATATTAATAGCGGTTTGGCACTTTGACATGACTGGCCCTGATGTTTAGATGTTCGGATCTAAGGACGTTTGGAGATGGATATGTAATTAAATGTTTTCGGCTAACTATCGTGCCTAATTAAATACGCCACAAGCTGACAATCATAAATTGGTATATACAGTAGCTTAACTAATTGAGAGAAAATGGTGACCGCAGGCAAACTAATTCATTCAATCCCATCTCTACACTGTAAAAGGCAAAATTTCAGTGGTTTGCCTTGCTGATTTAAATAAAATATTCAGCATATATATGTATATGGCATCATCATTAACTTCCTTGAAATGGAGTGTCTGCTAAGCAGTGACAATATAAATCAGGAAGTGTTGCTCTCGTATGCATGCGAGGCAGCCGTCTTTGGCTCAAACTACCAGCTCCCGTCGCTGGACTATGCCATCAACCACTACATCAACCACTACGGAACAGCCTGATGCGACCCGTCCATAGGGTTAGTGGTTGTGTCAGCAAGGGCATTCAATGTAACATTTTGCCAAATCAGAATAGGGATTGACAAGACCATACAGGATCGGTCGAGGTCCGGGTTAACAACGGCTGCCTTTGGTGATATGCCCTCACAAGGTACTGACAGAAACTATAAAATCTGCTGTGGCGACCCCTGAAAAACAGGGAGCAAGCCAAAAGAATTTCACAGCATATAAGAGCAGGAGTTGCAGTGTCCATTAAAGCTGCAACCTGCGACTTTTCTTGACATTTGTTCCATTTGAAACATGATGTGACAGTTCTAGAAAGAATCAATATTACAGTAGAAAGATACTCCAATATAGGTCAACGTAGGAGGCAGACAGAAATAGACCTGCTGCAATGGATTTTCTTGGGATTGCAAACAAGGTGTAGCAGCCATTGTCACTCGTGTTGTCAGCTTGCCAGTAAACTGCCTGCACCCTTGTAAAAATGGCATCATCGGACCAAAGCTAATGCAGGCAGTTTAATGTATTTAAAAACTTCATCAAAAAATATTGCAACACTTTTCTACAGTAGTATTATTTGTCTAACAAAAGTATCGCTACATCGGCATCACGTTTCAATACTTGTTCCTGCTTGAGTTGTTTTCAACAACAACAGGGAGTCGGAGGATGCTGGTTAGAGTCTGATGTCACCTGACTCCATGACCCAGATACATAAAATAACTTACTAACGGAGAAAAGTTGCAATTTAAGCTTTAATACAACTTTACCAGGTTACCACTACTCACACTAAAGGGGTTCAAATTTATTTGGGGCTTTTAAGCCCCCCTTCCTAACCGACTAATACCGATTGTTGAAAAGCATTCAGTGTCCACATAAGATTTTTAAATAGAAAAGAGGGAAGACAGCAGTAACCCAAGAATCAAACCTTAACTTGCACGCCGTTTAACTGATTCACTACAACTCTGAAAATCATCCACATTTAAAATGAAACTCAAAAGTTAGATCCCATATGTGCCACAAGAGGGAGATTCTCACACAAATTTAGATCATGGTTACACAGTGACCTAAAAACGGGTCGATCAGGAGCTCGTGAAGCAAGATTAGCAAGCTTACGTTAGGATCAACCAAAAGCCCGTTTTGTGCAGACTACAAATCAATAGTGACTTAGGCTTTACATCCAACAAGTTCTTGAGAAAGTTACCCATCCATTCGTTGTCTATCCCGAGTTTATTAAATTCAAAGCTATCCCAGCAGACACTGGGCGAAAGGCAAGGAGAGACCCTGGATAGACTGACAGTCCATCACAGGGCCAAACATATCCAGTCATTCACACACACCAAAGCTCAACTGGAATCAAATCCAGGACCATCTTGCTGGGAGGCCACAGTGAAAACCAGTAAGTCAACCTGCCACTGCCACATGGACCAAGTTATGTTCATGTTAATAAAAAGCCTTGGGTGGACATATCAGGAAGGGCTCTACACACGGCCTTTGGCCATGTTTGGAGACTCTGAAGGGCTAACCCCTCCATGTGTCTAGAGTTTTACGCTTGCAAATGCCACTCATTGGACCCATGCCATCTCTGTGCTTTACTAAAGGCACAGTGATGAACCTAGTATATGCTTATATATATATATATATATATATAAGCAAGCATCCAAGCAATCCTAGCACTGAATGCACCAGCTCAATTTTATGACAGAATCATTAGTTTTTTAAGTTTTAGTCTTGTGTTATTTTAATTGTTTTTGAGAGCAATACTCTGCTCTGGATGAGTCCATGTTGCATGTAATTTGGTATTTGGTACAAAGACACCGCCAGCTAGGCATGTATAACACATTCATAAGACCAGTTATCAGTCACGATTGCCCTTCTTTAGATTTGTGAGGCTGGCGAGCCAAAATAAACACTGAACTAACAGTCTTTCAATATTTTTCACAAGTTCATTTGACTTCAGAGAATCATTTAGTAAATTGTCTGCATTGTAGTTTGCCAGTTTACGAGGACCACTCAAATGTGCCATTCCTCCACTGAGAAGATGACAAATGAAGCGGATTTTTCCTTACCATGGCTACCTGTTTTGTCAAACGGAGTCAGTGAGAGTGGATTCGTTTTGGGTTCTTCGGATACGAGGTTCGAATATTGAAAGAAAATGTGTTGCCTAAGTAGCTTAAGGACAAGAATCAAGCAAACACTAAGAGCATTCGAGCATCAATCAAACATAAATGAAGACATGCAAACTGATATAGATCGAAGTACAAGAAAGAAAAACACCCGGGGACTTATTTCCCTTTGATAGACTGGCACATTTCCTGCAGAATAAATAGTACTTTACATTGCAATATACAACCCAACCCATTACCCAAGACCCACATATTCAACATTGACCAAATAAGGAGACACAAGTGAGTAGCTGATTGCTTTCTAAAGTACTCAGAGCAGGTACTTACAAAATGATATGGCAACAAATTATGCCATCGTTCGTTGACCATTAACAAAACAAAAAACAAAGGAATACAGTCAAACGGTTTCTAATATCTTTTAGTTCATAGCCCTTATTTCTTCTGTTTCTTGAAGATCTTAAAGGTGTGTTTCTTGCGGCTGGCAACGGAATCTGTGTCTTCACCTGTCGAGCCACTGTCCTCCTCCAGGGGGCTCTTCTTGGAGGAGAGCTGGGGGATGCGGCTATTGACTTTGGCCCCTATGGCCCCTGACTGCCCTCCTGTCGGTGACGGCGTGTCAGGTTCGGTGGAGGTGGGGCTGAGGGAGCGGGAGGACTCAGACATGGACAGGCTGTTGATTTCTCCCAGGCTAGTTGACTTTTCGATGCCATACACCTTCTTCATGAGAATGGGGCTGTCTGGGACCGGCTCTGGCTGACTTCCCCCCTCGTGGATGCGATTGCCCCCATTGGGTGTGTGGGCATGCAGCGAGCCTGCTTCATCACCACGGGTAGCTTGGCCGTGCATAAGAGAGATGGGTTTTACCAGATGGCCTCTGGAGCTGTAGGCAGAAAGCCGATCACCAACTTGAGATAGGGACAAGGAGGAGTCGGAGTCAGAGCGATTTAGGTCCCTGTAGAGAGACAAAATGAGGTTAACGAAACGAGAGTACAATGACAGGCTAATTAAAACCAATGCTTTGCATGCCAAGGCTTTTCTGTGTATGCCTAAAAACCAATAGCCACTCCGGCCACACCCTGGACACTGAAACTCAACACTGGTTAGTAGTGCAGGCAAAGGGCAAGTGGAAAGCAAGAGGGAGAGGGAATGGAACGTAAAATACATTTGAGGAAGGAGACGGCAGCAGAGGTTGCTAAGAAATTTAAGCAAAAAGCATCAAAGGAAAAACTAGGAGTGCACTCAGGAGAGTGCAGATCCCCACCAGGTGTATGTCCCCTTCGCCAGTGCTCGGACTTGGCGATAACGCCCCCCCCTTTTTCGCCTAACGTGATAAGGTTAGGCGAAAGGTGCCTGCATATCTCCCCTTCTACGGTGCTCGGACTTAGGTGAAAAGCCAACTGAGGAGTTAGCACTCACTTGTGGTATAAAACAGGTTTTTCCAAAGGTTTTGAATAACTGTGACCACGAGAGTTCCTTGATCATACAGCCCTAACTGTGCACAAGAATTATTAGGCTGACAAGCCCAGAAGTATACAAGATAACAGCGCACACACGGACAGAAAAGCCAGTGTTCTCCCTCCCATTATCAGACTTTTTCACAGCACCCAAGCCGACTGATCATGAAATACGGGGGAAAAAGTTTTTAATATGCAGCGCTCGAGCTGAAAAAGAAAAGGTTTGCTATGCGACCATTTTGGTCTAACCCTGTCTTTATTTTCTTAATGTAATAAAGCTTGGTAAACTGTTTACGCTCGCACATCTACAGTTGACTCAGATCAGGCAGTGACAAAAATATGCAACACTTCCTGTTTTGACTGCAACCTAGAGAAAGTTGTTGCTTTATAACTTTTGCATTTTTTGGATTACAGAAATTCCTTTAATAACATCTGATCATGTCGCTGCCTGCTCCAAGTCAACCGGAGATGTGAGTTGCGCATGCGCATGGTTGACCTAGATCGGGCAGCGACAGAGAGCAGCGTTGGTCAAGCGAGCTAGAGAGTGAATGAAGAGAGGGAGCAGCAATAGCAAGAACAAATGTTTTTTCGAAAGTTTTGAATCACGACAACCACGAGAGGTTCATCATACAGTCATAACTGTGCACAAACACTTTAGGCTGATAGCGTCAGTAGTTTACGAGATTAGCCACGGCGTGGACAGCCACACGCCCACACGACTAAACACAATCTCCTCCAGGCTAGCTGCCTGGCGGGGATAAAAACTCAAAAATACATCAACATGGAGAGAGGTGATGGATAGACTGATGACAACAGTAACTGAAACCAAGTACTTATGATACACGTTTTAAAATGAAATGCTTTCTCTTCTTTAGGGACTACCTATAGTTTGTTTCTCTTATTTAAAATAAGTAAAGTAAGCTAACAGAACACTACTTGAAGTGTCCTATTAAGTCTCTCCCTGTCAGGTACCCTGAGGGGCTGCTAGTTTTTGTTATTACATATTGGCCAATAGATTGAGCTAGTTGGAGTTGTTTGTATTTCTTCTCTAAGGATTTCATTGTATTTTGTGTTGCTTTTTAGTATCTTTTTTAACCAGCCTACATTGCTGATAATGCTTTACATGTTTGCTTTTTTATTTGTAGAAATACATGATCTTTAATTTTTGAATCTACAGTGAAAAGATTAGTGTCAGGGCTACCTATTATGTATAATTAAAATTAAAAAAAGCCCAATGTAAAGGATGCTTTTGTTCAGGAGAAAAGATAAGGCTATGGGCACTTTCAGTTCGGTCAGAAAGAGGTTAAATCTGGCACAGGGAACATTTGGTTCAGACGGTGAAGGAAGACTCTGTTATGCAACCCTGACAAATTGATCAAACATCTGCCTGGCTTCAGTAAACACTCCAAATACTTTCAACACTGACTTCTTCACTCTACTACTACTATTACTACTAGTTTTGGCTGTAAAAGTAAAATCTGATGGACTTTTCAGACGCCTTTCTGATTCTTGTGGTAGAATCTTTTCAACTGACCCTGTGAGGCTTTCAATGAACTAGATTTTTATTTTTATTGTGGGGATGGGGGGGGGGGCAGCCTTACACATGCGGTGCGTGTGGAGAATTGAATACAGAGGGGTACCCGAGGCTGCCGCTGCGCGTTTTGGTGACATCTGCTGAGGGCAAGTCAGGGATGGTGTCCATGGGCTGAAAACAGGAGTGATAAACATGGAAGGAATGAGCGGCCGCAGCGCTGCCCAAAGAGCAGGGCAAGCAGGATGAAGAGGAAGAGAGGGAGGACATGGGGTGAGGATTTGGGCTGGAGGTGCAGATGACAGAGGGGTGAGAGACAGCCGAGGAAAGAGAAGGTAGAGGTAGAGCCTCAAACTGTCCAACAGACTGGCTGTGCGACTGTCCCAAAGTAGGTTTAGACCGGGATGGGTATGGGGTGCCCTCTCTCTGCAGCCCTGCCAATGGGAAACTCTCTACCAACCTCTGGGAGCCCATGGCCAGGTGAGGGTCAATGTGGCGTTGGCGCAGGGACATCATACTGGGAGCTGTGGGCACAAGAACAACAGCATCGTCAACACTTGCTCGCTGCTAATGCATAATCAACTGATGGAAAAAGATAAGGGGAAGTAAACAGGGTGAAAAAAAATCAGGTTGTTAAAAGACTCAGATGTTGGAATAAATTTATGTGAAGCTGATCAGCTTCTTGTTAAACTGCTTTCAACCTCTTGGATCAGTTTTAGGAGCCAAAGACATTGTTTTGCTGTTGTCATACAAGTTATTTCTGTAAGTTTAAATCCCAACAATTGAGCTTTCAAAATTTCGCATTATTATAACGAAAAAAGGCAAAATCATATATCAAACAGAGGAAAGAAGTATATGGATGGCACTGGGAAGTCAAACAACGGGAACTACAGAGTGCAGGCAAAATATTGCTTGTATAATTCGTGTAACTACAGGGAGAGAGAATGAAAGTGCTCTTCTGATTTTGTATCAAATAATAGCAGTGTCCCAGGAATAAAAGGTACCGTCTCCGAGCATAAGGACAAAAAAAATAAGTGACAGACCACTAATGGAACAAAGGAGAAGTGTGCTGTGTGTTTGCTAGATTAAGAAGACGGGGTCAATCTAGCAAGCGTTGGGTTGAAGACAAGGACAGGGTTTCTTTTTGGATGAACACAGCATGGAGTTATCGTGTCCTTTTTAGCCGTGTCCATCTAGAGGGCCCCCGTCCGACTAAAGACATTACAAGCTGCCGTGTGTGGCTTTGACTCAAGGTGGGACACAGAGATGTCGGACTCAGGGTGGAACTGGGGCATGAATAAATAGCCAACCGGAATATTTCCGCTGCAGCTGGCAGTCTGAACTCACGGACCACAGGTCACTGGCTCGGCGTTCCAATCGCCGCGTGGCATCTTTAGTCGGGCCAATTACACAACAGCGGGAGCCAGAGGCCGGAAAGGTGGTGATGGGAGAGAGGGGGGTGAAATAGGTAGTGGAATTAATGTGGATTAAAAGACTTACTCTCTACTGCAGATGCAAAGGGGTTCAGGAGAAGAACCTCCCTCTGCAGTTAGTCAACCCATCTGCCTGTACCAAATTCTGCCATAACAACAACCCAAATGTTGAGGATAAAGGCTTCATCGCATGACAAACAATCTTACATTGATTTTTCCTGTTAAGCACAAGATATGTAATATTCTTTGTCAGAGACGTCATGATGAGAAACAACATTCAGGGTTGATTGTATGTGTTAAAAGCGTGTATTACAATACTTTATCCCAAATGAGGATTTAAATCTCAATATGTACCCCTCAGTGAAGAGGTTATGGAGCGCCAGATAATACATACATAATCCATATTCAGTAGTTGCAGTAATTTGACCAACACCATATTCCATATTTAGAGACAAACACACCACAAATGCACCAAGCACAAAAACGTGGGTCTCATTAAGAGGAATATATTTCTTTATGGTTCAATTTCCAAAACATTGGACATATTGTGCTCAGGATTGTTCCATCTCCATTCTTGAATGAGAGCCAAGCACCACTTTTTCATAATGGAAGTGTGCTTTACAAAAGACATTCAACCGGAGATGTGCAAAAAAAAAAAAAAAAAAAAAGGACAAAAAAATGTTTAATTACAGTTCTGATATGAAACACATTAAGACAAACTCATTCAATCACAGACATGTGACCCTTCAATGTTTTCCATCAGCATGGAGGCCACGGTGACAAAATCAGTTCAGAATAGCTTCTAATTGTCATAGTCAGGCGGGCTGGTTTTTGGTTTTCCCCAGCAGGCCCTTGGTGTGTTTATGGGTTCGTTTGCTAAGCCCCACAGTTTGGCCGACACATTCAGACGAACTCTTACATTGCACAGCTACGGGCGGCAAGATGTCCTCGTCCATATCGTCAAGGTCGTCAGACATGATGAAGTGCTGAGGTGTTGCTCTGCCGCCCATAAAGCCTGGGTCAAGGTTCAAGGCTGAGGCCAGTGAAGGCAGCCCGGGATTGTGGACGATGGTGAAACCTGTGAGGATCTCTATCTGCTGCCAGCGATGCAGCCTCTCCCTTAGGGCTGCTGTCACCTCACCCAGGGCTTGTCTGCGCAGACAAAAGAGGAACAACAGAAAGACAGGAAGTTAAGGAAAAAAAAATATATAAATATTTATTAGGAGTGGGACGATTCACAAATCTCAAAGTTCGATACGTCTCATGAGTCAGGGCTCACGAATTCGATTCAATACGACACAGTGGATGCCTTGGTAAGCAAGAGACAAAACACCATTGCAGTTCTCCATTTTACATTTATTTTAAGAATTAGGCCCAACGTTTTGGTATTATCAAGGCACGTATCCAAACGTAATGCAAGTGCAAAAGTTCTAACAACATTTTGTACCATCTTTTCTTGTTGTGTAACACAACTGCTTTACTTTAAAACTTTAAACTACTAGAACAACCAAGGCGGTCATTTTGACCGTTTTGGATTTTCAGAGTTTAATTTACTTTGTGTGTGTGTGTGGGGGGGATACAGACCTGCCGCTCCCTTAATGCTCCTAAAATTGCATATATTTGCATTAAAATGAGTTTTAGATTAATCGCACAAAAAAAGTATAAGATCTACCTCAAACGACCATGAGCGGTCAAAATGACCGCGCATAATTTGTGCATCATCATATGTCATGTCATTTTTATGATGTGTTGTTCGCACCATTTCCTTCACAACGTTCAGTTCTTTTTCTTTTTTACATTTCACGTTTTGTAAGCCTCGTTACATTTGTTAGATTAGCAATATGTGATTTCCGTTTTGTTTTTCAGGTATTATTTCCAACATGTCTGGGTACAGCCGCAATTTTAATTGTTTGAAATCAGAATCAGAATACTTTATTCATCCCCGAGGGGAAATTGGGCAAATGGGAAATTTGAAAAATAGTATTGTAACGATCACGGATGTGTAGCCCTCGCTAGCCTGTTGGCTAACGGGCTGGACACTCTAGTGGACTGGCTAACGTAGTCGCCCGTGGTGCCTGGGTTCGCATCCCGGGTGCAGCAGATTCCCGGCTACCCCCTGAATTCGCTGCAGTATTAAAGTTGTTAAAATGTTAATTTTAGTGTCAGTCGTTTCCAAATAGACATACTAACATATGCAATGCATTATTATCTCAATTGGGTATTTATCTTGACAGAACATGGAGTCCACATCAGCGAGGAACTTTCCCGGACATTAAACACCCAGGCCCCTGTGAAAAAGGCCCAACAATGCCTGCATTTCCTGGGGAGGCTGAGGAGCACCCGTCTATTCCCTAAAATTCTCACAAACTTCTACCACTGCACCATAGAGAGCATCCTGACCAGCTGTATCTCAGTGTGGTACGGCAACTGCACCTCAGTAGACCAGAAAGCTCTGGAGTGGGTCGTCAAGACAGCCCAGCATATCACCGGTACCCAGCTCCCAGTCATAAAAGACATTTATCACAAACGCTGCCTTCAAAGGGGTCTCAGCATCAGCAGAGATCCCAACCACCCCAACCATGGCCTGTTCTCCCCCTGCGCTCTGGGAGGCACTACGGAGTCTCAGAGCCCGCACTATCAGGCTCAAAAACAGCTTCTTTCCACAAGGTTGCCCATCTGAACCTGGCCACCCACTGAATGTCTGTACATATGTTTAAATATTTTGTACTCTTGCTCTTTTTATAATTTATTTTTAGCTTTTGGTCTTCATGCATGTATATCTTATACTGTGTTTGTCTGTGTCTGTCTTGCACTGTTTGGTGAAGCCACAGCCCTCATTTCATTTTTAACATGTGCCTGCAAATTTTTTTAATGACAATACATTGAATTGAATCGAATTGAATAGTTTAAAAACCGGCAGTCATTTTGACTGCCCATGGTCATTTTAGGGAGGAGCCAAATCCCAGTTGTTCTAGTGTTAATAACACATGATCTCGCCAAATGAGAGCGTCTCGATCCATGAAGACCATATCGAACGATTTGGAATTCGATCCAGTATCGTCCCATCCCTTATGTATGTATGTATGTGTGTGTGTATATATATATATATATACACACACACACATACACACACACAATATAATGTCGCAGTTTCTTCATACTAAATGACATAGGGCTTTGATTCTATCCAGCTGTAAAGTCAATGTTGAGTGAACTTTTAAAATGTTGTAAAAAATGGGCTTGCAATAGTGGTTCTAGCAAAAGTAATGAAGTAATGTTGTTGAAAAACTAAGATAATGCAAAGACCACGTTTAACTATAGACTAAACATTTATATTCTTTTTTTTTTAATTTAAAAAAATTTTTTAAATGCAAATCCTATCCAAAGGAGTTGAATCAAGTGAGACTCATCACCAGCCAGTCAGACTAGCTTGGTCTAGTCAGAAAGGCACGAACTAAGGAAGCCTCTTAGATGAGAGGCGAAACGTCTTCACGGATATATACCAAGTCCAGTTGCACTTGATTCAACTCCTTTGGATAACCATGACCTGGATGAATGAGGACATTCACAGACATGCAAAACCTAGTTTGTATAACTCATTTCAAAACCATTACACTGATTTTTTTTCCACATCGACAAATTCAAGATTTACTTTGCTGCCAGGATTTTATGGTCCACATCATCCAGGGAGGAGCTGTGTGCCACATGGAAAGTCCCAAAGAGGGTGTTTCGTTTCTTCTTTATCTTCTCAGCCTGTGAAACAAATGACTGATTATGCTCTTCTGTCTCCCAAAATGTTTTTATTCACTCCAACATTTTGTTAGAACTGAACCCCATGGCCGGAGACAGTGGGATCAATAATTATTAGCATGAATTGCTCTCTCGCTCTCAAAAAAAATATTCCAAAGTATTTTCCAGAAATTACATACAAGACTATTTAGAGAAAATAATTCACGATATGACCTCTTGAGGTTACAACCAAGTTGAGTCATTAAAAGATTACCGATGGTTTTTACTGGCTTTGAAAGTTGTTTTTTTTTTTTATATATATATATATATTCAAGAACAGTAACAAAGTAGGTGAGAGTCGTGGGAATAAATTATGGATAATGAGTGAGTTGTTATCGCCTTTCAGTTTTTCGGACATACCCCTTCTTTGGCCACGAGCAGTTGCCTCTCAGCATTTTGCTTCTTGATGTTGTAGTACTGCACCTCCACCTCATGGGTGAGCTGAAGCCACTTCTGGAGTGATTCAGGGGGCGACCAGCTGCTCCTTGACTCCAACTCCTTCTCTGCCTTCTTCAGAGCCATGCGCACCTTCAGCGAAACATGAAAAGGTAGATGACAAACTGGGGAAGATAATGACACTAATTTGTTGAGGGGGTTTTACGGCAGCGAATGAATGTACCATACTCCACAGCACAAAGCTGCAGGCTGAGGACAAGTCTAATAATGACATGTCATTCACTTGCATTAGACACAAAGTGGATTTGTCCCTTGACCTCATTAAGGGAAGTTTTTGTGCTATAAATGTTGAGAAATAAAAACTGGAAAAATATCTTGAATCTTAATCCCTTAATCTGGGAAGACAGGGGTGGGTGGGTGGGGTGGTGCCATATTTAAAACATAACCTGGAAAATAAGGGCCATATTAATTAAAGTATAGGTTATGAAGAACTTTTCAAAGGGTGCAGAACACTCCATCCATTATCTGAACCGCTTATCCTACTCTCAGGGTCGCGGGGATGCTGGAGCCTATCCCAGCAGTCATTGGGGGGCAGGCGGGGAGACACCCTGGACAGACCGCCAGGCCATCACAAGGCTGGCACACACACACACACACACACACACACACACACACACACACACACACACACACACACACACACACACACACACACACACACACACACACACACACACACACACACACACACACACATTCATACCTAGGGGCAATTTAGTATGGCCGATTCGCCTGACCTACATGTCTTTGGACTGTGGGAGGAAACCGGAGCCCCCGGAGGAAACCCACGCAGACACGGAGAGAACATGCAAACTCCACACAGAGGATGACCTGGGACAACCCCCAAGGATGGACTATCCCGGGGCTTGAACCCAGGACCTTCTTGCTGTAAGGCGACCGTGCTAACCACTGCACCAACGTGCCTCCGGTGCAGAACACTCATCATATTGAAATAAGAATGCAAGCAGCCATAAGAAATACTCATAGTGCAACATGTTAGAATAGAGCCTATAGAGCATCCTCAACATGTTTGAGGGATTATGGGGAACAATATCCAGAGTAGCAGAAGACCATTTCAGATGATGCAGTAGATATTTGATTCTGTTGTGACAATTTTAAGCGGTGCTTTTTTAGTTCAGATTGGCACAAAGGTATTATCCGTGTAAGAGAGGAGGCATTATCTAAAATATAATAATATAATATCATAATACTCAACCCAGAAAAACAGTATGAGGATTGCTCAAAAGATAATAAAAGCTTACTGCAATGCTGACTAACAACAGCAGTCTCAAGAAAACAGCCTTCTCATTCCATTTATCTTTTTCATGTAAAAGGTTAAAAAAAATTAATGAATCAAAATGTTCGCCTGCTCACACTCCACTTATCCACACTCCCTTTTAACAAGAAGGATGATAGTTCTGTCTTTCTCTGTGGATGTTTATCCGGAGGGATAAAGCTGTAGCTTTAAACCTTGTGACAGCCAAAGTGTGTAAGTAAGTACAGACATTATAATTACTCACTTGTTCGGGAAAAGACTAATAAAGCGGGACCCCACGTTGCAGGCATGAGCTGGACCTACACTGAACATCATTTTGACAGAGGACTGAGGCATGTGGCAAATAGTGTTACACATCCATTCGCTTACAAATTATATTTAAACTTCTCTTCTGATCCAACAAACCATTGGCATGCCCTTGGAAGAGTGAGGGACTCAATGGGTCCTAAAGGAGGGAGATCCCTCCATGCTATTAAAAGTATCTAAGCTAACAGTTAAAGTTCTGCCTATTAATGACCACCACATTTAGCTTACGTGCTACATGTCATTGCCAAGCCATGCAAAGATTTGATTTCTCTGGTACGGGGGATTTAGTGAGATGGAAACAGGAACCCCCATCCACACTGCATCGAATGTAAACAATGCAGCGTTCGACTTTTACAGTCATCCGGTCCTCTCTGACAACTAGAATTACCATGGGGCACCAAGATGGACTATAGGGTCTCCTTGGGACAACTAAAAACAAGCTTTTGGCACATAGTAGGATGAGCAAACTTATATTCAGCATCAGATCTGCGAGTTATTAAAAAACGAATGTTTGTTAACTTTTTATTTGTAAGACAAAACACATTAGCTGAGTGTCTTAAAAAAAAAAACAGTAGATTTTACGGCGTTGGCTCAGCTTTCAGCGGTAGGTTTCTGATAGATTGTTATAGATCGCTGAGTGTCATTTTAACTTCAGGGTTTTTTCTTTTGCCTGTATTTCATGTCACGTCCCAAGCTTTCATTACCTGTTAAATAAACAAATTGTGAACTGATCAAACAAATTCAGCCGATTCTCTGATAACTATCTAAACTTATAGGCCAAATCATACAACTGTTCTCAGTAAAACACTCGACCTTGCTTACAAAACATATAGAATCACATATGACCTCCTCTTGTGAAAGCAGCTTTGTGATCTGTGCTGCGTTATTGAACTCAAAGTTTCTGAAAACACCAAGCCTTGTGTCCCAGTCGCTCAACAGATCATCTGACTAGAGACATTCAACGAGTGCTTGTGGTTGTAAACTTTTCATATCATGTATTGACCTTTACTTTGTTGCTTGATTCCAACCCAGCCACTGAGGATGCACAAGCCAGTGCATCCTTAGTGCCGGTCCCAAGCCCGGACAAATGGGGAGGGTTGCGTCAGTAAGGGCATCCGGCATAAAATCTTTGCCAAATCAAATATGCGGATCATAAATAAGACTTACATACCGGATCGGTCGAGGCCCGGGTTACCAACGACCGCCACCGGTACTGTTAACCAGCAGGGTGTCGGTGGAAACTATGCTACTGTTGGGCGAAGGAGAAGGAGAGGGGGAAAGCATGTCCAGAGGCAGCTAGAGAGAAGGAAGGGTAGGCATGTGGAGGTGAGAGTTGGAACTTTGAATGTTGGCACTATGACTGGTAAAGGGAGAGAGCTGGCTGACATGATGGAAAGAAGAAAGGTAGGCATACTGTGTGTGCAAGAGACCAGGTGGAAGGGGAGTAAGGCCAGGAGTATCGGAGGTGGGTTCAAACTCTTCTACCATGGTGTGAATGGGATGAGAAATGGGGTAGGGGTAATTCTGAAGGAAGAGTATGTCAAGAGCGTGCTGGAGGTGAACAGAGTGTCAGACAGAGTGATGAGTATGAAGCTGGAAATTGAAGGTTTATTGCTGAATGTTATCAGCACATATGCCCCGCAAGTTGGGTGTGAGATGGATGAAAAAGAAGAATTCTGGAGTGAGTTGGACGACATGGTGGAGAGGATACCCAAGGAGGAGAGAGTGGTGATTGGAGCTGACTTCAATGGACATGTTAGTGAAGGGAACAGAGGTGATGAGGAGGTGATGGGAAGGTATGGAGTCAAGAAGAGAAATGTGGAAGGACAGATGGTGGTCGATTTTGCGAAAAGGATGGAAATGGCTGTGGTGAATACATATTTCAAGAAGAGGGAGGAACACAGGGTGACGTACAAGAGTGGAGGAAAGTGCACACAGGTGGACTATGTCTTATGTAGAAGGCGCCATCTAAAAGGGATTGGAGACTGCAAGGTGGTGACAGGGGAGAACGTAGCTAGGCAGCATCGGATGGTGGTCTGTAGGATGACTTTGGAGACCAAGAAGAGGAAGCGAGTGAAGACACAGCCGAAGATCAAATGGTGGAAGTTGAAGAAGGAAGACTGTTGTGTGGAGTTCGGGCAGGAGTTAAGACAGGCACTGGGTGGTAGTGAAGAGTTGCCAGATGGCTGGACAACCACTGCAGAAATAGTGAGGGAGACAGCTAGGAAGGTACTTGGTGTGTCATCAGGACAGAGGAAGGAAGACAATGAGACTTGGTGGTGGAATGAGGAAGTACAGCAAATTATACAGAGGAAAAGGTTGGCAAAGAAGAAGTGGGATAGTAAGAGAGATGAAGAAAGTAGACAGGAGTACAAGGAGATGCAGCGTAAAGCAAAGAGAGAGGTGGCAAAGGCAAAGGAAAAGGCATATGGTGAGTTGTATGACAGATTAGACACTAAGGAAGGAGAAAAGGACTTGTACCGATTGGCTAGACAGAGGGACCAAGCTGCAAAGGATGTGCAGCAAGTTAGGGCAATCAAGGATAGAGATGGAAATGTGCTGACAAGCGAGGAGAGTGTGCTAAGAAGGTGGAAGGAATACTTTGAGGGGCTGATGAATGAAGAAAATGAGAGAGAGAGAAGGTTGGATGATGTAGGGATAGTGAATCAGGAAGTTCAGCGGATTAGCAAGGAGGAAGTGAGGGCAGCTATGAAGAGGATGAAGAATGGAAAGGCAGTTGGTCCTGATGACATACCTGTGGAGGCATGGAGATGTTTAGGAGAGATGGCAGTGGAGTTTTTAACTAGATTGTTTAACACAATCCTGGAAAGTGAGAGGATGCCTGAGGAGTGGAGAAGAAGCATACTGGTACCGATTTTCAAGAACAAGGGCGATGTGCAGAACTGTAACAACTACAGAGGTATAAAGTTGATCAGCCACAGCATGAAGATTTGGGAAAGAGTAATAGAAGCTAGGTTAAGAGGAGAGGTGACGATCAGCGAGCAGCAGTATGGTGTCATGCCACGAAAGAGCACCACAGATGCGATGTTTGCTTTGAGAATGTTGATTGAGAAGTATAGAGAAGGCCAGAAAGAGTTGCATTGTGTCTTTGTAGATTTAGAGAAAGCTTATGACAGAGTGCCGAGAGAGGAGGTGTGGTATTGTATGAGGAAGTCAGGAGTGGCAGAGAAGTATGTAGGAGTGGTGCAGGATATGTATGAGGGAAGTGTGACAATGGTGAGGTGTGCGGTTGGAATGACAGATGGGTTCAAGGTGGAGGTGGGATTACATCAAGGATCGGTTCTGAGCCCTTTCTTGTTTGCAATGGTGATGGACAGGTTGACGGACAAGATCAGGCAGGAGTCTCCATGGACGATGATGTTCGCGGATGACATTGTGATCTGTAGCGAGAGTAGGGTGCAGGTTGAGGAGAGCCTGGAGAGGTGGAGGTATGCACTGGAGAGAAGAGGAATGAAAGTCAGTAGGAGCAAGACGGAATACCTATGCGTGAATGAGAGAGAGGACAGCGGAATGGTCAGGATGCAAGGAGTGGAGGTGACAAAGGCATTTGAGTTTAAATACTTGGGGTCAACTGTCCAAAGTAACGGGGAGTGCAGTAGAGAGGTGAAAAAGAGAGTGCAGGCAGGTTGGAGTGGGTGGAGAAGTGTGTCAGGAGTTATTTGCGACAGAAGGGTATCAGCAAGAGTTAAAGGGAAAGTTTACAAGAAGGTTGTGAGACCAGCTATGTTATATGGTTTGGAGACAGTGGCACTGACGAAAAGACAGGAGGCGGAGCTGGAGGTGGCAGAGTTGAAGATGCTGAGATTTTCACTGGGAGTAACGAAGAAGGACAGGATTAGGAACGATTATATTAGAGGGACCGCTCAGGTTGGACGGTTTGGAGACAAAGCAAGAGAGGCAAGATTGAGATGGCTTGGACATGTGTGGAGGAGAGATGCTGAGTATATTGGGAGAAGGATGCTGAATATGGAGCTGCCAGGGAAGAGGAGAAGAGGAAGGCCAAAGAGGAGGTTTATGGATGTGGTGAGGGAAGACATGCAGGTGGCTGGTGTGACAGAGGAAGACGCAGAAGACAGGAAGAAATGGAAACGGATGATCTGCTGTGGCGACCCCTAACGGGAGCAGCCGAAAGTAGTAGTAGTTTGTTGCTTGATTCCCTACAAAATACCTAAGCGTCACAAAAATTATTCAAAACACTGTTTACTAGAGTAAATAAAAGAATGAATGGAGGTTAGCTTAGTTTTGTGTGGTGTGACCTCAAAATTAGCTCTTGGTTGCCTCGTGTACAACTAGAAATGTTCTTAAAATTGATCCCTGCACTGGTTTATGTGTTCAAGGCAAAGGGCCTTTTTCAGCTGCCAGGGAGCTCATAGTAAACGTTCTCCGGTGACACAGCTGACTAACACGCTAGCGCCCCAATGTTGAGGTTGAGTTTGAACCTTGGCCCTCCAGCTCAGCAGAGCATCGTGGGGATCACAACTGGCATGATCCTGGGTGGGAAGCTGTTCATTGTAATGAGTCACTTTGGATAAAAGCATCTGGCGCATGAGAAAATGTAAATGTAGGTTGACCTAATTTACCTGTCACGTTAACCGTACACGCACAAATAACAGCCAGCTCTGTCCAACCAAACAAAGAACGACTCAGGCGACTGCATTAGATTAATGTGAATGTCTTTAAATGATAAGTGAGAGCTTCGTGTGTGTGCTCCTAGCTTACTTGTGTGGGCTGCACTTGGCTTCTCATCCTCTGAACTCCCAAATGGACACAGAGATGAGTGGGTGTGCTGTATTTACACTATAGGCAATTTAAATCTGAAAAACCTAAACATACTCTGCGACTGCCTCCCAGGAACTTGATACACATTCTTCCAGTTTAATTGTTTTACACTCTTCAAGATATGTATTGCACTTAGCCCTCGCCTTTTTCTTTTTTTAAAACATAACCCCTCGCCCTTATGTTTTCTTCTGCTTACCTATGGGAGGTGAGCAAGTCCCTGTCTAACCTGTGTTACCACTCTGCTAAACGGTACCTGCTCGAGTTCTTCCTCAGCATACTTTTGCCGACTCAGCTCATTTTCTGTGCCCTCGCGCAGCTCTTTGAGTCGCTGGGCCTCCTGCTTGGCAGAGTTGATCTCATCTCTCAGCTTCTGCTCCAGGTTCACCTTCTCCACCTCCACTGTGCGGTGCTCCTCCTGGGCAATCTGTAGCCTGAGGCCACAGTAAAAAGGCCAGAGAGAGACAAATTAGAGAAGTTTGCAAAGCCCTTAGTACAAACGGTTGTTTGATAAATGTTTACACTAACAGGTCGACACAAGTGTTTCATTATGTGCTTCTGATGTGCGTTAGGGTAAAACCCAGAGCACAATCCATCTTAAGTTATCTCCCTATGCTATTAAAGCTCCAAACTAAACCCACCAGCTAGAAGTGCTGCGTATACATGACCATTACATTTAGCGCAAGTGCTACATTTGACCCCACAGACAGGCAAAGATTTATAATTTGTTCAGTAGGAATGTAACAATCCTTCTAAGACAGTAAATTCCCGATAAAAATATGCGACGATTGAAATTGGATGAAAAATGAATCGCGATACTTTTTTTTAAACAGCAGAGGGCGCTTTCTACTTTTGAGGTCACTTCCTGTGCCATCACTCCCATCAGTAGCTGTATCAGGTGGGACATTGTGAATGTCCAGAGATCTCAGCTTCTGCCTAAAAATGTAGATATGCTGATATTCCTTGAAAAAACAAAACAAAAACAAAAAACAAAACGTAAATTCCAAGCTAGGAACACAGGCCAAGCCTTAGTTTATTTGAAATGATTTTCTTTATTTGTATTATTTATTTATTTAATTATTTGATTTGGAGTTTGATTTAAAATTCAATTTATTTTTTTTGGTATTTAAGTCAAAATATTTTCAGTTTCACTTTTACAAACAAAATTGGCATTGTTTTGCATTGTTTATACCCAAGAAAAGTTTAAAAAAAAAGTGTAGATTTTGTCTGAGAAATAAAGGAATCTTTCAGTCAAAATTTGTTGTCAATCTCATTTTGTTAAAAAAAAAAATTTTTTTTGTGAGAAAATCCTATTGTGAACCCAGTATCGTGAATCATATCAAATCCTGAGTTGAGTGTATCGTTAGATCCGTATTGTTAAGTATATGCGCTGGTGGGAAGTGTAGCTGTTTTTTCTACAGTCCTGCATGTCCCTCATGTAATCGTGTGAGGACCGTACATGAGTGAGGAATGAGGAACTTTCATCCACCATAGAACCATCCGGAAACAATGGCTGATGTATCAAGGCAAAGGGCCTGTTTCAGCTGCCAGGGAGCTCACAGTAACTGACATTACTTTATTGCTGTAAAGCCACCTGAAGCAATTTTGTAATTTGTGATATTGAGTTATACAAATAAAACTGACTTGACATTATAGCAGACAAGGCCAAGAATACGGGCATAACGACACAGCTGTCAGTATGCACTTCTAGAGTATCTTGAGTGATCCAAGAAATGTCTCTTAAATATATAAATGCAAACTTAGAGGACTTTGTCACACATGCCACACTACATTTATCTTTGTTTAAAGGCAAACCCAAGCTATATTGAAATTTAACGGCATACATTAGAAAACAAGATTTTTAATCAATAGGAACTTCGATGGAAATTTGCCAAGTTAATGTCACTCTGCTTTGTGTTACGGAGGAATTAAAAAGGTTAACACATTCCATATATATTGGATATAATGTTCAAAATTTAAGTGTTTTATGTCAAATCAAAAATGTAGTTGGGTCTGTTATTGTTCTCATAAATGTGGAAAACTAGCTGAACTAGTGAAATACAAATTCAGATGATCTTAAATGGTATTAGTCTTTCAGTGTCTTGGTTGGCATAGGCAAATTTGTAATTTGCGATATTGGGCTATACAAATAAAATTGACTTGACTTCAATAGCATTAACTGCTAAAGACAGCTAAAGTTTAGCAAGAATTTGAAGTTCAACCAGATTAAAAGCAGTTTCTTAAGAAACAGTAAGCAAACGTAGGCTTACACTACATCTGTGGATGACCCAATCCTTTCATGGGGAAGGCAAACAAGCGTGTGCTTGTTTAATGTTACATGGCAACATAAGAGAAATTAAGGTATTGCTAATCACCATGGAACAAGTTTTTTTAAACATATGTCAACACCATTTTAATGGCTCCTTTCTAACAGTGTTATAACAACTAATAAGACTTCTTGAACTAACTGAGCACCAAATTTGGCATACAACTTTCAAATCTAGGTACACTTAAAAGCCTTTGGAAAAAAATCTAATGAAATGTAGTTTGTAACATATTCTAAATAACGGGCAACATCTTGTGTCTTTCTGAGTCTACATATCGATACTGAAAAGCAGCAAAAAGAAAAAAAATAGGAGTATTGCCGTCTTTCAGTCACTAGGAAGCAGTATACTTATTCCTGTCACACTGAAAAACAGTAGAGGGGGTAGAGTAGCACAGAGACCCGATGAAAGGTGATCCAGATGACTGGGTATGGAAAATGTGGGTGGTGGACAGTGCAGCTAATGCTTTTCACCCTGACCTTTGCCATTCTCTTGCTAAAGTTCTGAAAGGCTACAATGCCCAGCCCCGCGGCAATCACAAGACTCAAACACAACAGTTCTTTCCTGATTCTGAGGCAGTCCCTCACTGTATGTGACAAAACAGGTTTCTTTTTTGCTTCTATTACACCAACTTTACAAAGGCAAGTAACTTCCATTCTGTGTGGAAATACAACTTATTGATGAATTTCTCTCAAGCAAGCAATATCACTGTCAACAACTTGCCAGTCCTTGCCCCGTCTGTCTGTCTGCCTGCCACACCCAGTCAGTCTACATGTGGGTGAGTTAGTGCTTCAGCCGACATGTTACGCAGTCATGCTTAACACCATCTTGCATTGTAAAAAACACTAAGGATATCCAGCAATAGCCTACTTCCACTGTCTCCCAATAGGGAGGGCATGGCTGGGCCAGGCCACTTGATACTGCCACAGGATCTGGTTGAAGGGCTGGAAAGAGCAGCTGGCAGCAAGGATCAGAAGGAAAGGCATGGCTACAGACACAGAGGACATACATTCCTCCCGCTCACACACACACACACACACACACACACACACACACACACACACACACACACACACACACACACACACACACACACACACACACACACACACACACACACACACACACACACACACACACACACACACAGTAACTCCCAAAAAACGTATTGTGAGAAAGATGCTAGCCTTCTGCAATCTCAGCCACAGCAACTCTATAGTACTGTATAGCACTACTTTGGTTGTGCAAAGGTTAATGCATATAGAGGAAGGTCATTAAGAAAATCAAAATGACCAATACTAAGAACCAATAGCATCGAGATGCCCTGCAAAATTAATTTCAACAGCTGCTGCCAGTGGATAGTTTTAACATTACATTTTATCCAAACAATGTAAAACACTAACTCCATTAAGGACATACCCTCAGTGAACTCAGCACTTAAACACATTCTATCTCTGAAGAGAGTAAAACTAACAATGCCACTTTTTGCTTTGCAATGGGCAGATGACACCTAAGCTAGTTTCCATTTGTTTCTTTGCAATTGTATGCACCTGGGATGAGATTTAAATCCACTTTACAACACCACCATAAAACCATGAATGGCAGAGCTTCACTGACCCATTACTGATAGGGGAATATACTGCAGTCTGTTCTGTCATGGGATTGTAGACATCAACCTGTGGAGGACCCTCCCATAAAAACCAGCCAAACAAGGTACTAACAATAGTGAGGCTAACCATTTTATTTTAACACTTTGAGGAAAAAAATCCACTGAAGGCAGTTTCATGTTGGCTAAGAGGAAATTAACAGGCTAGGGCAATGTCAAAGACATGCATTAAAAATAAAAAAAGCTAACTAATTCAATGTAAACTGCTAAGCAATGGCTAATGGTTTACTGTCAAATTTCTGATGTCACTACTGGCCGGCATCGACAAGTGTGGGTATTCACTTGCGATAACAGTACAGAGCCTCTGAGCTACAACATTGGATGACACGGCAGTCATTCAAAGTAAGGCTGCATGATAATAGGAAAACATGCGATATGCAATAGCGCTGCTGAATAATGCAATGACGATATGACTCGTGACAAATAAAAAAATATTGAAGTATACAGTTTTAATGTCTTTCTACTTTAGGTTTGCTGTTAACACATACCCCAGACAATGAATAGCCTATGTACACTGAATAAAAAAATTAAATGCATTATTTCCATTCTAGCAACATGGTTTTATTGGAAAAAAATGTACCTAGCTACAGCCGCTATATTGACCATGAACAAATAGCACCAACTTCATTGCACGGCAATACAGTTTCTTCATCACTCTAACAGAACATCTAGGCCTATTTAAATATAGCAGCTACTAGGAGTTTATAGTATAAATGATTACGCAACAGTCTCAATCTAAAACTGATGTCCTACCAGTTTTGCAGAGTGAGTAACTAATGTTAGAATTTTATTTTTTACATTATATTTTGTTGTCACTGAGGCGGGATCGGCCAAGTGACACTACTGCCTTTTTTTCCAGAAGGGGGCACCAAAGTCAAGACAAACTCCTGGTAGTCTGCATATACAATTTATCGCAGCTCAAGCAGTCTTTTGCCATACATATATCGCACGTGTTGATATCGCGATGGAGGTAAATTTTCGATATATGGTGCAGCCCTAATTCAAAGTGATACAATTTTGGCCCTCCTAGCTTTGGCTCCATGGAACTGTGAATGGACCTTTTGGACCCCCCCCCCCCCACCTGCGCAACAAAATATACCTCTGCCCCGGTCTTTAAACCGTTTAAACAAACCCACAAACTTTTTCATGGCAACACTACGGTTGAATAATGAGCAAGCCAGCATGTAAGCTGACAATAACACACACACACACACACACACACACACACACACACACACACACAGCTTTGTGAGATTCATTACTTTAATAAAGAGGAAAGGAGTTTGACTGGGTCAATGACAATTTTTGTGTCAATGGATCACAACCTGCTCTAGAAAAGACAGCGGGCTATAATTCAAAAAAGTAAATAACTAGAACAGTGCACTCAGTAGAATGCAGATCACCACCAGGCGTATCTCCCCTTCTCTCCGGTGCCCGGACTTGGCGATAAACCACCCCTTTTTCCACCTACCGGGAGAAGGGAAAACATGGAGCCACTGCTTGCATAGCTCTCCTTCTGCGATGCTCGAACTCTTGTGAAAAACCAGCTGAAGAGTTGGCATGCAACTGCTGTATAAAACAGGTTTTTCAAAGGTTTTGAATCACTACAGTCACGAGGTCCTTGATCATACAGTTGTAACTGTGCACAAAAATTATTAGGCTGACAGGCCCAGTAGTATGCAAGATTAGCAGAAGACAGATACATGCACAGAAAAACCAGTGTTTTTCCTGCCATTATAAGATTTTTTTTTTTTGCACAGCACCCAAGTCAATTAAACGGGAAATACAAGGAAAATAATTTTGATATGCAGCGCTCAAGCTAAAGAAATCTATCTAATAAAAATGTTTTGCTGGTCAGTCTGTGGATGCACAGCCTCCTGGACAGACCCTCGCATGAATGTGACTAAGTCTAATACGAACTTGCACTGTCCAGAAAGAAAAGGTTTGCTATGCAACCATTTTGGTATAACTCAAACCTGTCTTTATTTTCATAATATAATAAAGCTGGGTAAACCGTTTACAGACACGCATGTCTGACTCACATCTTTGACTGACTGCGACAGGAATATGCAACACTTCCCGTTTTGACTGCAACATAAAGTTGTTCCTTTATAACTTTCACATTGTGTTGATTATCAAAATTCTTTTAATAACTTTTAATTATGTCACTGCCCGACCCGAGTCAACTGTCGAAGTGAGTCGTGCAGGCACGCGGTTGATTTAGATCAGGCAGCAACAGAGAGCAGCGTTGGTCGAGCGAGCTAGAGAGTGAGTGAAGAGAGGGAGTGGTGATAGTGAGAACAAACGTTTTTTGAAGGTTTTGAATGACTGCAACCTCAAGGCGTTCCTCATCATACACTCATAACTGTGCAAAAAAAAAAAAAAAAAAAAAAGGGCTGATAGGTCCAGTAGTTTGCGAGATTAGCCATGGACAGACACACACAAACCCACAAACACAAGTCCAAACGCATATTCCCCTCCAGGCTATCCACCTGGCAGGAATAATGAAAGGAATAATGGAAACAGCCTGTTTATAATTTTTGTAATTGTCCTTCAGCATCTAAGAAGGAACGTCACACGACCACACTGCAAAGTTTGGCATTACCAGAAATAGCTGACTGTTGAGTCTAAAAACAGCCTTTACCTTACAACTCTTCCACATGAGAAGGTGTACTCACAGAACTTGTCAGCATTTACGATTTTAGTGAGTAATCCATGACATAGCTAGCGTATTTGGCCTAAGCAAAACTTTCCATTTTTGCAGTCCGCAGTCAACATCTCGTCAAACTATCTTCACTAACCATTAAAACAAAAATCAAACTGTCAACTAAGATAATACATGATATGATAATACATCAATGTTAAGTGATTTTGTGAATATGTGTGCAGTTAACTCTAATTTCAGCCAAGATGACATCCATACGCTTGTTACACAAATGTGTCAGTATCTCAGAACAGACAATGGATACATCCACAATGTGACAATCTTTTCCTCTACAAGAGAAAAACAATTTACTTGGGATATTGTAATATTGGCAAATCACTGAAAGGGTTACAATTGAACTGCTTCAATTCCCATTTTACACAAGAGTTTGCTAATGTTTGTGAGTATGTTGTCTTTTTGCTCCAAGAGCTTAAGTATGCAGTCAGTGGTGGTGTCACTTAAAAACACTAGCGAGCCAGTCACAAACCAGTTTACTGCAGTCCCTTATGATCCAGTAACTGTCTTTCACTTCATGTCTCTCTTATAAGTGGTTCCCATTTGCAGAGTAAAATTCCCGAGATTAATAATAAATATCATTCTTGTGCATGAACATCGGGAAAATATTTTCTAAACATGAGGAAGCAGGCACGTACACCTAATTTCTATATAACGCAGTAAAAACCGCAAACAGCAAGGGCATAGCCATCAGTTATTCGTTACCGATTCAGCAAGGTGGTCCCAATGTTTGAAATGAAAGCTACAGATAAATGAGTTTTCAATGTCCAAAATGTGCAAATGTAAAGATTAAAATATATGTTGCTCTATGCAACACATATGCTTATTCCGCATCATGTTAAAATGTAAAAATGCATCGCAAACAACGCATGTGCAGAATAGAGGAAGAAATGGACCCCAAGGAAAGGGTATTTTTCTGCATTATGGGCAGTGAGAAAAATACCCACTTTTGTTGTAGATCATGTAGACTCTGCTCAGCTCTTTGCAGGCCCTCCAGGTCTTTCATCATCTTTTTCATGTGGTCCTTGGAGTAGCGGTTCTGGATGTAGGCAAACCAGCAGCCACCCATACCGATGACTATGGAGACCACCAGCATGAAGTCCTTCAAATGGTTATGTCTATTCACTGGGGGGGGGGGGGGGGGATGAGGAGAAGAAAAAAGCAAAAGATGTGTTTTAGAATGTCCTTTGTCAACACCACTACCAAATTTATGTGGTACCAAATTTTTTTCTTTCATTCTATAGAAGAAAAAAAAAACATTCAAAACGCAACATACACATACCAAACAAATAGGGAAATAAAACATTTCACCAACGCATCGAACTCTACAGAATCAAAAGATTACAACACAGGTCGACAAACAGAAAACAGTGAGATAACCGGTAGGCCTTGGCACGGCTTCCAGCTTCCAGACCCCCCACCCCCACCAATTAAAGTCTATTTACACACAAAAAAAGAAAACCAACAGCCTGGCCATACAAGGGGCTTGTCATGCTCTAGCTGCTTTGGAGTCACACAATTAAGAGAGTTGGCATTACAAGTTTAGATTGGGCTGATGGGGGGCCTGCTCAAAAGACCAAGATAAAGCTAGCTTAACCGGATCTACTTCAGTCTGGTAGCTGATGCCAATTACCAACATGCACAAAAAATAAGGCAGAGGAACTGTGACATTTTCCAACACAGAAAAGTCGACGATTCAAACCCTTGCTCTTATCCTTTGAGCAGTGTGGGGGTGAGGTGTGAGTGTTTTCTGTTATAATATTGTCGTCCTTAGGGAATCAAGTCGCAGTCAGCCGGGCAGCAACCGCTGCATTTATAATTGGCTTCAAAGATACTAATAACATTCAGATCAACCCAGAGAGCATTTAGGCCACTTTAAAAAGAACATTCACTCAAAACTAACTTTGGACTAAGCAGGTTACTTTGTTAGGTCAGGAGATAACACCACTATGTGTGGTAAAATCTGCAGAGCGAGGCTTTTATAGCCTTGCAGGACAATCTTGTAAATTGATTATAGCATGAGATATGTCTGGCATTCCTGTTCTTCCCAACAACTACTCAGGTCAGGCCACTGCCAATCATCAATCATGTTGAAAACCAATCACAATGCTACATGGATGGGCATCCCATCTTATATTATAAAAACATGAAACATAAAAGCTAAACTAATTATTCAAATTACTGTGTGTGTGTGTGTTAGCCTAGAGGAAGGAGCTGGTAGGAATTGTCAAGCTTATGTCCAAAGTTGATGTTTAAGCCAAATGCTCAGTCATTTACTCTCGCTGTCTTTGTAGAGTTACTGTGTATGGGAGTCTTCTTCTGCTTTTAATGCACGCTACATTACTGCTTATTCTCTAACATTTAATTTGCATGAGCTGCTTTATCTTTCTATATAAGCACTGTTTTGCTCTAAAGGAGCCATGGTGTATTAATGTCTGACTGACTGCTGTGCACCATCGATGTCCCTTCCTCTTTCCTTTCAGTTGATTATTCTTTTAATATGGCTGTGGGTTTGAAAGGGACTAGGATATCAAACAACGTCACTTGTTTCCTGGGATAAAACAAAGAGGAAGTTAAAAAAAAGTGTTGTACTTCAATCTTTTAGATAAGGTTGAAGAGAACATACCAACCAAGGAGAAGAGCCTCACAAATGAATCCCTCTTCCACTGGCTACTGTTTACAACTAACACAGTCCTACCTTGACAATTTTTGCCTGATAAACCAATACCTCCTCTGTGGCATAAAGCTACCTTTCCCCATCATCAATGTAGGTGACGGGCACATCATTTGGCTTTCATTTGTGTCGAGAGATCGACCAGGAGGATTGTGTGTATATTCTTGAGGACATCACTGTACAATCCAGAACAGACAACAGCCAGAGCCAACAGAACTTGAACCGTTAATAATTTACAGCAGCAAACAAAAGCCATTGGAAACTAGCTTTGCTCCAAAGCTGCAGCTCACACCACTCTGTTCTCAATACTACTGATTGAGCAGACCATAAAACAGAGAGAAAACGAGGTTTGGACTACATTTACTATTGTACGTCAAAAGTCTTTCATCCACCCCCCAAGATCACTACTCTAAAATATGCGGTCATGACTTTCGGTCCAAAACACATTTACGCTCAATTTGCCTTGATGAATTGCACTGGAAACCAGCACAGCCAAATACAGACAAATATACTGCATCCCTCAGGTCACCTAAGAAACACCCTGGATGTCAGATTATTCTTAATACTGGTGTAATTACTACTGTTACAATGTTATCTGTTCAAAACAACCTACAAGTTAGCCAGCCTTTCCAGTAATAACCGAAGTCTGGGGTATGCAATTTGCTCATTAATAAATACCACATCACTGCATTTGAGGAATGCCACCAGACTAAACACTGACATTTAATTAACCATTATGTAGGGAATGACTAGTAATAGACTCAAGTGTCTGTTTCCTTGTTATGAAAACTGCAGTGAACAGTCAACATTTCAGGAAAAAGACAAGAATGGAATAAATGGGTTAACTTTGGTTTACCGGAGGGCCCACTTGTGAGGCGTGTTAGGATAAATCGATTGTGAGATGTGTCTTAACATGCTGCTGCGTTGTCCAGTCAGCCTACAGTATGTGACTATTAGGAGGACCTCCCCCGCTTTGAGAGGCTGACAAAGGCAGACAACCTTCTCTGCCGTTTTCCTCTGGGGGAGACTCTTTAACAAAACACATGCACAATGACACATGCCAGACACAGGCTGCTACATGCACACTTCCGCACTGCAGTAGCCTTTTTTTAAAATGCTGCCTTTCTATGACTTTCATTATTTTTCCCTCCTCTAGCTTTGCAGTTAACGTTTTTATGCTTTCATCATCTGTCTTCCAAACGTACAGCCACCCCTTTGTTTTCACCCAACTGCCAAGTACATCTTGCTCTTGCCCTAGTAAGGATAGTGAAAAGAATTTCAAGGCTAGAGAAGGGACCTGGCAGCATTAATATTTTGTGCAATTGCATAATCCCTGATTAATAATTCTCCATGAAGCTGTGCCATACAGCGCAAAACCTGGCCATATCTTTGTCCTGCTCCAGGTTCACCAGATAATTTGTGTTAAAGAGAACCTGTTAAGTTTATGGGAGAACCAGTTCAACCTCATAGAACATGACTGACAAGATAAGCCCTGCCAAATGCAATAACTACAGATGAAACCACACAAAATGGAGCAGAGGAATTATACGCAGACAGGAAAACCTGAAAGCTCACATTCTATAGCTGTAGACCAGAGTTGTTGTGGTTGAAAAGGAGACTGGGAGGAGGATCTTTGTGTTAATTTGTTTACTGAGCACAGACGGGTTTGAATCAGCCTGGTCTCACCTCTACTCACAACCACAACCACAAAAACTGACCAAGATGACCTTTGGGACTTGGTAATTAGCTCCACTACGGGGGTACATTTACAGGATCATATCTCTCTCTCCCTCTTTTTTTTAATTTTTTTTATTCTTGATATATCATTTGGTTTGGGTGTCAGCTATAACCCTTGTACAACTGGAACCCAAGATTTGGTTGCGTTATCAGTCAGGCAGCAACATCATATGTTAAACCACCACAAACAAATGAATGGGAGACAGGGGTCAGCCATCACATGTATTGAAAATACTGAAGCAGCCAATGAAGAAATTTTGATTGACTTCAATATGAATAACATGGCTGTGCATTTTGAAACATGTCACATAAGCCAAAATTAGATCCAATTCAGTGGGGAGCAGTGGATATCTTTGATCATGTTGATGTAGACTGCCAGAGACAAACCATCAATTCGATAATTTTCATCTCACAGAAAAATTGTGTCATAAATAAAATGCTGGTTTACAGGTTACTAAAAATATATTACTTCCTAAGAAAACATTGCTGCAGAAAAACAGAAGTGGTTTCCACCAAACCAACCAACAGCAATAAAACATTCATGCTCTTAAAACATGTGAAAAACAACTGTATTTCTTTTATAAATATTTACAAGTAAAAGCCTTATGCTGCAACAATGTTTTGACGGTTATCGTTTGAAAATGTCAAATGTAACATGAAGTTACATTTGACATTTTAAAGTTGTTGATAGAGATAAATAAAAAAAAATATTAAAATGCCATATTTCAAATCAAATGAAAAATATAATCTCAAGTACACAATGATTTACAGTGGTGCTTGAAAGTTTGTGAACCCTTTAGAATTTTCTATATTTCTGCATAAATATGACCTAAAACATCATCAGATTTTCACACAAGTCCTAAAAGTAGATAAATAGAACCCAATTAAACAAATGAGACAAAAATATTATACTTGGTCATTTATTTATTGAGGAAAATGATCCAATACTACATATCTGTGAGTGGCAAAAGTATGTGAACGTCTAGGATTAGCAGTTAATTTGAAGGCAAAATTAGAGTCAGGTGTTTTCAATCAATGGGATGACAATCGGGTGTGAGTGGGCACCCTGTTTCATTTAAAGAACAGGGATCTATCAAAGTCTGATCTTCACAACACATGTTTGTGGAAGTGTATCATGGCAAGAACAAAGGAGATTTCTGAGGACCTCAGAAAAAGCATTGTTGATGCTCATCAGGCTGGAAAAGGTTACAAAACCACCTCTAAAGAGTTGGGACTCCACCAATCCACAGTCAGACAGATTGTGTACAAATGGAAATTCAAGACCATTGTTACCCTCACCAGGAGTGGTTGACCATCAAAGATCAATCAAACAGCAAGGCGTCTAATAGTCGGCCAGGTCACAAAGGAGCCCCGGGTAACTTCTAAGCAACTAAAACATTGGCTAATGTTAATGAGTCCATCATCAGGAGAACACTGAACAACAATGGTGTGCATGCCAGGGTTGCAAGGAGAAAGCCACTGCTCTCCAAAAAGAACATTGTTGCCTGTCTGCAGTTTGCTAAAGATCACATGGACAAGCCAGAAGGCTATTGGAAAAATGTTTTGTGGATGGATGAGACCAAAATAGAACTTTTTGGTTTAAATGAGAAGCGTAATGTTTGGAGAAAGGAAAACACTGCATTCCAGCATAAGAACCTTATCCCATCTGTAAAACATGGTGGTGGTAGTATCATGGTTTGGGCCTGTTTTGCTGCATCTGGGCCAGGACGGCTTGCCATCATTGATGGAACAATGAATTCTGAATTATACCAGCGAATTCTTAAGGAAAATGTCAGGACATCTGTCCGTGAACCGAATCTCAAGAGAATGTGTGTCATGCAGCAAGACAACGACCCTAAGTACACAAGTCGTTCTACCAGAAAATGGTTAAAGAAGAATAACGTTAATGTTTTGGAATGGCCAAGTCAAAGTCCTGACCTTAATCCAGTTGAAATGTTGTGGAAGGACCTGAAGCGAGCAGTTCATGTGAGGAAACCCACCAACATCCCAGAGTTGAAGCTGTTCTGTATGGAGGAATGGGCTAAAATTCCTCCAAACCAATGTGCAGGACTGATTAAGTTACCAGAAGCGTTTAGTTGCGGTTATTGCTGCACAAGGGGGCGGGGGGGGAGTCACACCAGATACTGAAAGCAAAGGTTCACATACTTTTGCCACTCACAGATATGTAATATTGGATCACTTTCCTCAATAAATAAATGACCAAGTATAATATTGTAGCGAATTTGGGGGGGGGGGGGGCGCAACCACAGGAACTGCCACAGCCGGGACGCAAACCCGTATCCCCCGCACCACAGGAGACATCACTAACCGCTCGACTAAAGGGTCTGACCCGTTAGCCAAGGGCTAATGTGTCTACTTATCCATGCACGTTACACCACCCCCCTCCTTCGGGAAAAGCATCCGATGGAGAGAACCACCACAGCCGGGACGCGAGCCCGGATCTCCGGCACCACGAGCGACAACGTTAACCAGTCGACTAAAGGGTCCAACCCAATAGCCAAGGACTACTGAACCTATTCATCCGTGATCGTTACATTTCTCCCTTGCTTCGGGATTCGCGTCCCTGCAAATCGCCACAGCCAGGACGCGAACATGGGGACGCAAACCATCCTCTGCTACCAAATGTAGGAATTCAGGGGGGGGGGGGGCGCAACCACAGGAACTGCTGCAGCCAGGACGCGAACCCGTATTTCCCGCACCGTGGGAGACATTGCTAACCGCTTGACTAAAGGGTCCGACCCGTTAGCCAAAGGCTAACGTGTCTACTTATCCATGCATGTTACAATATTTTTGTCTCATTTGTTTAATTGGGTTCTCGTTATATACTTTTAGGACTTGTGTGAAAATCTGATAATGTTTTAGGTCATATTTATGCAGAAATATAGAAAATTCTAAAGGGTTCACAAACTTTCAAGCACCACTGTAGGCCCTATTCGAGTATAGAGCTAGTAGGCTAAAGGAGACAGCTGGGTTTTCCCGTCTGATATGAGATGTTCATAGCCAAAAATTATAACCAAATTTGGTAACTGTTGATTTGCGCACAAAGCAGCTCTTTGTCTCATCCCAACTTTTTCAAAAGCCTAAAAGTAGCCCTATCTATAATGGTTCAAATAATATTTGTTTCATCTTGTACAATTATCACATAAATCAAGAGCATTTTCTTTCTTACACAAGTTTCCCCTTAGTGCTCAGTGGGTATTGATGAGAATGATGTCCATAACCCTTTCTTGCCTGTTACTGTAAAATTATTGTTATGAGATCACAAGGGTTATTACTTTGGCAACACTACTGTGAGCTCAAATGATGTTAATTCTCTAAAATAAATTAGAATGACCCTGATCATGAAACTGATCACTCTACTTGGTTACCTACTAAAATTCATTCCTAAGACTTTCAACATCTGCTTGTGACTTCTGTAATCTTGCAGAGCCGAGCCAGACGCGGCTTCATCACTTCGGGGCGAGAGTTCACGTCTGGCTGGAGACAACCTGTTGAAATCCTGGTAGGGGATGACAGTGAAGTCTGCCACTGACAAGCCTATGCCAACAGGCTCTCTCTGTAAAATGTGCCCCCAACTTCCTCGAGTCTGTACAATCTCAACGTCCGAGTATAACTGACAACACAAGCTAAATATCTGGCACATCCTTTACCTCGAATGCAAACCTGAGAGTTTGTCTTTTTGTGAACATAGCTGCTGATTCTTTCTACATCACATTAACTCCAGTTGTATCGTTGCAACTGAGGCCATGTACAGCCACCGGTAACCCATCGTTCACTTTTACCAACAGTCCAGGGATCTCTTCTAATGCTAAACTGTCGTCCGGTTTGACTGAACGATTTTTCCCTGACAATAGGTAATGATTATATTTAACAAGTAATGTGTTCTCCACACATGCAACACACACCTACATGTCTAACTGAAGTCTTTTTTGCTGATGAACTGAAGTCTTTTTTGCTGACTTATAAGCCATGCTTGCTTACATCAATGGTAATCACAGGCTTGTTGTTGGTCAGACATGCTGACAAGAGCATCATTGCCTTTTCCTGTTTGAATCACTATCCGCACTCTGAGCTCTGCCTTCATTGGTTTAGATTTTCAAGTTCATTTAACCCTGTAATCATTCCTATCCACATATAAGCCAAATTCCCTCACAGTTGTCTCCAGATGTATAATATACACCTGGCCCCATGAGACCACTGATTTAGTAGTAATGTTATAGTGTTTACATGTAATTGACCATTCAAATGCAACCTAATAATCTCTCAATGCACTCACAAAGTCAAGCTTGGAGGGTTGTCATACATTTCATTGGTGGTTTATGAAGGGAGATAGCTAAAGGAATAAAAAATATTTAAAAAAAAAAAAAAAAGAGAGAGAGAGAGAGAGAGAGAGAGAGAGAGAGAGAGAGAGAGAGAGAAGCTAAATTACTCAATGGGGCTCCAAACAGAACGGTGTCCAAGGATTTGAGCTGTAACTTTTGGACGTGGCTGCGATCCAGCATCTTCAGAATTGATACTGTCAGTGTGGCATTCTTCACCGCTAGTCTAAGAGAGTAGAAGCACAAGAAACTGATAAAAAAAAAAGAACAGACATGCACATAGTTCAAATTTGACCTTTAACCATGTTAGCACAGGTAAAAACAGAAGAACACACATTACAAAAATGTGAAAAGTATAATTTGTTGTCTATGACAATTTCTGCTCTACTATAAACATTCAACCTTCAAAAGTTGTGACTGTTCTGTGAGTTCAAGGATGAAAAAAAAAAAAGTCCTGGCAATTTAAGTCTGCAATGTGATGTCACTTACCTTGGCATGGCACTGCCATTGAAATGCATCTTACGAAAGGCATCCACATACTGTGGCAGCTCCACGTAAGTGATGAGCCATTCAACCACCTCATCAACTGTCCAGTTATACACTAAAAATAAAAAATAAAAACCAATTAAAAAACTCAATTCTTTATCATTTGCTTGGTAGCTACAATATTTAAGTAAGGCTACATCATCTCCTTCACAGTATGCCATCTGGAAAGAGACATCTGTTCTTCTACTCTATATTTTATGAGCATGTGTAACTCAATCCCAGATCCGCTTTAGAGGTATTCCCTATCATAACATACACACGCTCATTTGCCAACAGGAAAAACAGGGGTAGGGAAATCAGCTCCAACAAGGGCCTGGCGGGAAGTCAGGATGGGTTGCCTTTTTTAATTTTGCTGCATGCTGCCAGCCTTAACAAAGACCCAGTTTCCTGGCTCAGAACCTCCTGAGCCCTGATAAGGACCTGCAATACGGGGTAAGTCAGACAAAACCATGAAGGAAAAAAAAAAAGCAACAGAGAAGGGGGGGGGCTAAAGGAGAGGGTGTAAAAAGCCATGAGTGCTAGGATAAAGCATTGCCCTGATAACTGCTCTCTCTGAGAGTACATGACAAGACTATCTGCATGGAGATAAAGAGAAAGAGGTGAGTGTGTGCATTTGTTTATGTGCATATCGTGTTGACAGTTTCAATGACCCCCCTCTACCAGGAGGCCATAGCTGATGAGTGGCTTCCACTTTGCTTCACAATTTTAACATGCCAATTTCCCTCCTTTGGTGGGTGAGTAGGAGGTCTATAAAGTAAACGATTCTTCCTCATCCCAGAAAGTTGAATCAGCTCATCTGGACACGTTTAGTGGGAGGAGTGTTTGATCACTCATCCAAGTGAATTTGTCAATCTCAACTGACTGCAGATATCTCAACCTTATAAACAGCACAGTCGCTAAACAACTGAAACCAACGATCGGTTTCTTATGCAAAGTGCCATGACCATTACCTAAAGTTACAATGGCCATGTGTACTATTCACAGAGGATTGGGGAATAGTTGCAATCACAGCTTCCTCATCTTTTAATCGCGGTAAGAAAATCCTGACAAAGCAGATGACTATCAAAAACACTGCATTCCTCCAAGACCGGCAGTGTAAAGCACAAGTGCAAACAGAGTTTTCATGATAAAGCATATAATGACACTGAATGATACGATATCAAACAGTTACGCAGCTGAGAATATCAAAGCAGAACGCAGTGTTCAAAGCAAAATTCATGGACTGCATCTGTGACTCATTAATGCAAAAAGATGCACAGTGCAATATCAGCCTGAGGGAAAAACCTGGTTGTGCAGTTGCTGCTGGCCTTTGGTGGAACAAGGACACAGTGTTATGGACGTGAAGCACAACTGTTAAGAGTTCCAGCAGCAAGTAAGGACTTGGTGAATTTGCATTTAGCAGGTTTAGAGTCTATGTCCACTGAAAACCTGTGAACAAAGCACTACCTGTATTTTTGTATTGTTCCCTATACTGAATGACTGACCCACTGCAGGGACCTGATCTCTTTATACAGGGTATCTGCAGGTTTCAGTAAGTTAAATTTAAGACCTTTTTAATGCCACTTGGAATGGAATTTAAGACCAAGATCTACAACAAAATATATACATATGGTTGGTAAGATCTAACGCCCAACAACTGAATATTTAAACATTTGATACGCGCGAGTGCAGTTTTATCGAAATGGTTAAACAAATGTATGTTTTGTGACACGTTGATGTTGTAACCGCATTTCTTGACGTTCAGACCGAATATTTAAACATTTGATTCACAGAATTTTACGCAATTGCAATCAGATAAGCTGAAGTCTTCCTCAATGTTGAAAAAGCTGCCAGAAACTATACGCTGCTGTGATTGGTTGATTCGCTGTGAGCATTTGATGACAAAACAACGAATCACAGCAGAGCGTGCAGCAGAGGTCCCTCCCCCCTCCCCCCGGACGATCAATTCTAGCATCAACTTTTCTTCTTCTCTCGGCTGCCATTTTGTCATGACTTAGTTAGCATTTGTCCGCCAAATTCTATATAGGCTATACCATTTAGCAATTAACGGCTCAGTAAAACCAACATCGGTATTCTTTTCGATAACTAGTTACATTAACATTACCTACAACCGTGAGTTGCAGGTAATACTGCCATGGTATCGCATCATCCAGGTCATTTATTTGTCTATGGGGATACATATTTGTTTTAATTATAGGGAATAGCATGCTATAGCAAACAGGTGTGCCTGATACGAACCTGGAATTCATGAAAATAGCATGTGGTGGAATGAATATGTACAGTATAAGTGTCAAATATTATCTTATGTCAGTTTAGGTGTTCAATAGATTTTTTGTTCGTTTTAAAAGGCGTTATTTTATTATTTTTGCGGAGCTACCGGAACGTGACTTACCACTGCTCAGAATTTTCATCTCTGCTGTGGATTTCCGGTTTCCAGAGGCTTCTATAAGCGATTCTATCTGACCAATAGATGTCGCTGGCTGAACACATTTATGCATTTCACCATAGAACGGTCTATTTACAACCTCACATTAGCTGCAGCGAAAAAAGCAGCCAACTCTAGTCACGACTGCAAGCAGTTACCAGAATGATTCGCGCTCCGCACACAACCCAAGCTAAATTAATCTTTGCACAACACAAACGAAGAAGAAGAAATAGTCCTCTCCCGGACAGTTCTTTTTTAAGACCTTTGAGTAATGAATTTAATACCATTTTCCGACATTTTAATGAATTTAAGACATTTTAAGGCTTTTAATTTAGATACATGAATTGAAGACTTTTTAAGACTTTTTAAGGATCCGCGGACACCCTGTTATAGATGTTTAGCGCCATGAGTGGTCTTACTCTTTAAAAAAAAGATGACAAAGTGCATCCGGGTAGCGTAGCGGTCTATTCTGTTGCCTACCAACATGGGGATTGCGAGTTCGAATCCCCGTATTACCACCAGCTTGGTCAGGCATCCCGACAGACACAATTGGCTGTGTCTGCGGGTGGGAAGCCGGATGTGGGTATATGTCCTATTCGCTGCACTACTGCCTCCCCTGGTCGGTTGGGGCGCCGGTTTGGGGGGGGGGAACTGGGGGGGAATAGCATGAGCCTTCCACGCGCTACGTCTCCCTGACGAAACTCCTCAATGTCAGGTGAAAAGAAGTGGCTGGCGACTCCACATGTATCAGAGGAGGCATGTGGTAGTCTGCAGCCCTCCCCGGATTAGCAGAGGAGGTGGAGCAGCGACCGGGACGGCTCGTAAGAGTGGGGTAATTGGCCGGATACAATTGGGGAGAAAAAGAGGGGAAAATTCCTGAAAAAGATGACAACATTTTCTTTTGCTGAAGGAGACTGTACAGCTCATGAGTGTCACTTCACCAACCGATAAGGATGAAGTGGGGATAGGAGCAGAGAGGAAACATAAGGTACCAAACGAAATACATAGAACAATCAGAGGACTTCTTTAGTGTGATTTTTGACCCTTAGGAACGGCTAAAAAAAAAAAACTAAGGCAACTCTTCTGGTATCAAACATTGTTGTCAACATGTTTTGGCAAAAGCTTTTTTTGATCAGTTGTTCATAATCTTAAACATGCCAATGTGTTTTGGCTAAACACGTCTTTAGCACTAGTCTTTAACATTAGCAATGCTTGGCATGATCTACAGGAATACTTCATTTTTACATTGTACTTAATTTATTATGAAATGTTTCCTACTTTCTTTGTACTCAGTTTCAAGCCTGCTAAGTGCATTTAGCTATAAATCTCTGACCTTCACCTTCTGCTTCCTTGCCCCCACCCTTTCGAGATTAATTAACCAACTATATGAATGAGTTAAGGTTCTTTCAAAGCACATGAGTTACTTTACATCTAAAAAAACAAAAGGGACTCCGTTACAGTACCTTCAGAGCCCTTCCATGCGTTCCACAAGTCCTCCACACTGATGAACTGGTCATCACCATGGAAGCTGTTGTGCTTGGCCTTGGGATCATGGTAGTTCAGATCCTCTCTTAGGAACTGTAGGGGGAAAGGAGTGTTTATGATGTAGGGTTTACAAAGACAGACAGTATTTTATGACCTGACTCAGGCAGTTATTTTTATTCTAAATCATCCAACACAAGTTTGATAACGGATTGTCATTACTTGCCTCCTTAGCAACACAGTCATAACATGTTTGCATAGCTGTAGTGAGTAAGTGCTCTGCTTGGCGGAATGTGTTAGTTTTGCTTCCACTGCAAAATGGGTTCAAACACTATCAAACTAAAGCGAACACATACATCCTTAACTAAAAAGCTCATCCTGTTCAGGAACTGTAGGTTGTATAATAACTCTGTAGCAAGGCTAAAAACCCAGGAGCCTAATGAGAAAACTTCCAATCAAATTGGTGGCTTAGAATCATTGTGTGTATTCCATTTTATCAGTGAGCTTTAAGATCACTGGCACAAGCAAATTACTGGTAAAGGCTCATTGCTGATTTTCCACAACTGACAATTCGGGTGGCCTATGTGTGTATTTGCATTGGTTATTGCAAAAAAGATCACAAAACTCTATGAATTACTTGCTTATAAACTACCATAACAGGAAAATGGCTGTGAGATACTTGCATGTTTGTGGTTGTACAGAGCATTTTCCACTCAAGAGTCAATGATCCCGAACAACAAAAAATTCCCCCCTCACTCCAGTGAACAGCCATTTTACCACACGTGCACTGACATACAACTACTCTGCAGAAACAAGTGTGACCACAATAGCAAAGACCAAAATAGTGTAAGCAGGGCCACTACAAATATTGGCTAGGCTGTTTTCAGAGTTCGCTTTGTTGATAAACTTTAAACGTTAGGCTCGACGGTTGTTAGTAATGATTGTCTTGTGGAATATTCTACAAAGGCTGACAATTCATGAAAATAAAATTTTCACTGAGCAATTTTATTTCAAGTAAAATATGATGTCATAAGTCAACTGTTACACAATCACTTTAAATGATGAAACAAAAACAATGACTCTGCACTAAATTTGATCAAGTCAAACAAATGTCAGCCAAGTTGAACTCACTGATGAAATATTAGGCTACAATATACTGGTGACTGGTGATACTGTAAACTGTTGTGTTTAAAGAATCTTGGCCTGCAAAAATAAAAAATCTGATTATAATTTTGGCAAAATTTTATGGGACCACTAGTCTTTGCTACATTGCAGGAATTCAATCTTTTTCAAGAATCTGTATATTTGTTCTAATTAGGGATGTGCATAGCTAACTGGTTATTTTGTGTTATTATTTAAAGCAATTTACTTAAAAGTTCATTGGTGCATCTATGCAGTCCGTTAAAGCATGGGGTTAATAACAGCATGAATTAACATCAAGAGCCAAGAGTTGAAAAGCACGAGACACATATGATGTAACAGCACATGGAGTACCTAAAATTAAGTGTATAAGGAATCCAATCTTTCTTCAAGCAGAGTGCTTCTTTTCCTTTTTATTCTGGTCGATACCCAGAAAATATTCTTACAAACGTGGTTTCCCTTAGACATAATCAAATCTGTGTGCAACATTGCTCTTGGCGATCAAATATTGGCAAATAGAGACATTAATGTTGGTTGCGCATCATGTTGTAGGCTAGCAGAGTTTCCAGATTACTCTACCGAAGAAGAGGAAAATCTTGGCTAGTGAACGCCTCTGCCCCCACAAAAAAACAACTCATGCTACATGGGTGGAGGACAGTCATAAGTCACGACAAAGAAGATGCCTTTCTTTCTTAATAGATTTGTGTGGGAGGGTTTCACTACAGTGCTCTGTAACATCCTACTCCTGAAAGTATAGCCACCAAAGATTTGGCATGCTCACTTAACATACCCACACCTGACTAAGAAAGGGCTGTCGCTTATCTTGAAACTGCCAGGTAAAAATCCTAATCTCGTTCATAAATCATATATCCCTATATCATACCATATATCATATCGTGATTATTCAATGAATGAAACGCAACAGGGATGAGCGCCATTGTCTTGCAGCTCCCTTCCCTGTTTTGAGATTTCATTTGCTTGGCGAAAATCAACTAATAATATAAGTGCTCACTCTCTTACACTCTAGGCTCTTTGCATGCCAAGTGCTCATTCCCAAAACATAGGGCTAGAGTGAGGGGACTGTTTGCTTTGGTCTGACCTGAAACAAATGTCGAATGCGGAGCATTATGGCTGTGAGGACGACTCCTTAAGGGCAACTCTGAATACATGTTAGTCTAGACCAATGGTTTCAAACCAAGTGCCCAACCAGGGGCCAAGAAAATGCAGTTTCTCATTAAGTTAAACCCTACATTTGCTGTTTTTACTGGTGTAAAGTTTGGATGAAGTGAAAACCTGCATATTCTTGATGCTCGGTAGTGAAGAGAGGGGAACTTATGGTCTGGAACAGAGTACAGAATATACAGCATAGAACACTCAACCCTTTCCCAAAGACATTACTCCCCAAAACTTTCCTTTCCATTTTTGAAGAGTCAGAATGTTGGAAGACAGAAGTTTGAAGTGACACTGTTCTGTTCTGTTGTGCTCAGCATGCTGACTGCGATGTTGTGTTTTCAGATGGATGTATTAAACTTACGGTGAATTAGTTATTTAGCAGCCAAAACCTGCTAACATTTGTCAAGAATTAAAGGTGGATGAAATTTCGGTACATCTCCAAATGAGCATGAATTAGTTTGATTGTTGACAAAAACCAAAGGGGCGCACTGAAACGATAACGTTAAACAGGGGACAAATCCTCTGCTTACTCCAAGCAAGTTAAAGGCATTACAGAGCTATCACTAACTAATACCAATTTACCACGATCATCATGGACACATGTTCCTTAGAATGTCAAGGGATTACTACACAGACACCTGTAAGCCACTTTGGACCTAGAGTAGCCTGATCCTGCGAGTGTATACAATGAACCACAGCATCCCCTTCATGGACCACTTGCTCAGACAGGTCTGTGGTCAATGACGTTTCAGCCTGGTACTTACCCCGTCTGTCTCGGCCACGTCGACGTTTCCATTTTTATCATCATCCATCTGCTTGTGGATACTACGGATGGCCTCGAAGCTGAGCCAGGCATTCTCATCCTGGCATAGGGGCTCATCGATGCGACAGAATTCTGTTGATGAAATAATTTTATCAAGACAATGAATGGTTAGAGAAATCTTTAACACTGACTGGTGCAGCATGGCATTACCATTTTTTCCAAGTTTCATGGTGCAATGGGTTATTTACCTACGATTACGAAACATAAGCCGAGTTAATAAAATTATAGTTGTAGTGAAAGGAGAAACAAAAATCAACTGCTCATTATCACAGAACTACTAGAAAACGCACAAACAGTGGTTAGGATAAGCAAATTTACCAAATTTATGCTCCAACTGAAGGTATGAAACAAGAGGGGTTTTACTATAATTCACAAAGGCTTAAGGCTGGAAACTTAGTCTTGATTTACACTACCAATCAGTTTTAAAACACCTCCATTTCTCCAGTTTTTATTGAAATTTAATAATAATAATAATAATAACAATAAATCAAACTAATATAGTGCTTTTCTAATACTCAAAGTCGCTTTACAATAAAAAGCGGTGAAACTAGACAACAGATAAACATAACACAGACATACAGGGGTGGATGGGAAGGGGGGGGCTATGAGAGGGAGAAGCAGCAGCCACACGCAACGCCAGCAGTACTCTCTGACTTAAACAGATACAAAAGGGCAAGAAAAACAAAAAACAACAGTACTGTGGACATTGATTTTCTGTAGGGGTTTACACCCGTAGCCTATTCCTCTCCCGAGGTATCCACTAGGCAGTGGCACTATTTAACACATAGCTGGGGGGTGGCTCGTGGGTAGTTCGTGTGTGGGAATGTCCACACACCAGTGGGCCTGCGTACCGCACGTATATAGGGGCCAGACCTCCTCCAAGTCCCTGATAGAATGCTGTAGCATCATGTTAGCTTTGGCTGAACCTTGGGAGTGTTTTGGTTTTGTTTTTTTTTTGCACTGAATAAGTATTGTGGATTTCCCCAACATTTTTTTTTTATATATAAATTTATTTCTGATTTCTCCCTTTTTTCTCCCAATTTAGTGGCCAATCGCTCCCTATTTTAGTTCATACACCCACCCTTGAACTGCATGCGTTCGCCAACTGCATCTCTCCAGCCAGCAGTCTCGAAGGAGACGCCTCCCCACTTTCGTGACAAGGCGAATCCTGGCCGAACCACTGCTTTTTCCGACACACCCAGAGACGCGTTCATGTGACGAACACAAGCCGACTCCACCCCCATCCTGAAGACAGTGTTGCCAATTATTGCTGCTTCATCGAGTCTGGCCATAGTCGGATCTGACGAGACTGGGGCATGACCCCCGGACCCGTGGACAACTGCATCGACACAAAGCCGATGCTTAGACCGCTACACCACCATGGACCCCGGATTTCCCCAACATTAATCACATTGAAATGTTGAGGGAAATTGGAACTGTGTCCAGTAAGAAGAAAAGGATGGCTGACTGAAAACTAAATCGATCCACCCAAGCAGTACATGAGCAGTGAGTATAAAATAGACAAACTTAAAAAAAAACAAAAAAAAACAAACTGTTTCTTTAACCTTCACCGTAGACCAACCGAGATATCCGCGACACGTCCCGACTAGAAAAACCTGACTAGACAAGACATGGATGCATCTACACATGAGAAAGTACTGTTCTCAATACAGTACTCACTCATTCCCTTAATTCAGCAGATAAGAATATCCCAATGTCCAATTTGTCCTTGAAAGTCTGATCTCTGTCTACATCTACAACAAAAAGTTCCTATGCATCCGTCCATCCACCCATCTAAATTTACACAGTCTAATGTCTCAGTGTACTCAGAAATTAAAGCATAGAAAAAATAAACTGGAGATAAAGTCATCATGAAATCATTTTAACAAAATTCAATCGAAATTTTTAACTCAACAGAGCCACCTTTTCATGACATAACCACCAAACACACTCGTGGCATTTTTTGTACAATGGAAATCAAATATTGCTCAGAAAGTTCATCCCATACTGTTGCAGGCTCTAACAGGTACTATTTAATGAAGATGCCAGTTGGGGACCTGTGAGGCGTCTGTTTCTCAAACTAGAGACTCTAATGTACTTATCTTCTTGCTCAGTTGTGCAACGCGGCCTCCCACTTCTTTTTCTACTCTGGTTAGAGCCTGTTTGTGCTGTCCTCTGAAGGGAGTAGTACACACCGGTGTAGGAAATCTTCAATTTCTTAGCAATTTCTCGCATGGAATAGCCTTCATTTCTAAGAACAAGAATAGACTGTCGAGTTTCAGATGAAAGTTCTCTTTTTCTGGCCATTTTGAGCGTTTAATTGACCCCACAAATGTGATGCTCCAGAAACTCAATCTGCTCAAAGAAGTGCCCATCCAACCAATCCAACTTGTGGGAGCTGCTTCTGGAAGCGTGGGGTGCAATTTCTCCAGATTACCTCAACAAATTAACAGCTAGAATGCCAAAGGTCTGCAATGCTGTAATTGCTGCAAATGGAGGATTCTTTGACGAAAGCAAAGTTTGATGTAAAAAAAATCTTATTTCAAATACAAATCATTATTTCTAACCTTGTCAATGTCTTGACTCTATTTTCTATTCATTTCACAACATATGGTGGTGAATAAGTGTGACTTTTCATGGAAAACACAAAATTGTTTGGGTGATCCCAAACTTTTGAACGGTAGTGTATATATATACACACACACACACACACACACACACACACACACCAGGGTGGAAATTAGCACCCGCTACACGCCAAATGCGGGTGGTTTTGCGCATTGGCGGGTGAATTTGCTCAACCTACCAGCCAAGGTGGCGGGTAAAGAAAAGTAGCAATTTGTGACATACTGAATCGCGAATCTGCCTTATTTTCCCCCCTATGACCCGCCCTACTCTTTCTCTGATTGGCTAGTACTTGTTGCCATCGTTGGCTAGCCAATCAGAGGCAGAGTATAGGGACGCTTGTCTTGCGAGTCTGCTAATTCACACAGACACTTTCGAGGACGAGGAGAGAGCCAGAAAACACAATGTGGCGTTACATCGCAGGGGTTAAGAGGTCTGCAGAGAAAACATCCCAGGAGGAGACAGGTTAAAGAGTCAAAGACGAAACGAAAACGTTTTTTTAATGAGAAGTGGAGAATAACTGACAAGGCAGACAGAGAGTCCCGTGATTGGTTAGTTTACGAGGAGACAAGCCAAACAATGTTCTGTTCGGTATGTCGTCAACACGCTTCGGATGCCAACAAGAAAGCTAACAGTTTCATTATTGGGACTAAAAATCTAAAATTGGAAGCCATAAAAGACCATGAATCATCCAAATGCCACATCCACGTAATAAAGATATTACAGGGAAAATTGACCCCACAGGATACCGCTGCCACGAGGGCACTAAACAGCCTGAAGACGGCCCAGTTGGAGAAGATGAGCCTACTGTTTAGAAATGCCCACGCAATCGCGAAAAAAGGAAGGCCATTTACAGATTACGTGTGGCAATGCAAGTAAATCGTAATTTTTTTTTAAATCTATTCACTAAAGTTAGATTAAGTGTTGAATTAAGGTCAGAATATAGCTGTCATGTAATGTCATTAGCTAGCTAACGTTATGTGTAACTCGTCATTTACTAACGTTAGATTAGGTGTTGAATTAAGACCCATACTGACACAATTCCTTCTACTTGTTACAGTCTTGGTTTATGTAATAATAAAGGGAATTTTGGTGGCACTGATACACTGGTTATTTTCTGACAAATATGTTAAATGTTTTAAAGGTAGTGTACACAATTTTGAAAACTATAGAAGAGTAAACTAGATTTTGAAAATAGTATTTTAAGAGTTTAAATATTTAAAATAGCCTATTGCTTGAATATTGTAGATCTTGTTTTATTATTTTTCACATGCAGCTACACACCGCCGGTTAAAACAAGAAAGTGGCTGGTAAAAAAATTGAGTGGCTGGTAGACAAAAAAGTTCATTTCCACCCCTGATATATATATATATATATATATATATATATATATATATATAGCGTTTTTTTCCCCAAAACCGATTGCAGTGCAGGCCTGTTCCATGCGTCGCACACTGACTTTAGCAGCTGATGAGTGTGCGACGCACGAAACAGGCCTGTACTGCAATGTATTAAAACTTTTTTTTCCTGTATCTGTATTGATATTGACACACACACATATATAAAAATATATATCCTGCCGCCCAATGACTGCTGGAATAGGCTCCAGCATCCCTGTGACCCTGAGAGCAGGATATGCGGTTAAGATAATGTATGGATGGATGGATATATATATATATATGTGTGGATAAAGGTATTGGGACACACTCTTAATCATTGAATTCAGGTGTTTCATTCAGACCCATTGCCACAGGTGGATGAAATCAAGCAGCTAGTCATGTAGTCTGCATTTAAACACATTTGTGAAATAATGGGTCATTCTGAAGAGCTCAGTGAATTCAAGTGTGGTACTGTCATAGGATGCCACTTTTGCAATAAGTCAGTTCGTGAAATTTCTTCCCTGCTAGATATTCTGAAAAGTGGAAGCATTTCGGAACAACAGCAACTCAGCCACGAAGTGGCAGACCACGTAAAGTTACACAGCGGGGTCAACGAGTGCTGAGGCGCATAGTGCGTAAAAATCACCAACACTCTGTTGACTCAATAACTGCAGAGTCCTAAACTGCCTCTGACATTAACATCAGCACAAAAACTGTGTGACAGGAGCTTCATGGAATGGGTTTCCATGGCCGAGCAGCTGCATGCAAGCTTTACATCACCAAACAATGCCAAGCATCAGATGTAGTGGTATAAAGCACGCTGCCACTGGACTCTGGAGCAGTGGAAATGTGTTCTGTGGAGTGACGAATCACGCTTCTCTGTCTGGCAGTCTGATGGATGAGTCTGGGTTTGGCAGATGCCAGGAGAACGTTACCTGTCTGACTGCATTGTGCCAACTGTTAAGGTTGGGTGGGGGAAGGATAATGGTATGGGGTTGTTTTTCAGGGGTTGGGCTAGGCCCCTTAGTTCCAGTGAAGGGAACTCTTAATGCTTCAGCATACTACGACATTTTGGACAATTCTACGCTTCCAACTTTGTGGGAACAGTTTGGGGAGGGCCCTTTTCTGTTCCAGCACGACTGTGCCCCAGTGTACAAAGCAAGGTCCATTAAGACATGGTTGGGTGAGTTTGGTGTGAAAGAACTTGACTGGCCCGCACAGAGCCCTGACCTCAACATCATCGAACACCTTTGGGATAAACTAGAACAGAGATTGCGAGCCAGGTCTTCTCGTCCAACATCAGTGCCTGCCCTCACAAATGCTGTTCTTTCTGGATGAATGGGCAAAAATTCCCACAGACACACTCCAAAATCTTGTGGAAAGCCTTCCCAGAAGAGTGGAAGCTGTTATAGCTGCAAAGGGGGACCAACTCCATATTAATGCCAATGGATTTAGAATGGGATATCATAAAAGCTCATGTAGGTGTAATGGCCAGGTGTTCCAATACTTTTGTCCATAGTGTATATAAAGGCTGCTTCAAACAATGACAAGGTGCACAAATAAACTGCTATGACTAAAAAGAACTAGCTTAAATAGAAGGTTGACAAGCCCTTGCATGTAACAGGTCCATGGAGCTTGTGAGAACAAGCCTCATTAACCCATTACATGCTAGGAGTTATCAACAGTTTACCCTCACCATGGTTATGAAACCACCAGCAAGTGGAGCCTGTTTACCCTCAACGTTTCAGCTCTCTCCTGAGGGATTAGGAAGTCTCTGCCACAGATCAGAGATAACGCTGCTCCCACAAAGGGAACCTCATTTACCTTGAACTGTGGGCACTCCAGGGGTCATGTGAAACCACATGTTAAAGATACATGTAGTAACTGGAGGGCATATTTTGTCCGCCTCCCCTCGTTTTTCCCCATAACATCTTAACGTATGAGAATCTTTGTTAACCCTATAATTTACAGGCCATTAATTATGTGGTTATTGTGAAGAAATTGCTAAGAAATTATGTAATAATGTGAAGAAATTGCCAAGGAATAACAGTAAAGTAAAATCAATATAATGACAAATTGTAGTAGTAGAATTACCAGGAAGTATTGGGTAGAATAAAATTAAAACAGAATAAAGAGGTTTGGTTGGTAATTATAAGGGAATTGTTATAGTGAGTGGTATAGTCCACATACAGCGTAAGAAAGATAGGTCGTTTCTTCACATTACTATGTAATTTCTTAGCAATTTCTTCACAATTATCATGTAATTAACAGCCTGAAAATTATAGGGTTACCAAATCTTCAAAGAACTTTGTTGTGGTTTACAGCTCCTGGTTACAAAGGGATCAGAACCACAAAAGGGGAAGGTAAAAAGTGCAAGGGCAGGGGAATGTAAGCCTTATACTTTAAGGATGGAAGTGTGCCTGCGATCATTATCACAGTGTGCTTGCCATCATCTCCCAGAGACAGAGTAGGATGTAAATCAGCTACCGTTAGCAAAAAAATATTACATAATAACAAAAGCACAGACAACCACGAAGTAGCTAAGTAAGGCCCAGGCAGTAGCCGTTTAATAGCTTGCAGACAATCTGAATCTCAAATCATTACCCTCTTCAACACAAAGAATTTGCCTACACTCAATTTACCCAATGCACTGCAGCAAAAGATGGCTGGAGCCCCTCTTATAACTATACAACAGCCATGCTGAATGGCCTCTTGAGTTAAACTTGACTCTGATCGGCTGGGAAATGGGAGGGTTTCTGGATGGATCGAAGACCTTTCATTACATAAACCTTATTTTTTTGCACTGATCAAGTTCTACAAAAATATTAGTTTTAATTCAAACTAATTCAATCTCTTTACCCTCCCTTCCATTATTTCCAAGTGCATGGTCTGGTAAAGAGTCAAATGAAATGCACAACCTTGAATTTAAAACCAAACTCAGTCTAAATAAGTGCATACAACCGACTGATACTGCTTTGTTAATTATTTCCACCCACTCTATGGGTGGAAATTTGGGTGATTACTATGTAATCAGCTGCTATCGTTGAGCATTGGGCCTGCAATTACAACACAACGATTCCTCCCACTGATCAATTCTCACAACTCCCACCCACTTTTCCTTTTTAATTACAACATGTCATTGGGCTATACGTTTGAACTTTCCGGTTAAAGTCTGCCTCCATAACCAGAAAGGCACAGAGTACAGCCTCAAAGCAGCCCATATACAATGCATCCGGAAAGTATTCACACCCCTTCACTTTCCCCACATTTTGTTATGTTACAGCCTTATTCCAAAATGGATTAAATCCCTTTTTTTTCCTCATTAATCTACACACAATACCCCATAATGACAAAGCGAAAAAGGTTTGGTAGAAATTTTTGCAAATTTATTAAAAATAAAAAACTGAAAAATGCATGTACATAAGTATTCACACCCTTTACTCAGTACTTGGTTGAGGCACCCTTGGCAGCGATTACAGCCTCAAGTCTTCTTGGGTATGAAGCTATAAGCTTGGCACACCTATATTTGGGATATTTGTCCCATTCTTCTCTGCAGATCCTCTCGAGCTCTGTAAGGTTAGATTGGGAGCGTCGCTGCACAGCTATTTTCAGGTCTTTCCAGAGATGCTCAATGGGGTTCAAGTCTGGGCTCTGGCTGGGCCACTCAAGGACATTCACAGACTTGTCCCGAAGCGACTCCTTCATTGTCTTGGCTGTGTGCTTAGCATCGTTGTCGTGTTCAAAGGTAAACCTTCGCCCCAGTCTGAGGTCCTGAGCGCTCTGGAGCAGGTTTTCATCAAGGATCTCTCTGTACTTTGCTCCATTCATCTTTCCCTCGATCCTGACTAGTCTCCCAGTTCCTGCCGCTGAAGAAAATCCCCACAGCATGATGCTGCCACCACCATGCTTCACTGTAGGGATGGTATTAGCAAGGTGATGAGAGGTGCCTGGTTTCCTCCAGACGTGACGTTAGGCATTCAGGCCAAAGAGTTCAATCTTCGTTTCATCAGACCAGAGAATTTTGTTTCTCATGGTCTGAGAGTACTTTAGGTACTTTCTGGCAAACTCCAAGCGGGCTGTCATGTGCCTTTTACTGAGCAGAGGCTTCCGTCTGGCCACTCTACCATCAAGGCCTGATTGGTGGAGTGCTGCAGAGATGGTTGTCCTTCTGGAAGGTTCTCCCATCTCCACAGAGGAACACTGGAGCTCTGTCAGAGTGACCATCGGGTTCTTGGTCACCTCCCTGACCAAGGCCCTTCTCCCCCGATTGCGCAGTTTGGCTGGGCGGCCAGCTCTAGGAATAGTCCTGGTGGATCCAAACTTCTTCCATTTACGAATGATGGAGACCACTGTGCTCTTCGGGACCTTCAAAGCTGTAGAAATGTTTTTGTACCCTTTCCCAGATCTGTGCCTCGATACAATCTTGTCTCGGAGGTCCACAGACAATTCCTTTGACTCCATGGCTTGGTTTCTGCTCTGACATGCATTGTCAACAGTGGGACCTTATATAGACAGGTGTGTGCCTTTCCAAATCATGTCCAATCGATTGAATTTACTAGAGGTGGACTCCAATCAAGATGTAGCAACATCTCAAGGATGATCAGTGGAAACAGGATGAACCTGAGCTAAATTTTGAGTGTCATAGCAAAGGGTGTGAATACTTATGTATATGCAATATTTCAGTTTTTTATTTTTAATAAATTTGCAAAAACTTCTACAAAACCTTTTTCACTTTGTCATTATGGGGTATTGTGTGTAGATTGATGAGAACAAAAAGGAATTTAATCCATTTTGTAATAAGGCTGTAACATAACAAAATGTGGGGTAAGTGAAGGGGTGTGAATACTTTCCGGATGCACTGTATTTATGTCCATTAACAGCCACATGCCATTAATGCTAGAGTCAGAGAAATACACTAGTAGACTACTTTAATCAAGCTCACCAAGATGCTTAAAGAGCTTAAGCTAGGTTCAGAAAAGTTAATGTGAATGGACTAAGCTCTGACTTGCTGATATACAATACTGCTCAATATCAGCTAACATCTGTAAAAACATCAAAAACAGGAAGCCTAAGACATGCTTATGGTTGGACACGTTAACTTGAGCCATTATGTGCTAGCAACAAAAGACCTGTGCGCACATGTGCACACACACACACCTAAGAATTGCACTTGTATGAGGCCTATCACCTGCAGCCCTTTCAAATTCTTGGCCTATCCTGCCTTCACATTTTGTCTGAAAACCTCTCCAGGAACAAGATATTTACAAGCCAGCCTTGTCTTTTTTAAGAGCTTAAGTTACACCAGTCATTCTGTGTGCTTGTATATATATATATATTCAGGGAACATGCAGTAAACCATTCTAATTAATGGCTGGAGCTAGCACCAATTTTTGGTCATCATAGAATAAAAATAAAAAGCCAAGCTAAGGAGACCACTGTCAGGAATCAATTCTTTTGTGGACTGCAGCCTCTAAAGACATAAAACATGCCACCCAGTTGTACTTGAAGTGCACAATGGGCACAAATTGCATAGAATTCGTCTCTCTAATCCTCCATGTGTTAAAACAGTCTTCAGTGGGATCTCACAAGGCACTGAAGGAGTACTGATTTGAGAATGTTTTATTCTCAGGTTTTACTGGAACAAGTGCTCAATCTTCCAATATCTTTTTTTTTGCTTTTTAATTCACAGTTGAATGTAAATCACTGTGAAAAGCAGTTAAAAGCAGCTTAAGCCTCCAGGACAGAGATGAAAAAGCTATTTGTGAGAAGTTATTTTAGACAAACCCTACTCTGTTCTGAAAGACTGAGGCATTTGCTGCAAGCACTCAAACCTTTGTAGAATTTGTGCAACCTCAAAATGTGCCTTCCAGCACAACTTGTTATAATTTCTGATCCCTAGTTCAAATTTGCTGTCAGTTGCTAAGTGAAAGAAAAAAAAAATCTTTAGCTAGCTCAATATGTGTAATTATACACTACTGGTGCATGGCCCACCCTCTAACTGTTGAATACCCACCCACCAATTAGTAAAATGTGAAAATTAATGTTTTAATTTTCAGTAAAAAGGAAAACACATGTGCAACAAAATTTCATCTGAGAAACACAGACAATTTAAAAGTCAATTATAACCCCAAATTAGCCATGCCGACTGATTTTTAAGACTAGGGAAAGTCTGTATTTGTGTACGCAAAATAGGACAGGTCAATAAGGACAGTTGCCACATTATCTTGGAGCGTGCGGTCATTAGCCGGGAACACACTAGAAGACTTTCAAAGTCCTAACAAACAGCGAAAAGACTTGGCATCACACATTTAACAGCTGACTTTCATGGATCACAACCATGAATAAGCAGACTGGTTTATGACTGCAGTGGTTAACCAGCTCAAACTATAGGATCAGGTTCATGTTTTTCCAGATTCTGATTATAAAAATTAAACGTGTTTGATATAATGGTAGCTCCAAACTGGCAGAAGGCTTGATCAGGAGGTTAGCAATTTGAATCTTAAAACCCTGCATATTATAAAATAATGTATGCCAACTGTCCTTGATGCTCTATTTTGCACAGACCAGGCCATGACAACTGATTTTCAAGATTGTGGAGACACTATCTTGAAAATCAGTTGTCATGGCCAAATCGGGTTTATAATTGGTTCTCAAATCATCTAGTGTCTTCCTATCACATACCCTGGGCACACACTGGAGAACTTTTCAAATCCTAACAGATACTGAAAGCATGGGAGATCACATATGAGGGACAAATTTAACAGATTTTTTTTTTTGTGTTTAAGCCATTGAAAACACACAATGATTAGGGCAAGATGAAACATCACACACTTAACGATTATACTAACCATCAGAGTCCCGACTCTCAGAAAATGTTTATTCTAAATCAGCAGTCAGTGGTAATGCAACACTTTGGATACCAATCACCATTAAGAAAAAAAAAATCAATGAAAGTCCTGAGTAGTGGCTTTTTTTGCCCAACTCTTTCTTTGTCTGTTTTGTTAGGCTGTAATTATGTACAACAGTCCTTGGAATGTGCCTGCATCTTTTTTTTTCAGTCGTTTCCAATGACCTGCTCACAGCAGATGCGAGTCTCCTCCAAGTGAACCACCTTGCATTTATGGGGCAACACATTTCAGGGGCACTCCAAGTTGAACAGGTCTCAATTACAATACCTCATGTAAATGTCCAATGAGTAATGTGACCCTTACTTTGACCAGCTAACTTCTAGTGAATGCTAGCAAACAAAGCTCAGTTAACTGGTCATCTACTTTAACAAACGGAAGCGGTGTCGATATTGTCACAATGTTGTGATCTAGGATTTCCCTTGTAATTAGTGGGCTTCTAACACCATCACACTTCTTCGTCAAACTTTGCGTTGCCTTGCAACAAGGGTGACGTTATGCAACTTGTGCTCTTGCCCTCTGTGTACAAGCAACGCTCTCAGACACGCCTAGCGTTTTATTATGGAAAAAAATAGTGTCATATGCGACCAATGCCTTTTATAGTGCCTCTTGCTGGAAACATTAAAAAGACATTCGGGGGTGTCCGGGTAGCGTATCGATCTACTCCGTTGCCTACCAACACAGAGATCGCTGGTTCAAATCCCCGTGTTACCTCTCAGCTTAAGTCTGGCGTCCCTACAGACACAACTGGCCGTGTCTGCGGGTGGGAAGCTGGATGTGGGTAGGTGTCCTGGTCGCTGCACTAGCAACTCCTTTAGTCGGTTAAAACATTTTTTAAATCATAATAAATCCATGCAGCACTGTTAACTGCACTTAAGTGATGGTATGGTATTTTGGTCTTCACCGGACGACGGTGGATAGCTTATAAACACAGCGACTACTAGATATGATACACCAAATTCAGTATTTATTTTCCCTAAAGATTACTTAACATTCCACACAGTTAAAAGTTCCAGTCAATTGAAACGTGACTCATCAAGGGACGAAACTACTCCTTCTTTCATATCACGCTCTTTTAAAAAACACAAATCACCCCAGTGAAACACAGACTACTTATGAGCATTGCGTAATGCAAGGCTGTGTAAAGTTTAACAGTAGCCTTGACATGAAGACAAAACGGAGTAAAGGAAGTAAGCCAGGTAAAAATTTCAACAATACCCCTGGTCATAGCACACCTACATCTCACCACCTTCACCGACTGATGGAACATTTTTAGGGGAAACGCTCAAGCATATAATAAGCACTATTTTATACATCACATTAAGCAGTTTCTCCAGAATTTGAATAAATTGAAAAACCCACGCCTAACGAAGCTAAGGATATTAACATGTCCCGAATTCATCTGAAAAGATCGTATTTTTACAATAAAGTTAACTTTATTGTAAAAATACCTTACACTTGCACACCCCTCACCCTCTCTCTGGCCACAAAACACAACCAACTGCACCCCCTGGCAGCTCCTCTCCCTCCCCACTGAGCCTCCCACCTGCACACAGGATCTGTGGAGGATGTGCGCCAGCTCTTCCAGAGACAGAAGACCAGGAAGGCACCAGGACAGGATGGCATGTCACCTTCCTGTCTCAAAGTCTGTGCTGACCAACTGGTCCTCATTTTCACACTGATCTTCAACAGATCACGGGAACTGTGTGAAGTCCACTCCTGCTTCAAGAGTGCCACTATCATTCTGGTCCCCAAGAAATCCCGTAAAACAGGATTAAATGACTAAAGGCCTGTTGCCCTAACGTCTGTGGTCATGAAATCCTTTGAGAGACTGGTGTTGGCCCAACTTAAGGAAATCACAGGCCCCCTGCTCGACCCCCTGCAGTTTGCCTACCGAGCAAACAGGTCAGTGGAGGATGCAGTCAACATAGGATTGCGCCACATCTTCCAACACCTGAACTCCCCGGGGCACATGCAAGGGTCCCGTTTATGGACTTCAGCTCAGTGTTCAAAACAATTGTACCAGAAATCCTCTACTCCAAACTCACCCAGCTCACTGTACCAGCTCCCATCTGCCAGTGGATTAAAAACTTCCTGACAGACAGAGGGCAGCAGACGAGTCTGGGGGGGGGGGGTAAGGCCCATCTAGCACCCGGACAATCAGCACTGGCGCCCCCCCAAGGATGTGTGCTCTCCCCTCTAACTCTTCTCCCTCTACAATAATGACTGCACCTCAGGAGACCTGTCAATTAAACTCCTGATGTTTGCCGATGACACAACCATCATCGGCCTCATCTGGGATGGGCACGAGTCTGCATATAGATGAGAGGTTGAATACCTGGCCCTCTGGAGCTGAACATGCTCAAAACTGAGGCAATGACAGTGGACGTCAGGAGGAGCCCCGCCAACACTGTTCCCTCTCACCACACTCAACAGCATGGTGTCTGTGATGAAAACCTACAGATTTCTGAGTTCCACAATGTCCCAGGAACTAAGATGGGCATCCAATATAGCCGCAATCATAAAAAAGACCCAGCAGAGAATGTACTTTCTCTGCCGGCTCAGGAAGTTCAACGTGCTTCAAGAAGTGCTGATTAATTTCCACACTGCAATAATCCAGTCTGTCTTCTGCACATCCATCACGGTCTGGTTTGGATTGGCCACCAACCAGGATAGGGAGAGACTACAATGGACAGTTAAGTCTACAGAGAAAATCATTGGTGCCAACTTGTCCTCCACATTCAGGACTTATACACCTCCAGAGTCAGGAAACGGGCAGGTAACATCACTGCAGACCAATCACACCATGGTCAGAACCTGTTCCAACTCTTCCCCTCTGGTAGGCGCTACACAGCAAGTCAAGTCAATTTTATTTTTATAGCCAAATATCACAAATTTTCCTCAAGGGGCTTGACAGCACACCAAAACAATCAGAATCCAGTGAGTCAAGTAAATTCTTTATGAGGCAGTAAAAACCTGTTTCATGCCATAAGCAATAATCAGCTGTATATCTCCGCTCCTCATCTGTTTAGCACTTTTATCAACACCATTGACGGTTTCCAAAAAAACCAAAAAAACCCCCAAAAAAACCAAAACGCTTTATATGTATGTATATATATGTATGTATGAATAAATAAAGCGTTTTGTGAATACATATATACACATATACATATATCTATTTATTTATTTCGCCCCCCCCCCACCTTTTCTACTTCCCAGTTGTATCCGGCCATTTATCCCACTCTTCTGAGCCGTCCCGGTTTCTGCTCCACCCCCTCTGCTGATCCAGGGAGGGCTGCAGACTACCACATGCCTCCTCCGATACATGTGGAGTCACCAGCCACTTCTTTTCACCTGACAGTGAGGAGTTTCACCAGGGGGACGTAGCGCATGGGAGGATCACGCTATTCTCCCTTCCCCCCCGAACAGGTGCCCCGACTGACTAGAGGAGGCACTACTGCAGTGACTAGGACACATACCCACATCTGGCTTCCCACCCGCAGACATGGCCAATTGTGTCTGTAGGGATGCCCGACCAAGCCAGAGGTAACAAGGGGATTCGAACCAGTGATCCCCGTGTTGGTAGAGGACGGAATAGACCACTATGCTACCCGGACACCCAAAACAACCAGATACAAAAACAGTTTCTTTCCACAGGCTGTCATTCAAATGAACGCCTAACATTGTCAAATAAATAATAGTAATAATAATTACATTTATACAGCATTTTTCTAGACACCCAAAGCACTTCACATTGTAGGGGGCAACTCACGTCCAACCACCACCAATGCATAGCACCCACCTGAAATCCAAAATCCAACAATTTTGTATATACATTGTACACATACTGGTACACTCCATCATGTACATCTACCTCATGCCTAACATTTATTTCAGCATCTCTACTATATTCTCTGCACCACTGTACCTTATTGCCTCTTATTTCACCTGTATATCGTCAATCCTTGTGTATATATCTTAAGATTGTTGTTTTGTTATTCTATGTTAAATACAAAGAGCCATGAAACCGGAGTCAAATTCCATGTATGTGGCCAAGAAACTTGATTCTGATTAACGTTACTTGGAAACAAACAATTGGCAAATCTACATCGACTCACCCTCAAAATATTTGATCAAAAAAAATGTCCTTGTGCAAGTTCCATGTTGGTAGAGGTTTCTCCATTGTGGTTTTAATGCCAGGTTTTGATAGCCAAACAGAAAAGAACGGGTCAAACTTGCAGTGACATCAAATGACAGATTGTGATTGATTGCTGCATCAAGCTGAAACAATTTCAACTTGATGCAACTAAGTTTCTTGCAACTTTTCAGTTAATTGCAAGGGATGATACACAATGCAACTCTGAGGAAGCTCAGTTGTGTGAAAAAGTTTAACATATAATGTCAGCATAAAGAAATGAAAACAAGATAAATCAAACCAGAACTTTATCCACCTTTAGTGTTAAATTTCAAACAATGAAAATCAAGTGAAAAACAAACCTTTTAGGGGAAAAAAAAAAACCAAATAATCTGGTTGCATAATGTGTACACCCCTAAACTAATACTTTGTTGAAGCACCTTTTGATTTTATTACAGCACTTGGTCTTTTTGGATAAGAGTCAGCTTGGCACATCGTGACTTGGCAATATTTTCCCACTCTTCCTTACAAAAATGTTCTAGATGTGTCAAATTACAAGGGCATCTCCTGCGCACATCCCTCTTCAGGTCATCACAGATTTTCAGTTGGATTCTGGTCTGGGCTCTGGTTGGGCCATTCCAAAACACTGACCTTTTTTGGTGAAGCCATTTCTTTGTTGATTTGGATGCATGCTTTTGGTCGTTATCAAGCTGGAAGGTGAAATTCCTCTTCATTTTCAGCATTCAGATGTCTGAATGTTTTGCAGCAAAATTGACTGGCATTTTGAGCTATAAATGATTCCCTCCATCTTGAAAAAAAAAGGAAAAAAAAGCCCCAGTTCTGGCTGAAGAAAAAAAGCTCCAGTTCCAGCTGAAGCCCCAGTTCCAGCTGAAGAAAAGCAGCCCCAAAGCACGATGCTACCGCCACCATGCTTTACCGTGGGTATGATGTTCTTCTGGTGACATAATGTGTTGTTTTTGCGTGAAATATACATTTTGGAATTATGGCCAAAAAGTTCTGGTCTCACCAGACCATAACACATTTTTCCATATGGTTTTGGGAGCCTGGATGTATCTTTTTGTCAGGCTTGGGTTTTTGTTTTTTTTGTTTTTGTTTTATATGAAAAGACTTCTGTCTTCCACCCTACCCCATAGCTCAGACATATGAAGAATACAGGAGATTGTTGTCACTTGTAGGGAGCAACCGGTACTTGCCATAAATTCCTACAGCTCCATTAATGTTGCCGTAGGCCTCTTGGCAACCTCTCTGACCAGTTTTCTCCTTGTCTTCTTGTGAATTTTGGAGGGGCATCCAGTTCTTGCTAATGTCACTGTTGTGCCATATTTATTTCCACTTGTTGACTGTCTGTGTTCAATGATATATCTAATGCCTTGGAAATTATTATCTACCCCTCTCACAATCAATGCCTTTCAACAAAGAGATCCCATTACATGCTTTGTAAGCTCTTTGTGGACCATGGGTTTTGCAGTTGGATGCAACCAAAAAGATGTCAGGAAAACCCTACAGGAACAGCTGTACTTTATTTGGGGTTAATCAGTCACGTGATGGCAGGTGTATACTAACTACTATTTAACATCAGTTTGAATGTGATTGGTTAATTCTGAACACAGCCACATCCCTAAACATGAAAGGGTGTGTACACTTGTGCAACCAGGTTATTGAAAGTTTTGTAATTTTCTTTTTCCCCTAAAAGGTTTTGTTTTTCACTTGGATTTTATGGGTTGCAATTTCACATTATGGGTGGAAAAGTTCCGACATGATTTAATTTATCTTGGTTTCATTTTTTTTACATCACAAAAATCTAATTTTAACAGGGGTGTGTACTTTTTATATCCCCTGTAGCTCAATCTGGGTTTTAGCTTTTTATGTTGTATTGTCCATTCACAAAGGCCATTTACAAGCTTGTTCTGCCATATATACTTGCTGACCAAAACAACTTTGCTTTTTCCTCGGCATTTGGTAGCTATGCTTAGGATGTAAACTGCTGGTCCTTACCAAGAGTGTCAATTAAAATGAGCAACAACCAAATGGTCAAGATTTGGATGCTCTTGTATTAGCTATTCTCTTAAATATGACTGATAGATGTTGAACTGATAGTTCCATTGAAAGTATCTATTAAATAATTAAAATGTAACATTTCAAATTGATGTAGATCAGCAACCGTAGTAGCTTTGAATATATTATCATGCAGCAGGGCACTTAGTGTACCAAGTATTTTCCAGTCAACTCCTAATTTGTGTTTGCATACAGTCGACTGTATAGCACGGGTCTAACATGCATCTTTATTCTTCCTCTGTTATAGGCTATTGTTATCTATGTATGATGCACGCTTGTCTTCTTTTCTTTTAAACCAAGCGACTGTCCGGTTGAATTATTGCCTTCAGCACTTTACCTTCATCTCAGCATATATGTCAATAAGGCTCCAATTATAAATATACGTTAAGATATTTTGTATGATTGTGTACACGATATAGGTTTAGTCGAGAAACAACTGTTAGAGACAAAATACAATCAAATTGTGGAAAATATGAGTTGCAACGCATTGTTCAAAAATGCATTATTGTTTTATAATTGAAATGGTGCCCCATGAATCAAATTCCAGCAATCACTTATGTTCCTCTCCATTCCCTCCCCTAACTGCTGAGATGAATTAGCTTCTCCCTCTCGTTTGACTTGGTGCCATGATCCACGTTAGAGGACAAGGCTTAATGGAGAATGCCTGCCCGACTATTCTCAGCGTGGCCACATTTAGAGTCTGCACAATTTCACAGATATGGCACGTAATGTTGGCAGTTCCAGTCTACAGCGCGTGTGGGTGTTAGCTCGACAGCGGGTTACAAATAAACGTCGAAAAGGTAAAAAGTTAAATGCAACTCGGTGAGTCATTCATTACTCACCTGGCACCCCGCTGTCAATATGATGATGATGATGATCTGACGTGGCAGGGCTCGCTTTTTCTGTCAAACTCTCCCCGAGGAGACACAAGCATACAATCCATAGGGTCAGGTATTTGCTCAACTCCATCACTGACGTTTACTGGAAAAGAGGCGGTAGATTTGTCATTTCTAAAATGGCCAACTTGGTTCCCCCCAAGCGTCGACAGAAAAGTAACGCCGGTTATCCACACCGGCATTAAAAATGTTTTAAATCAAGATTTGTGCCACCCTCCTATCTTTAATGTGCATTAGTATTAGTGGGAGAAGAACACAGAGAAACAGCGCGAATCTGGGTTGCTGCAGACCAAGGAGTAGCGTTACATAAAACAATCTTGCAGCAGACACGCTACCTACCATTCATGAAGTGCGAGCCGTTCTTCCTGACTGACTGAGTCAACGTCACGGTTCAGTAACGCTCGTGTTAGCTCGCAGCTCACCTCACTGGCATTCGCTGAAATTACAAAAGCTAAAACCGACCTTTTTTTTCTGGCAACCAGACGCCTTATTGTAGCTGACATACTTTCAGCGTGTTTGCGGCTATGATAATGTTTCCGTGTTCCCTCGAGAAAAAATGCCATAACGAAATGCGGACAGCTGTCCGCTCCAACAACACAACCACTACCGTCAACGTATGCGGCTGGCAGACCCGACAGTAAGCTAGCTGGAGGGTCGGCGTCGTAAGGCGGCCAACTCTTAACGGAAGAACCGCCGAAGACAATATTTTGACACGAAACTGCGCAGACCTGCGCACGTCGCGAAGCCACCGCGACAAAACCATACGGTGGTTCTGTCTTGTTTAGACCCGGTGTTGGTTCTGCCTTGCCACTGCATTGTTATAAGCGCAGCCTAACGTCAGCGCTAGCTAACCTGACTCAGACGTGGGATGTTGGGGGAATACATTTTGTGACTGGGAGCGCCTGCCGCACGTAGAGACACAAGTCTTATAAAATGTTATGACTTCGTTTAAGCAATAAAATCACGTTACCTGTCATTTACCCGAGCCGAGAAATTGGTCGTTTCAGCTCCTTAACATTGCAGCAAAAGGTCTGATCCCCTGGCGTGAAACCCGCAGCGGACTCCACCTCCCCTTAGTCGTCTCGGTCTTTCTTCTCCGTTGACCGACGGAGCAGGAAAAAAGGCTGGGAGAATGCAGTTAGGCGGAGTTTGTCTTCTTCTACGGTACGCAGCGTGTGGCTGTTTGTTCTTCAGAGGGGTGCTGCCCCTTTAGGTACGGATACCGAATTCGCTTAAAAAAAAGCTGAAGCGCGCCATCTGGAGGATACAGCGAGTAACGTTAAATCGTGCGCGCCAACGTTTGAATGTGGGGAAGTTCCCTTGCACACTTTAAATCAACAATCAATCTAGTTAAACTTGAAGACATTTAACCCCATAGTCTTCTATTAAAGTCACCCCTGTCTTGTTCCCCTGTAACAAATTCTGAAAATGTCAGATAGGTGGGTATGTGGAGAGTATCAGAATCAATACTGATAAGTCCAAGTTGGCCTGTGTCATACTGCAGCAGAGTACACTTGAATTAGAGTTCACCAAGGCACAAAAATTAAAATTCATTCAATGTGCTTGGTGTGACCAAAACATGGACAGCTAATCTCTATTGAGCAAGTTCAAGTTTTTGCTAAATTCATAAAATTTTCCATTGCAACTCTAACATGCTAACAACTGACAAGCGAAAAACAGCTTTTAATGGATAATGTTGAAAATAAACATAATAAAGCCCTGAAATTGCCTTTTTAACCTAAATTTAAACTTCAAACGATAAAATTATTTTCATTGGGTATTACATAACTACTACTACTACTTTCGGCTGCTCACAGCAGATCACCCGTTTCCATCTCTTCCTGTCCTCTGCAACCTCCTCTGTCACACCAGCCACCTGCTTGTCCTCTCTAACCACCACATCTGTAAACCTCCTCTTTGGCCTTCCTCTTTTTCCTCTTCCCTGGCAGCTCCATATTTAGCATCCTTCTCCCAATATACCCAGCATCGCTCCTCCAAACATGTCCAAGCCATCTCAATCTTGCCTCTCTTGCTTTATCTCCAAACCATCCAACCTGAGCTGCCTCTCTAATAGACTCATTCCTAATCCTGTCTTCTTCGTCACTCCCAATGAAAATATTAGCATCTTCAACTCTGTCACCTCCAACAGCTGCCTGAAGTCTTGGCTCCTTTCATTGCAGTAACTGACCTCTCACTACCAGAGCTAGGCGACTAAAGAGGTTTACACCCTGGTTTAATGATGAGACATGTGCTCTTAAGCGGGCCTGCAGGAGACTGGAACGTAAATGGTGAAAATCAAAATCGGAAGTTTTTTTACCTATCGTGGCACGAGTGTTTATTGAAATACAAACGTGCTTTATCTGCTGCAAAAGCAGCATATCTCTCTCACTTAATCAATATTAATAAACATAACCCCAGATTTCTCTTTGACACTGTATCTAAATTTACTAAAAAGCAGCCATCTAAAAAGCAGCTGCTCACCATTCACGCCCATGAGTTTCTAGATTCGGCTTAAGTCCTACTTATCTGGAAGAACCCATTGTGTCTGCTATAGTAATATTACATCAAAATTATCTGATGTTAAATATGGTGTACCTCAGGGTTCAGGTCTTGGCCCTCTATCTTTCTCTTTATATTTCACCTCTTGGCCAAATTATATGCAGTTATGGAATAAATTCCCATTGCTATGCTGATGATACTCAGCTGTATGTGCCTATAAGGGCTGATGATCATACTCAAATGACTAATTTAGAGGCCTGTTTGGCTGCTGTCAAAAATTGGATGTCACTAAACATTCTGCTTTTAAATTAAGATAAAACCGAGATGCTGGTCATTGGCCTTGCTAGACACAGACACGAATTTGACCAAGTAACGATAACAATCGACAACTGTGTTACATTTGATCCCAGCCTTTCCTTTGATAAGCACATTAAAGAAATCACCAAGACTGCCTTTTTTCACTGAAGTAACATCGCTAAAATTCGGTCTTTTCTGTCCATGGCTGATGCAGAGACCCAAACACATGCATTTGTTTCATCCAGACTTGATTACTGTAATGTTGTTTTCAGGTCTGCCACATTCTAGTACTAAAAGTATTCAGATGTTTCAGAATGCTGCTGCTAGAATCCTAACTAAATCTAGGAAATTTGACCGTATTACACAAATTCTTGCCTCCCTTCATTGGCTTTCTATCCATGTTAGATCAGAATTCAAGGTGTTTCTGCTGACTTATAAAATCCTAAATGGGCTTGCCCCATCTTACCTGTCTGATCTCCATAAACCGTACATTCCATCTCAAGCTTTTTGCTCTCAAAATACTGGGCTCCTGTGTACCCAAAGATAAAAAGAATTGAGCTGGTGCCACGGCCTTTTCCTACCGGGCCCCGTTCTTGTGGAATAACCTGCCTGCTGCCATCAGACAATCACAGTCTGTTGAGTCCTTTAAATCCAAACGTAAAACTTGTCTTTTTGCCTTAGCCTACAATTAGGTGCCTTTAAGTTAGTGCTTCACAACCTGTACTGCATGGCAGGTCGGTTTCTGTCTCAATAAATTTACCAAGCACTGTTCTGCTGATGAGATTATAGCATATAGATGATGACTAATTGATGACTTAATTGATTATGACTGACTATTGCAAACTATTCTCTTCTCTCACATGTATTTTCTCTCTCTCTCTGAATGATGTCTTCTCCTTTCTCTTTTTCTGTATGTGAATGGTGTCATGTGAGTCTCCCTTGTGTGCACAAACAGTCAGTCCTCCTCCCAGGTCTCTGTGGTGATGGTGGTGGCCACCTGGATGCTGCTTGGCATTCCCCTTATCACATTTTCTTTTTACATATTTTATAAAGCCATATAATTTTGTTATCCTGTTTCAATGTTATATCTTTCCCTCACTAAGATGTGTGACTAATTTTGTCTGTTTGTTTGTTTTTTGTTTATATGGTGATACTGGTTGTGTGGCTTGGGTCCTGGGCTGTCCTGGTGGCGCCTGGACAATGCTTAGCATCCTGCGCATCATATTCTTTATAAATTTTAAAATTTCTTTATAATTCTGTTATTCTCTTCCAATGTTGTATTCTGCAAATTGTGTAAACACAACATCCATTGCACATTGTCCATCTTGGGAGAGAGATCCCTCCTCTGTTGCTCTCCCTGGGGTTTCTTCCTGTTAAATGTTTTTTTTTAGGGAGTTGTTCCTTATCCAATGCGAGGGTCTAAGGACAGGATGTTGTGTTGTTGTAAAGCCCCTTGAGGCAAATTTGGAATTTGTGAAATCGGGCTATACAAATAAAATTGACTTGACTTGACCATATCAGTGCTAATTTCTATAAGCTTATTGTGCATGCTAGGCAGATTGTTTCAGTTTGCCAGCCAAATGAATGTCTAAAAATAGTAATAACTATTTAATCACATTTAAGTTTGATGGATTGAATTGAATAGGTTACTGTTAACTGCAATATACATTTTTGATTACCCTGGCTTCAATGGCACTGATCTTTTCCACAGCATTCCCTGATTTATTTCAGAGTAAGACACAAACATAGCAAAAGAAATTCAGTTTTACTTTGGTACGCACTTATGATAAGTTTACACCAGATGGCAAAAAAGTTCAAATTCCATACCGAACTGACAAAGGTGGGTAAAAGTGTTCATGAATGAGAGTATGTGTTTTACAATGCAATTAAAGTGATTTAATGACATGCTGGCTAAATTGGCATAAGTAAATGATTTTGTTTGGTACTGTCTCTGGTACTAATCTTGAAAAGTTGCTGATTATGGCTCTGAAGACTTGATGTCATATGAAACCAGCTTTTCCTGAAAAAGCCTTCTTTCTATCGACCTTCATCTGAATAAGGATCAAGGCCACTGTCACCAGCAACGGGCAGTACGGTGGCGCAGTGGTTAGTGCCGTTGCCTCAGCAAGAAGGTCCTGGGTTTGAACCCTGGGGTTGTCAAACCTTGGGGGTCATCCTAGGTCGTCTTCTGTGTGGAGTTCGCATGTTCTCCCCATGTCCGCGGTGGGTTTTCTCCAGGTGCTCCGGTTTCTCCCACCATCAAAAAGACATGCATGTTAGGGTTAATACTCCTGTCTGTGCCCCTGAACGAGGCAATAGAAAGAAAAACTGGAGTTGGTCCCCGGGTGCTGCACGGCGGCTGCCCACTGCTCCTAGCTACACAGCTAGGATGGGTTAGATGCAGGGCATAATTTCCCCACGGGGATCAATAAAGTATCTCAAAATAACAAATACAAATTTTTAAAAAGTGAATTCTGTGGCTGGACAAATGGGAAAGACTTCTTGAGTTTCTTGTCAGTAGTCTTTATCCTCAGACAGTGAGATGACCATGACCTCACAGCTCTTAAAGTCCCATAATGCCGTGAGGTGGAAGGCCATGTTGGAGAGAACCACCAAGTACTCAAACAGGGCAAAAAATGTATAACCTTTGGAGAAAAGGAGAAAAAAAGATGAATATGTTACCTTAGCATAGGTTTAATATATTTAAATCCCCATTAGGGCCAGCACACTTTGAAAAACCTCACTTGGATTCAAATGTAGGCATTCTACCTCTTCCCAAAGTACATACACAAAGAAAAGCAATCCCTACTCTCAACATTTCATGATTCCTGCTCATAACATGGTTTTATTTAGCATGATGGGGACTTAATTTTGAAATGCAACCAGCTTCTACTCTACCAGTGTTTCCCATGTATTTTTGCTCATACAAGGCGCCTGACTGGGTGGAATACTGACATAAAAACACAAAGAGGCATTATTCTTGAAGTAAGAAGTAAGACTAAAGGCATCTAAGGATATCTAGAAAATAGTATGTCAGAATCGTTATCTATGTATGTAAAATATCATGTGTCTAATCATAACTTTAATCATAATCATAACTAAAGGTTGTGTCAAGCATAACATAATCTGGCCTCACACGCTGCTACTTTAATTATTTTCTTATTAGTGATATTTATTATTATTATTTATTGTATAATGTATTGCTATTATTAATACTATTTTATGACTTCTGCACTTTTACAATACTGTTATTTTTAGTACTTGTATGCTTCTTTTAATTTTCTTGGTCTATTCTTTTATTCTTCTTTTAATTCTTTCTGCTGCTGTAGCACCTAAATTTCCCTGTCTGGGCATTAATAAAGTTAATCTAATCTAATCTAATCTAATCTAATATAATCTAAACTAATCTAATCTTAATTAGAAGCGTGTACTCAGTAGAGTGAAGATTAGTGCCAGGCATATCTCCCCTTCTCCAGTGCTCGGACTTGGCGACAAACCACCCATTTTTTTGCAAAGCATCTGTCTGCAGACCACAAGACAGGGGTGGAACGTCCTTGCCCTAACCTTAGTCGTTTAAAGTTAGTCCATTATGACACAGGGAGCCAGGGTAATTGAATCAGTGGGGGGGGGGGGCGAAATGCTCAGTGGACTTTGAACGTGTAATAATCTGTACAGCAGAATTTTGGATAGGTTGAAGTCGGTGAATAATAACCCCTTTCCACTGCATGGTACAGGCTCAACTTGACTCTTTTCTATCTGACTCTACTCGCTTTACCTTTTGGGATTTTGTTTTCCACTGCAGATAGTATCCCCTCATCATGGCGAAGCTCCGCTGGTCATTTGTGGGCATGTTGACTAGTTTGTTTTTTTTAAAGATTTTATTTATATTTAAATAAATATAAATAAATATACATATATTTATTTATATTTATATTTTATTTATCTTATCTTATTTTATTTATTCATTTATTTATAGTGGTAAGAAATGGAAACGGATGATCCGCTGTGGCAACCCCTAACAGGAGCAGCCAAAAGTAGTAATAGTAGTACTAATTTATTTACTTATAGTAGTATTTTCTTGTCACCTTTTAGTATCTGCTCAGCTCACTTGGAACCCTGATGGAGGTGGTACCAAAAAAGGACCTGGTACCAGGTACTATGCCTAACTTTTGCCCAATGGAAAACCAAAAAAAGGGAGTAGAGTTGAGTTGAGTCGAGCCGGTACCATGCAGTGGAAAAGGGGTATTTAAGTTTGTTGGGGATGCCTGCCAGGATCTCATTGCAGTAGTCAATGAATGTGTGATGTGACCAAAGCGTTGTCTTAAGACTTCTATGCTCTGGTTACATCACAGAATACCAAGACCAGTCGGACATCTTTTATTTTTTTTTACTTTCGGGGGTCTTTAACCCATAGATGTTTGCAGACTCACTAAGATGGTCTAGGGTTTAGTTACTCTTTAACAACAGGATAATTTACGAATATTGCTAGCGATCCACAGTATTTGGTGAACATTTTGCAGTGGATGTCCCTGTCTATAGACATGATGCTTGGATTGAGTGATGCTTGGATGCTCACATTACCAACATACAGCTGTTCTAATATTTTTCATCTTCCCCACATTAGGTGAATGATTGCTTTTCTCATTGGTACAGAACATAACCCAATCTTTCCAATAAAATATAATAATAAGAATCAAGGCAGTACAGCTATCAGACAGAACCACCAGGTGATCCATTCATTATCCGAACCGCTTATCCTGCTCTCAGGGTCGCGGGGATGCTGGAGCCTATCCCAGCAGTCATTGGGAGGCAGGCGGGGAGACACCCTGAACAGGCCGCCAGGCCATCACAGGTCCGACACACACACACACACACACACACACACACACACACACACACACACACACACACACACACACACACACACACCTAGGGACAATTTAGTGCAGCCGATTCACCTGACCTACATGTCTTTGGACTGTGGGAGGAAACCAGAGCCCCCAGAGGAAACCCACACAGACAAGGGGAGAACATGCAAACTCCACACAGAAGATGATTCGGGACGACCCCCAAGGTTGGACTACCCCGGGGCTCAAACCCAGGACCTTCTTGCTGTGAGGCGACCGCGCTAACCATTACGCCACCATGCCGCCACATCTACAAGACCCGTCTTCCATTTATTTTCAATGAAGCTGCTTCAGACTATACTTTGGAATAAATATATAACGTCAAAAGAATGACTCATTAGTTTTTAGTGTGACAAGAGGTGTGTTTATACTCACAAATATTTCCTTTGCTCTAACAATTTATTCAAATATGTGAAGTGAGTGGTTGTCTCCTCTAAGTGCAATCAAAACAGGATGTTCATTCAAAGCACATTTTATAAAATACTTACTCCCTGATTCACAGTACATGTTGTGTTTCCAATAAAAGTACGCAGCAAAAGCGCAGAAGCAAATGTTGAGGGTTAACAAACGTACTTTCCGGTGGTAAGATTTAGCTTCCTAAGAGGGAAAGGGAAACCTATGATGAATTAATATAATCATGTAGAGGCAAAAATAACGTTAACTTCTAAAATACACCTAATGAAATATGTCATAAATTAAGCACAACATTTATGATAAGATAAACATCTCTCTCTTTTTTTTGTGGATTTTCTCCCCTATTGTACCCGGCCCATTACACCATGCTTCCGAGCCGTCCCGGTCACTGCTCCACCCCCTCTGCCCATCCAGGGAGGGCTGCAGACTACCATGCCTCCTCTGATATACTATGTGGCGTCACCAGCTGCTTCTTTTCACCTGACAGTGAGGAGTTTTGCCAGGGGGACGTAGCACGTGGAAGGCTCACGCTATTCCCCCCAGTTCCCCCTCCCCCATGAACAGGTGCCCCGACCGACCAGAGGAGGTGCTAGTGCAGCGACCAGGACACAAACCCACATCCGGCTTCCCTCCCGCAGACACGGCCAATTGTGTCTGTAGGGACAGACGCCCGACCAAGCCGAAGATAACACAGGGATTCGAACCAGCAATCCCCATCTTGGTAGGTAATGAATAGACCACTACACTACCCGGACGCCTGCTCCACGCCTTTTATACCATATAAAAAGTCCTGTATCTGTAAATAAAACAATGGTACATAGAGATGTGACGTGTGAAAGTGTGTTTTTTTACCTCAGGATTGAGTGAGTACTTTCTGATGATCCTCCACAGCCAGCAGGTTATCGACATGTAGATAACAGAACTGACAATGAACAGGACAAAGCCTTCCTTATGTACAACTGAGCGGGAAAAGAAAGAAAAGAGAGCGAGGGAGAGAGAAATTTTGTGATTGGCAGAAGTGTCTGTAAAAATGAATATATATTACTGAGATATACTGACGCAGGGTTACAGCATGCTTTAGATTGCAATCTAATGTTCGTTAGGTTGGAAAGTAGACTCAAGATATGTACAACTACTTGTTGTTGTGGAAAAAACACTGACAAAAAGGAGCTACGTCTCAAGATGACTGTTCAGTATGAGAAGCATTCGACTTGATAACAACAGTGTATGATCCTACACAGTCTTGGCTTTATTGATTTTGTTTCATCCTTTGAACGAGATCAGGCAGGAGTCTCTGTGGACTATGATGTTTGCGGATGATTGTGATCTGTAGCGAGAGTAGGGTGCAGGTTGAGGAGAGAAGAGGAATGAAAGTCAGTAGGAACAAGACGGAAGGACAGTGGAATGGTGAGGATGCAAGGAGTAGAAGTGACGAAGGCGTATGAGTTTAAATACTTGGGGTCAACTGTCCAAAGTAACGGGGAGTGCAGAACAGAGGTGAAGAAGAGAGTGCAGGCAGCGTGGAGTGGGTGGGGAAGAGTGTCAGTAGTGATTTGTGACAGAAGGGTACCAGCGAGAGTTAAAGGGAAGGTTTACAAGATGGTCGTGAGACCAGCTATGTTATATGGTTTGGAGATGATGGCACTGATGAAAAGACAGGAGGTGGAGCTGGAGGTGGCAGAGTTGAAGATACTAAGATTTTCATGGGAGTGAAAAAGAAGGACAGGATTAAGAACGATTTTATTAGAGGGACTGCTCAGGTTGGACGGTTTGGAGACAAAGCAAGAGAGGCAAGATTGAGATGGCTTGGACATGTGTGGAGGAGAGATGCTGGGTATATTGGGAGAAGGATGCTGAATATGGAGTTGCCAGGGAAGAGGAAAAAAGGAAGGCCAAAGAGGAGGTTTATGGATGTGGTGAGGGAGGACATGCAGGTGGCTGGTGTGACAGAGGAAGATGCAGAGGACAGGAAGAGATGGAAACGAATGATCTGGTGTGGCGACCCCTAACGGGAGCAGTCGAAAGTAGTAGTAGCAGTAGTACTTTCATCCTTTTATCTACACCTTTCACAATGATTCATTTTCGAGGACTACGCTTTTTGATTTTTTTATTCTTTGCCTTGATAAACTAAACTCACCCTGTAAAATTCATGATCATCTTGGCAACTTGGCATTCACCAACTCCCAGAAATTTAGGAACTGATTTTGATTCTGGGCATAATTATCAGATCGTGTCAAAGGATGTTTAATCTTCTTTACTAACTAATCTTCTAACGTTATTCAGGAATATAGTTGTGTCAAAACAACCCTCTTGCCTGTACTCAAGAATAACTTTTTCCCAGGACAGACATGAACACAGAACAAGACAAGTTAGCAGGGGTCATGTTACAATTCCTCAACCCAGAACAAATGCAATGAAAAGAACTGCTATGTATAGGGCCATTTCACAGTGGGATACGTTGCCATATGTTATTACTCAAGCAGCAAGTAAAGAAAGTTTTAAAAAGCAACTTAAGAGGTTATTTTTGGGTACAGTCATACACAATGTCTAACACATAACTTTTTATATTTTTATTCTGAAATATGTAGCTCAAAACAGTTGGTAGGAGTACTCTGTGATAGATGCTACTGTAAGTGTGTGTGTGTGTGTGTGTGTGTGGGGGGTATGTGTTTGGCTTCTCTAATAATGCCGGTTTAATTGAGGTGGGTGGGACGGGGTGGGGGATGAATTGAATTTACTGATGCAATTGTGTTTTATTTATGTATGCATAGATGTGAAAGCATGTGTATACTTGGATGTTTTTAATGTGGACCCCAGGAAGAGTAGCTGTTGCCTTGGGTAACAGCTAATGGGGATCTAAATAAACAATAAACAATACTACAAATTGAATAATATCTTCAGAATCATGTAAACTAATTCTAAATGTTGAATAAACTCTGAAACAACCTGCCCGGGAATTAATAATTTGCCAATTGGATATAGTCCTTCAAAAATCAATTAAAACCTTTGATACTACTTAAAATATAAACTTTTAAATTAACACACAATTAATACAACCACAAGGCATCTTCACTTCAATAGTAGCCAACCATAACACATTTTGAAGCTTACACTTTATACCCCATGTCCTATAGAAAATTCCAGTAAATCAACTTAAGTAAGAAAGAAAGTACCCTCCATTCAATGAATCAAATCTCTGAAGAAAGCGGTGGGGCAACATGGGTTCAAGTGAGGAAATCATACAGTTATTGTGAATTTGACTATGGAATGAAATTATATTTGAATTATCAAACGATTCCAATCATGAATTACTCACAGTAGGTCTCACTGGATGACACGTAAGTAAGGAGAAAGAGGCCAAGGTTTTCAAAAAAGGAAAAAGCAAGATTCAAGCAGCAGACACAACTCTCCGGGAACCTTGAAGCAAAGCGCCCATGGTAAAATTTGAAGTAGGTGAATGCCACTAAGAGCCTTGGTGCCGAGTGCAGCCCAATGCAGAACCGCCAGATGTAGCACTCAGGGCTCAGGCTAATTGAGGCACTGATGGATGGCAGATAATTAGGAACCTATGAACAGATAATATATCATTATATAGATTATTAGAGTGAGGCAAGCAGCACATTAGTTTGAACACATTTTAAAAGAAGGATTTGTTACCTGACAATGTGTACCAGTAGAGTCCTCAAAATGGAAAACATAAGATATGAGGACACAGGTTGCTAGGCCAAACAATGGCAGGCAGACAGCTCCCAGAACACATGCGGTGAATGGTAACCTGATGATCAGAGGCCTCTGATGCCCCAGGATATCTGAACCTTGTAGCATCCTGGACTGGATTTGGAACAATGAAGTCAAGTCAAGTCAAGTTGCATTTCATATAGCACTTTTTTACCTGCAACAGCCACTCAAAGCGCTTTACAAAAGCTAGAATATTGCATATAGATAAACCTACAATAACACAAACACAACACACGAGTTGCCTTCTGATCTCCTCTGCACATCTGCTGCTAAACATGCACGATAACAGAATTTACACTAAGAAATGGGTGCTAAAGGAGAAAGTAAAGTTTTTAATCAAAAGTTTTGAATTAAAAATATTTTTTTCCGCTCGCGCCTGATGAGTCTTCGAAAACTGGAGACACGAGCTATTATAGCTTAACGAGCTTTACTAAAGGGAATAATAACTATCCATTCCATTATCCAATCCTGCTCTCAGGGTCACGGGGACGCTGGAGCCTATCCCAGCAGTCACTGGGTGGCAGGCGGGGAGACACCCTGGAAAGGCCGCCAGGCTATCACACAGGGCCCCCCCACACACACACACACACACACACACACACACACACACACACACACGCACGCACACACACACACACACACACACACACACACACACACACACACACACACACACACACACACACACACACACACACACACACCCAGACATTGACACCTAGGGACAATTTAGTACGGCCGATTCACCTGACCTGCACATCTTTGGACTGTGGGAGGAAACCAGAGCACCCGGAGGAAACCCACGCAGACACAGGGAGAACATGCAAACTCCACACAGAGGACGACCCAGGACAACCCCCAAGGTTGGACTACCCCGGGGCTCGAACCCAACTACATAACACACAGTAGTGGATCTAGAGATTTTTTCCTGGGGTGGCAAAGGGGTGGCAAGACTATGTCCCAGCGGTGGCAGCTGCCACCCCTTGCCACCCTGTAGATCAGCGCCTGTTAGGGGGAGGGGGATTCTAAATCGGCGACTTCTGTTTGAGATGAGTTTGGTGCGGGTCTCATTGACCTTCACCATGCATGTACATAAAATATACTTTAAAAACATATTATCTGATTTATAAATGGGGTGGCAACAGGGGTGGCAAGACTGTGTCCCAGAGGTGGCAGCTGCCACCCCTTGCCACCCTGTAGATCCGCCCCTGATAACACATGAAAGATAATAACTAAATAATTTCAAATGTAAATAAAAAGATCACCCAAAACATGCCTCGGGTGTGCACATTCGGATCAGTATTTAATCTGGGCTAAGATATATTTATTACTGTCCTTGAGAAAACTTCTTGCCACAATCGGTGCATTAAGATACAAGTTTACATCCAGATACATCTGCACGTTAACACGTGTACTCAGTCACACAGGAGTACACAGGTACGGGCACAAATACTATGAAACCATGCATATGGACGACGATTATGTAAAACATTTCTTAAAACAACTACTACTTCCGGATGCTACCGTTAGGGGGCGCCAAAGCGGATCACCAGTTTCCATCTCTTCCTATCCTCTGCATCCTCCTCTGTCACACCAGCCACCTGCATAAAAAAATGATAAGAACTACCCCGGCATGACACCCCCCCCCACGTTGTTATTTGTCTTTTTGTGGTTATATTTCCTGAACAGAACTACCCTTCCTTGTGTCGTTATTAGCGGGACGCAAAAAAAGCGGTCGTCGAGTCAGCAAGGGCTGCTCAGCGCAGGAGGGAAAGGGAAGGATAAACCACCGTCTCGTTTTACTTCAACGTTACTGACGCCATTTCCCAAACCGGCGCAACACGCGCGTTCTGAGTTCGCCGGACTGCGTAATTTAACCGGAAAACGAGGAACGGGACGGTAGACTTTAGAGTACCTGTATCCAAATAACAGCTGCCTCGTTTTACTCTTCTATCTTCAACAACCACACGCACACACACACACACACACACACACACACACACACACACAAAACAAAACGGAAAATCCCCAAAAATATTCTCTCCCCTACAGCAGCTCAGATAGGACACCACACCTATACCATATTTATACCACGTCTATACCATATCTATACCACACCTATACCACATCTATACCAGATAGAAGCACGTAGAGAAACAGAACGGTTACACCAGTGTGGATGACAGGTCCAGCATCCCTGTACATACGTCACACTGAAGGAGGAACCCGTGTAGAGATGGTGTGGGAGAGGGATAAACGGGAGGGGAGGGGGGGCGAAAGTGGTGCAGAACCGGAAGAGAAGGGGGGCGATAGGAGCATCATTAAGCGTCGCAACTCGCGAAGGGTTACTATAATTTTCATTTTCAACTTATATAGAATATCATTCGTCTCATATATATTGATCTTTTTTGGATGTTGCTATCAGCTCTCCTGTATTGTGTGTTCTTGTTTGTACCTGACATATGTACATTGTTTTGTTGAATAAAGTTATTTTAAAAAAGGGTGGCACAGCCTTTCTTTTTAAAAAAAAATTATGACTATTTTTATTCAAATGCAATTGAAAACTTATCCTGTAGAAAACAATGAGCAGACACCACAAGAGATGTAAAACATGTACACAAACCATACAAAAAAGGCATAACATAAACCAATTAAGCAGAATAAAACACAAAATAACCACAAATAAATCAATTAAGCAGAATAAAATGCAAAATAACAATAACATAACTAAATCGTAAATAAGGTTTGACTAAACGATTAGTTAGTTTTTAAGATGTTATGTTGGTCAGATCATTTTCTAGTAATCCATTGTATTTTTGATGTATTTTCTCTTTTTCTCCTATTGTTCACAGTAGAAGGATGCTGAATATGGAAGGACAGGATTAGGAACGATTATATTATGCCCCTTCTCCACCGCATGGTACCAGCTAGACCAGACTCTACTTGCTTTTTTTGGGGTCTCCACTGGACAAAATTTAGGGATAGTACCTGGTGGTACCTGGTACTTTTTGGTACCCCCTCCGTCGAGGTTCCAAGCAAGCTGAGCCGATACTAAAGGGTCACTTGACAACACTGCAGACCACTGATTGGTCAGAGAGAAATTGACCAGCTCCGTTTACAACCAGGAAATGCTAAAGCCAGACTCGTGAAACTTGTATCCATCCATCCATCCATTCATCCATGATCCAAGCCACTTATCCTAATTAGGTTCCGGTGATGCTTGAGCCTATCCCAGCAGTCATTGGGTGGCAGGCGGGGAAAACTTGTATCATAATTGATAATCGATCCATGAGGAAAAATAAAAAAAATTCAGCGAATCTCTTAGTTACACTGATACTGTTCATGTGAAACTGCCCATTTGAGTTGGTCTTGCGGATTTTTTGAAAATAAAACACTTGTGGGAGGCTGGTAGAGAAGGGAGGTAAAACTAGCCAACATGGCCACAAGTGATCAGCAGGGCTTTGCTGTGAGGGAGTACAATCAGCAGTGGAAAACGAAATCTAGAAAAGTAAAGCGGGTGAAGTCGAGTTGATCTGGTACCATGCAGTGGAAAAGGGGCATTAGAGGGGCAGCTCAGGTTGGACGGTTTGGAGACAAAACAAGAGAGGCAAGACTGAGATGGCTTGGACGTGTGTGGAGGAGAGATGCTGGATATGGAGCTGCCAGGGAAGAGGGAAAGAGGAAGGCCAAAGAGGAGGTTTATGGATGTGGTGAGGGAGGACATGCAGGTGGCTGGTGTGACAGAGGAAGATGCAGAGGACAGGAGGAGATGGAAACGGATGACCCGCTGTGGCGACCCCTAACGGGAGCACCAGAAAGTAGTAGTAGTAGTAGACTATGCGCTCCTAAAATAAGATTCTTAAATTAGTAGTATGTTAGGATCCATCCATCCATCCATCCATCCATCCATTACCCAAACCGCTTATCCTGCTCTCAGGGTCACGGTGATACTGGAGCCTATCCCAGCAGTCATTGGGCCGCAGGCGGGGAAACACCCTGGACAGGCTGCCAGGCCGTCACAGCCCCCCCCCCCCACACACACATATATTTCCCAAAATTCAGCAATAAACACCCACATTTTATCAAATCCGATAATGAAAAACTAAAAATTATACTGGGGGAAATAAAAGAAAGTTGCTTCTCGCAGGACAGTTTATCTCTGCCTGCCACCACATGAGGGAATCAGAATGAGCTGCTGATCTACATCAGGCATCAGTTTAAGTTACCTTCTTTTGGGCGTCCGGGTAGCATAGCGGTCTATTCCATTGCCTAACAACGTGGGGGTCGCAGGGTCGAATCCCCGTGTTACCTCCTGCTTGGTCAGGCGTCCCTACAGACACAATTGGCCGTGTCTGCGGGTGGGAAACCGGATGTGAGTATGTGTCCAGGTCGCTGCACTAGCGCCTCCTCTGGTCGGTCGGGGCACCTGTTCAGGGGGGAGGGAGAACTGGGGGGAATAGCGTGATCCCCCCACATGCTACGTCCCCCTGGTGAAACTCCTCACTGTCAGGGGAAAAGAAGCAGCTGGCGACTCCACATGTATCGGAGGAGGCATGTGGTGGTCTGCAGCCCTCCCCGGATCAGCAGAGGGGGTGGAGCAGCGACTGGGGCGGCTCAGAAGAGTGGGGTAATTGGCCAAGTACAACTGGGGAGGGAAAAGGGGGGGGGAGTTACTTTCTTTTTATTCATGTATTATATGTATTATATTATTGTCTTCTTTCTGTATGTATATCTTTACACTTTCATGTATATAGCTGTCTGTATACAGTATTTGTTCATATTTGTTATTTGAACAATGCTTTGGCAATACTGTAGTTTGTTATAGTCATGCCAATAAAAAAACTAAATTTGAATCTGAATTTTAGAGGGAGCGAGAGAGAGAGAGAGAGCAAGAGAGAGAGAGAGAGAGAGAGAGAGAGAGAGAGAGAGAGAGAGCGAGAGAGAGAGACTTCGTGACTGATGCGTCTATGTGTTTATAAAAATGAATATCTGTTACAGAAGTACACTGTTGAAGGGATTTCAGTATGCTGCAAAACGCAAATCTGTCGCAAGAAAGTGCACTCAAAATATGTGCAGTTATTTGACTTGATAACAACAACAACACATGATCCTGTCTCTTTCATTACCCAGAGTATTCAATTCAATGATGCTTTAATGGCATGACTGCATTCATTACAGTATTGCCAAAGCAGGTGACAGAGAAACAGGTGACAGCGAAACTGGTCAACATATTCCCCAATAAATAAATAAATAAACAAATAAATGAAGGAATAGGTAGAACTGGCAGAAACATAGAACAGCACTTGAACAGCACCTGACAGTAACTGGAACAGTAATTGACAGTGTTTTGGTCACTCACTGACCCTTAGCCTATGGCATTCTGACACATATTGTGCCGCAAGGTGTGCACTTTGGCCCCCTCCTAAAATAAGTGGCCGTTGCTCTTTCTCACCCAGGAGTAGAAAATTTGGAATGTGGTTTTCAAATTTCCCCTGGTATTTTTCTCTCATGTTTTGGAATTCCTCACAATTTAGGAGGAAGTGCATCTCTGTCTCGACCTCACCCGCCGTACGGCGACCACATATATTCTTTGCTCTTTTGGTCGCCAAGATTTGTTGTGTCTGTCCTTTTCAATGGCTTGACTGTGGCGACTGAGCCTGTACTTGGTAAGGATGTGTCTCTGCTTACTATCTCTGACAGTGGGGAGATAGTCAGCCCATTTGTATTCTCTTTTTTAGGGCCCAATAACGTTGAAATTTGTGTTTTAATTTGGTTTCTATGCCCCAATGTTCCAAATGTGAGTTTTTGCATTGTTTGACGATTTGGTTTACTCTAATCTGTGGTTGGTTAGCAGTGCTGGTCTGAAACTCATCTATGTTAGTGGTTACGGGGTTAGTGAGTTTCAGAACCAGCTGACTGAGGGGACTCTTTCTTAGCTCTTGGATTTGAAATGCTTTAAATTGCAATGTGTCGTGGGGACTTGATTTAAGGCGCATCCAGAATTTAAGTGATCTTTTTTGGATATTGACTATCAGTAACTCTATTGTTATTCTAGTTAAACCAAACGTAAGTCTGTTCATTTTCATCTTGTCGTGTTCAGGCATTTTCCAGAGAAATGAATGTGTACGGAGCCCACTGTTTCTAAATCGCTTGCTAGGGGTAGGTTGCACTGATACTATATAAACACTTGGGACATCTGCAAATCCACTGCCTTGCCCCTCCTTTCTCGCTGACCTGCACTCGGTATTCAACTAGGACATGTACATTACAGTATGTACAGCTTTCAGCAGCTCTCATTTAAACAAAGTTGGTGGGACTTCGTTGACACAGAGCCGCTCAAATGGTGCTTGGATCGGGACAACTAGTTGCAGCAAAATGAAACTATGGAGAATCCAGATTTCATTTTGGTTACTTCATTATGTTAGTATTTTACCAAGTACGTAAGTTTCCATTTCTGTTTATTTTCTAATTCAGATTATTGACTGTGCCTACTACATGGTCTGAAGCAATGACCTGGTGTTTTTCTTCAACCTTGGAGATGATTATTTTGTACCAATAGGAAATGAAAGTTCAAGAGAAGGATACGGAGAGGATACAGAGGAAAAAAACAACTGCTTGTTACAGTTCTATATTAGCGTAAGGCTCATAATTGTGCTTCCTTAAACCTATTCGGGTCTGCCATTACGCATCTTATGGGATATTTCTATCATGATCCAAGAGATGGTGGCAAGGAGGATTTCGCACACCATATAGTTTCTTTCAAATGAACAGGATTTGAAACTTGTAAGGCTGCAAAGCATTTTAAATAATCACATAAAAATATGTTTATTGACATAACTTTCTCACACTGTCTATGGCACTACATGTGATTTCCTCTCAGGTTATGCAGCTGTTTTATAGAAGTCAGAAACGCACGGCCAGTTGTACAGGGATTGTGTTATCACCATAATCCTGAGGTCCTTCTCTGTATCATACTCAAAGGGCTTTATTGAAATGCATGTTAGACATCTGGCTTACCCAAATCCATTGTGGATACTTTGAATGATTTATTTATTTATTTATTATAAATTTGATTGGGTTTGCAACTAATTTCAAATTAATTCCTGCTTAAAAATCATGTTTAGGCAGAATCAGTAATTCCGTGCACAATTTTGATAGAAAGAGGTGATTTATGATAGCATTTGCCAAAGCGTAAAAAAAACAACAACAACTCAATTTCATTTCAAAATGACCTTTGATTCCAACAATACCGTGATTCCAGTGCATCGGTCTTCCAGTTTACTGTTTACATTCGGCCTAACAGATATGGGTGCCGATGGGAGTTATATGTCTTATAAGCTGAGACATCAATTGCACATGCTAACACGGGATGAACAGAGGAAGAAATAGCCTCTGCTGGGTCATACAGGCAGATTTACCAAAGCTCTTACCAGAGCTTTATAGAAGGGCAATCCAGTCTGAAATCGCCTTTGTCCCCCCTGTGCCATCTGTCATGTGTGTCATGTGTTCACATGCTCTCTGCCACTCTCCCCCGGCACACATAATAGCATTTTACCCCAGAATGTGAATGTACTGAATGCTTTCCGGCGGTCGACCTCATCAGCCTCCGCTGGCCAGGGCAAAGCTAGACAGCATTTCATTAGAATCAGATTATTGTTCCCAGCAAATGTTTAAAATTTAGGTTGCATTGAAGAAAAAAAAAAGAAAGAAAAAGAAAAAACAGAACACAGGGTGTGGATCTGATACGCAAAACAGCTTTCGTGATTGTTTTTTTCCCCTTCCTTTCGCCCTGTACCAGTCTGTTTGTGTGCACATGGGAAATATGCACAGAAGCTGCTGAACGATTTATTCTCCAACTACACCAGTGCACTGAGGCCTGTGGAGGACACGGACAACATACTGAATGTTACCCTCCAGGTTACACTGTCCCAAATCATTGACATGGTATAACGCTGCAGTTTTTTCAAGTATCCATAGTTGTTTTTTGTTTTTTTATCCATACCAGCTATTCTTGCCAATACGTGTAAAATATACTAATTAGTTAATGAAGCTACTGCGATACTCTGTAATATTTTCCTTTTGCTGCCTTGCTTGATATGTATTCTTTACATTCTTTCACATTCTTTACAGGATGAGCGAAACCAAATTTTGACGGCATATTTATGGATACGGCAGGTGTGGGTCGACGCCCACCTCAAATGGAATAAAGATGACTATGATGGACTCGATACCATCCGCATACCTAGTAGTTATGTATGGAGACCTGACATAGTCCTATATAACAAGTAGGTCGGACTGGTATTGGGTTTATCAGGTAAATTTCTGCACTCCCACCGTGTGACTGTAGCTCCTCGCTGTAAGTGCAAAGGCACAAGCTGAACATTCTTTGAAGCCATTATTCATGGGAGTGTTCAGGCCTCTGTCTGCATTTTATACACCAGCATAACAGCAGTGTCTTATACTGGACCCCAAACAGGAGGTGGCCATTCAGACAGGCAAAGCTATACTGTACTAAGTTAGTCACAGAGAGTTGATTCACTTCATCTGGACACAACGTTTATTGAGAGAAACGTTTCTTCACTCATCTAAGTGACCTCTTCAGTCTCAACTGGCTGCAGGTATCCCCACCCTTATAAACAGCACTGTTGCATGACGACCGAAACCAACGATCGGTTTCATATGCAATTAGGCGTGGCCATTAACTAGTGTTTCAATGGCCATGTGTACTATTCACAGAGGATTGGGGAATAGTTGCAATCCCAGCATTCTACGATGGCGACCATTGCACTCTTATGCCCCTTTTCCACTACATGGTACTGGCTCAACTCGACTCGACTCGCAGTGTTGTTTGCCACCACCATAACAATGCCCCCTCAGTGTAGCTGGTCTGCATTGATTTCGGTACCCGCTCCAGTTTTTTTGGAACCTCAATAAAGGTGGTACCAGAAAAGTGGTAACAGTTACCAAAATTCCAGTACTTTCCAGTAATGGAAAACGAAAAAGTCGAGTCGAGTTGAGCTGGTACAAAGTAGTGGAAAAGGGGCATTAGCCATCCCCCCGCTTCGGTTCAGGGATGGTTGTTCCCTCTTCACATAGATGGCCTCTTTGACTCCCTGTTCAAACCAGCGTTCCTATCAAGGATGTGCACATCCTCATCCTTGAAGGAGTGGCCACTGGCCTGTAGATGGGTGTAGACTGTGGAGTCCTGGCCTGACATGTTAGCTCTCCTGTGTTGTGCCATCTTCTTGGCCAGCATCTGTTTGGTTTCCCTGATGTAAAAGTCACAGCAATCCTCCCAGCACTTAACAGTGTACACTATATTGCTCTGTTTGTGCTGGGGGACCCGATCCTTGCACAATATTAGATGCATTATGGGGGAGATTTCAATGGCACATCTTGTTTAGGAACCTGCATGTTCTTGTGTCAACAATAATCACCATATCTTGAAGAAGATGATGTGATAGCAGCTGATGCCATCAAAACAACACAGTTATAAAGATACTGTACTTCTTACACATGACCTTTATCATGACTTGATTTTTCTAAAATGCAGAAACAATGCTGAGGCATGAGTACAACTCTCCCAAATGAGTTGACTCTTCCCTCAGTTGGTGTACTTGTGCCTTTGCCTCCTGCTTAGTTTTTTTTTAAAAAGGAATTGCCGCCTGTTAGAATGTGTTCAACATATACCTTTTTTAAATCTCACCCCTGCAAGATTGATCAAAATGGACCTCGGCAGTTTTTGAATGATTATGAAAAAAAGTTTCCAATATATCGAGTCACATAGTTATAATAAGTGTCCTTTTTTTTCTAGAAAATGTGTCTCTGTATTTCAGTGCTGATGATCACTTCACTGGCCCCATGGACACCAACGTGGTGATCCGGCATGACGGACAGACGATGTGGGATTCCCCAGCTATTACCAAGAGCTCCTGCAAAGTAGACGTGTCCTTCTTTCCCTTTGACGCCCAGCAGTGCAGGTTCACCTATGGATCGTGGACCTACAACGGCAACCAGCTGGACATTCTGAATGCTATGGACAGCGCTGACCTGGCTGACCTGGTGGAGAATGTGGAGTGGGAGGTCCTGGGTATGCCTGCCAAGAGGAACGTCATTCTGTACGGCTGCTGTGCTGACCCTTACCCCGATGTAACCTACACTCTGAAACTCAAGAGGAGGGCGTCCTTCTACGTCTTCAATTTGCTCATCCCCTGCGTGATGATCTCTTTTCTGGCCCCGCTCGGCTTTTACCTGCCGGCTGACTCTGGGGAGAAGGTGTCTCTGGGCGTCACTGTGATGCTGGCCCTCACGGTCTTTCAGCTGCTGGTTGCCGAGATAATGCCGCCCTCCGAGAATGTACCACTTATTGGTAAGGTCAATGAAATGGGTTTGAGGTGTGCTGGGGAGGTGAAGTGGACTAACACGCTAGCATCCTAATACTAAGACTTACAATTCGAATCCTGGTGTTGCCTCTGTCTCAGCCGGGTGTCATGGGGAGTGCAATTATAACAGCCCTCCTGGCTGGGGAGCCGGAAGGGGTCATTTGTCCTGCCATTGCAACCAGGTGAATTCTTTTTTTTCCTTCTTTTTTTTGTTGAATTTCCCCCCCCTTTTTCTCCTCAATTGTGTCCGGCCAATTACCTCTCTCCCCTGAGCTGTCTGGTCACTGCTCCACCCCCGCTGCCAAGCAGGGGAGGGCTGCAGACTACCACATGCCTTCTCCGATACATGTGGAGTTGCCAGCCGCTTCTTTTCACCTTACAGTGAGGAGTTTTGCCAGGAGGACGTAGCGCATGGGAGGATTACACTAGTCCCCCCAGTTCCCCCTACCCCTGGAACAGGCACCCCGACCAACCAGAGCAGGCACTAGTGCAGCGACCAGGACACACACCCACATCCAGCTTCAAAAATTAGTTACACTCATTGCTTAATGATTATGACTATCAGTTACAACTCAGCAGAGACTTCTTGAAAATACTTTGAGAATTCAATGTTTTTTGTCTTTTTTTCTCTTCTGTAGGAAAGTATTATATTGCAACTATGACCATGATAACGGCCTCTACTGCCCTGACCATCTTTATTATGAATATACACCACTGCGGCCCAGATGCCAAGCCTGTGCCCAAGTGGGTCAAGAAGGTCATTCTGCAGTACCTGGCCAGGATGTGCTTCGTTTATGAAGTGGGGGAGAACTGCATGTCGCCGCAACCAGAGAAACAGGAGCCTCCTCCCTCTGTAAAGACCACCAACTGCACCTTGAATGGACAGGTTGGTCCTGGCAGAGAGGAGTATGTGTTGGAGGTGGAGAGGGGAAAAGAAGGAGTCACAAGAATGATTTCAGAAGAGAGGGAGGACTTGGAGCAGATAATGAGTCCAATTGGCTCAATGGGAAGGAACCCCACCAACCACTACAGCGTTTGGAAGAGCGGCAATTTCATCAGCATGGACTGTGGAGACTCGCTGGGGGCTCCAGGGAGGTGCAGGAAGGGAGGCGTGAGTGACGGAGAGAATAAAGAGAGAGAGACCTCTAGCAAAAATCAATGCCAGGAGCAGCAGCTCTTGCAAAACATTGAGTACATCGCCAACTGTTACCGAGATCAGAGAGCCACACAGAGAAGAACTGGGGAGTGGAAGAAGGTAGCCAAGGTTTTGGATCGCTTCTTTATGTGGATATTTTTCATCATGGTGTTCCTCATGAGCTTCCTTATTATGGGCAAAGCCATTTAACCAAAGAGCTCTTAGAGGGATGAGGCAAAGTGTTGGTTGGTTTGAATGTCACATGAAGACGATTAGTGCAAGATTCATTGCAGTACAATATGAACACTCAGTTTATCTGTTCATCAAATGATCGTGCTAATATTACTGTATCAGAACTACTCAGGTTTAAAGAAGTCACGTGTCACAGGATTCATCAGGAGGCTCATAAATAGTTGACAGCTACCTGTACAACTAGAACTGTGAGTCAATAACTACAACTCTGACAGGAGACAGTGGCTAAAATAAAAAAAACGTGTCCATGTGTTGTTTATGAGAAACATCGCACTCACCCCATCAGCACCCTACCTCACTCCACCCCAATCCTGAATTATCTTGTGTAAATGAATAAAATTTAATACCACTGACGCACCAATAAACCTATGCACCCTGAATCAGTCACACTCGTCCGTCTTTGGCATGTTTCCTGCCGTGTCAATTCAGCTTGAGATCAAAGTCAGAATTACCCGCTAGTTTCACTGAACCAATCTTGTATTTCTACATTTCAGGAACTATAAATGAGAAGTTTGGGAAAATGAACAAGAAAGACAAGAAAGGGAGAATTATTATAGAGATGATAAAGTCTCTGAATATTCCCATTGCACTATTTTGAACATGCAGAAATAATGCCCCTTTTCCACTACATGGTACCGGCTCGACTCGACTCGCAGAGTGTCGTTTTCCGTTACCGCAACAGTATCCCCCCTCCCGCAGTGTAGCTGATCTGCATTGATTTTGGTACCCACTCCAGTTTTTTTTTTTGGAACCTCGACAAAGGTGGTACCAGAAAAGTGGTAACAGTTACCGAAATGCCGGTACTTTCCAGTAATGGAAAACAAAAAAGTCGAGTCGAGTTGAGCCGGTACCATGTAGTGGAAAAGGGGCATAATTCTATAGTATGATCATAATAATGAGCTCTGTTAAGAATATTGCAGCCCAGTATAACAAGTTTACAAGTAAGAACTCTGACTGAGTGGTGTTCCCTTGTGTGTTTTCTAGTAGGAGGTCGGAAGATCTCAACTTCCAAATTGTCTGGAATGCAGCAAAATACACCAAAAAGTGGTCAGCAACTAATTCTGTCTTTCTCAAGCTATTCTCAAGGGAGTCATTATATTCAGAAAATATAATTACACAAGGGGCACAACTAGCAGTCATATCCTCTTATTTGCAAATAGTACAGAGAGAAAATGTTTGGTATTGGAAGAAGAGATTGGCCTTTGTTGTACGAAAACAAATCAAACATTCTTCTCTGGCCTCCTGGCATTTTTTCAGTGGGAGATAAATCTTACAAAAGACTACCGCAGGCAGTTTTATTGAGCAAATCAGAGATACTGAAGTCATCAAGAGTTTGTATCAGTTATCTAGCTGGGACTCATTCTGAATATACTGTAAGGCAGAATAAAGTTCTGTTAGGGCAGGGGGAAAAAAACTTGGTATACATTTTACTTCCACACTATCCATGAAAAGGTATAGGAAACCTATCATTTAATAGATAATCATCATGAAAATCCCCTCGTTTAATGGAATTTAATCCAACAAAACAGCAAAAAAAGCTGATTGTTGAACAAGGTTTTTATGCAGTTTCAGCACAAAGACACAAGAGGCCAGTCACTGCATGGGAAGTATTGGTCGAGAACTATTCCAGCATAGACTGAAAAGTCACATGACATGGGAATCGTACGGCATAGTTGGTAGAAGGTTTTTGAGGATTATCCTTTGAGTAAACATGGTCAAATGAAAGTCCAACAGAGAGAATCTGAACCCTCTGCTATTGGTTTCACACTGACAATTGGACATTCATGTGGGTTGATCTGCTCGGCATACTGCTTTGAGTTTAGACGCTAGCATTGAAATAAAATGCTAATAGTAATTATAGTTACAAAATATGATAATAACAGATCGCTTGCTGCATCATGACAGACATAAAATGAGACAGTAAACCCATCTGCAAGTTCCCCTCACTTTGACTGGATTTATTTGGACCAGCTTAGTCTTAATGTACTTAACACAAATTTCCACAATTTTATAAGAAATTTTGTTTGACGATATGCATTTTCATTGGGTTGTTTCGTTCTTTATAAGTAAAAATTTTACAAAACAGCCACAGTGCAAGCTCCTCCTTCTTTCTTTCTATTTCTTCCTGTCTGAGCAATGCAGTTGCAGTGTTGATCCAGTATTTATACTGTAGCATTTTAGATCCTCTCCAAGAAAGAGACTGGCTGATTTATTTTCTCTATCGCTTCACTATGTGCATCTCAACTGTACAATCATATTATACATTTAACAAATGTTAATAGTCCCCATCCTTATCTCATTAGAGAAGTTTGAATAATTGCAAATACAGATGTGAAATAAATGTTTATCATCACTGTTTTTGATGATATAGTGACTTAATCTCCTGTCTTGGTGAAGTGGAAAATATCTGTGTATAGCTAACAGAAAAAGACACATTATGCTGTTATTTCATTGGCTTGCATGTGATTTACGTGCCTTTGTTTAAAAACACAATGCACATCTTTACATCATTATTTAATTAAACCTTTCATGTCATTCCAGTGGCACTGCATGGCTAAAATTGCTCGCATTTGATAAAGGTTGCTGATCATGGCTGGCTGTTTCCACTTGTTATCAGCTATGATAGCCAGAAGAGAGCAGCAAAATACAACTTGTCTAAATACTGTGCTGAGCAAATTTAAGCTTCCAGTCTTCTTGGTAGCGATTTTAGCTGGACGGCAACAGTGGTGCCAGCCCGACCCATGCGGCTGTCCTGCCGCCCAATGACTGCTGGGATAGGCTCCAGCATCCCCGCGACCCTGAGAACAGGATACACGGTTTGGATAATGGATGGATGGATGGATGGATGGATAATACTTTTTTTTAAATGATAAAGAACAAACATACAAGACATTACAATAATACAATAAACACACATAAACTTAACATTAAACACAGGGGTACAATCAATTATTCAAATATTAAATTACATTTCTCAAAAATGTTAACAGTTCTTTTTTTTTTTTACATAAATGAATGGTCTCGATGTAGTTTTGCATGTCCATCAAGAATACACTTAGTTTGGGTTTTTTCCTCATCCCATTTCGTCCTATGCACAAAGAATCTGTCAAGAATAATTAATAAATTTATAAACGGCATGTTGGGGTCTTTATCTATGGGGTTAAATAGAAGCAGGATCAGGAATGGACTTAATTACAGTTTGAAATTCTATACAGTCACTTTCACTGCTTTCATGTCACTGTTAAGGTCGTCAATTTAAACATAGAAGTCGCGCAAAAACAGCCGCTTAACAAATGTAGTTGCGGTCCAGCCATATACTAGGTTTTAACCTAGTCTTGTTTCTTTTGTGGTGACAATGCCCTCTACTTCATATGATAACTCTGTTCTCCAATTCTTCCACATACCTGGTTGACGTATAACCTGATGATGTGACTAATGTGAATGGGAAAAAAGGTGCAGACTAAAGGTAAAAAAATTGCTCCTTTGCATTGAAAGGAGCCAGTTGAGGTGGTTCAGGCATCTGATTAGGATGCCTCCTGGGCACCTTCCTTTGGAGGTTTACCGGGCACGGCCAACTGGGAGGAGACCCTGGGGTAGACCCGGAACTCGCTGGAGGGACTACATGTCCTATCTGACCTGGGAACGCCTTGGGATCCCCCAGGAGGAGCTGGAGGGCGTTGCTGGGGAGAGGGACTTCTGGAGTGCCCTACTTAGCCTACTGCTACCGCGACCCGACCCTGGAATGAATGAATGAACTAAAGGTCAAAAAATAAGATTTAGCATTGATGGTTTAGTTTTTACCTATAAATGTTGAGATGCCTTAAACCAAGTGAGTCACAATAGTCCCACTGATTTTTGATTAATTCACCCACTGGTTTACAGATGGATTATTAATTTACAAGGATCTTGAGAAACTCTACACATAGATTTTAAAGCAAGGCAGTTACAGGTTGATATAGGTATTGTTTACCTTTTAGGACTTTTCAGAAAAGGTTGATATGAAACATGGCAAAAAATTTAAACTGAAATAACACATTTAAAGTTGAGTACTGATTCATCCCATATGTCAGCTTTCATTGGATGTTTTTATGCTCATGCAATGGAGACTCCAGTTGTGTTTGAGGCTACCATCCTGTAGGGACAAATCTACAGCATGTTAGTAAGTGATTTCACCTTCTTCTAGTAGAAATTAAAACCAATTTGGCATTTCTCCAAGTGTCTTGATACATTTTGAGATTTTTTTTAATTCTTCAGCTTTGCTATTTTCATTTGTTACCTAACACAGCACAATTGATTTGCCACTATCAACTCAGCACGCGAAAGAAAGCAAGTGGAAGGGTACAATGTCTTCTTATCTCTTTTGTCTCCTATATTATATCATATTTATTACATTACATTATATCATATCATAACATCATCTCATTTAAGGGCAACTAATTGTAGGTTCAGGCAGAAAGATGAGTTTTAAGTTTGGATTTGTAGGACTCCAGATGGTGATTGTCTGACGGCAGCAGGCAGCCTGATATGAAAAGGCCCTGCCACCAGTTGACTTCTTTTTAACTTTGGGTACACACAGGAGCCCTGCATTTTGAGAGTGAAGAGCTTGAGATGGAATTCATGGTTTAAGGAGATCAGACAGGTATGATGGGAAAAGTCCATCTAGGATTTTTTAAGTCAGCAGAAGCACCTTAAAGTCTGATCTAACATGGACAGGAAGCCAATGCTCCAGATTTGGCATCCGTGCCTGTAAATCTGGGGTTTGTGGGCCTGGCCACATTGACTGGGTTGCCTGGAGTCCCAGAACAGTGTCCACACAGGGGTTTTTTATGCTCAAGGGGTGCTTATTTGATGCTTGTCATATATAATTCCGTTACAGAGCTCTGTGGTGGATATTTTGACATTTATCCAGGAATTATTGGAAAGAGGCCTTTCCTTTTCAAGATTAAAAAAAAAATTGTCTATCACATATTGATAGAAAATGTTCTTAGATTAAGGGCTCAAAACAACATAAAAATATACTACCTTCCATGACAGGCTCACATAACATTGCATTAAGGCCTCTCTAGCCTCAGCTATGATCAGCTAAGATCTCTCTAGCCTCAGCTAAGGCCTCTCTAGCCTCAGCTAAGGCCTCTCTAGCCTCAGCTAAGGCCTCTCTAGCCTCAGCTAAGGCCTCTCTAGCCTCAGCTAAGGCCTCTCTAGCCTCAGCTAAGGCCTCTCTAGCCTCAGCTAAGATCAGCTAAGACCTATGACCTGAATGCCCACATTCAGGTCATTGGCTGGGACTCACCTCTTCAGACTTCATCTGTGATTTATGTAATTTATGTTTGTTTTTCTTTCCCTTTTGTATCTGTCGAAGTCGGAGAGTACTGCTGGTGCCGTGTGAGGCTGTCGCTTCTCCCTCTCGTAGCCCCCCTTCCCATCCACCCCTGTATGTCTGGGTTATGTTTATATGTCGTCTTGTTTCACCCGTTTATTGTAAAGCAACTTTGAGTATTAGAAAAGTGCTATATAAGATTGATTTATTATTATTATTATTAAGATCATTGGTCATGATTGGACAGTAAGAAAGAGATTGGGCAAAAATGGAATTCATGGGAGAGTTGCAAGGCACCAACCATTGCTAACTAAGAGAAACCGTGCTCATCTCACATTTGCAAAATAGCATATTGATGACCCCCAAGCCTTTTGGGATAAAGTTCTGTAGACAGTCGAGTCAAAAGTGGAATTTCTTTGGAAGACACGGGTCATGTCAAGACAAGTGTCATGGCGGCACGGTGGCTCAGTGGTTAGCGCTGTCACTTCACAGCAAGATGGTCCTGGGTTCGAACCCTGGGGTTGTCCAACCTTGGGGGTCATCCCAGTTTGTCCTCTGTGTGGAGTTTGCATGTTCTCCCCGTGTCTGCGGTGGGTTTTGTCTGGGTGCTCTGGTTTCCCCCACCATCAAAAGAAACATGTATATAGGGTTTATACTCCTGTCTGTGCCCCTGACCAAGGCACTGGGAAAAGAACTGGAGTTGGTCCCCTGGTACACAGCATCAAGGCGGCAGGCCACTGCTCCTAGTTACACAGATCACAGCTAGGATACGTTAATTTGCAGTAGCTGAATTTGCTCAAGGGGATTAATAAAGGAAACTTAATTAATGTTATGTCTGGTGTAATGCAAACAGCATTTCACAATAAGAATATCATACCAACAGTCAAACATGATGGTGGTTGTGTGATGGTGTGATGATACGTTGCTGCCTCAGGGCCTGGAAGGTTTGCCATCATTGAAGGAACCATGAATTCTGCTCTCTACCAGAAAATTCTCAAGGAGAATCTCCAGTCAGCAGTCTGTGATCTGAAGCTAAAGCGTAGTTTGGTTATGCAGCAGGACAACAATCCAAAACAACACATGTAAAGTCCACCTCAGAATGGCTCAAAAGAACAAAAAACAAAAAAAAGGTTTTGGAGTGGACTAGTCAAAGTCTGACTTAATCCCCATCAAAATGCTGTGGCAGGAACTTAAACGAGCAGTTCGTGCTCAAAAACCCTCCAATGCCACTGCATTACAGCAATTCTGCAAAGGAGAAGGGGCCAAAATTCTTCTACAACAACATGAAAGACTGATCTCCAACTATAGGACTTGTTTGGATGCAGCTATTGCTACTAAAGGGGGCAAAACCAATTATTAAGTTCAGGGGGGCAGTTACTTTTTCATATGGGTAATATAGGTGTTGAATAACTTTTTTTCTTCAGTAAATAAAATGATCATTTAAAAACTGTACTTTGTGTTTACTCGGGTTCTTCTTGTCATATATTAAATTTTGTATGAAGATCTGAAACCATTCGGTGTGACAAATATGCAAAAATAGAAGAAATCAGGAAGGAGGCAAATACTTTTTCACAGCAGTGTATAAGTGATCTACGACTACTACTATTTTCGGCTGTTCCTGTTAGGGGTCGCCACAGCGGATCATCCATTTCCATCTCTTCCTGTCCTCTGCATCTTCCTCTGTCACACCACCCACCTGCATGTCCTCTCTCACCACATCCATAAACCTCCTCTTTGGCCTTCCTCTTTTCCTCTTCCCTGGCCGCTCCATATTCAGCATCCTTCTCCCAATATACCCAGCATCTCTCCTCCACACATGTCCAAACCATCTCAATCTTGTCTCTCTTGCTTTGTCTCCAAACCTGAGCTGTCACTCTAATGCCACTTTTCCACTACAAGGTACTGGCCCAACTCGACTCGACTTTTTCCGTTTTCCATTATTGGAAAGTACCAGCATTTTGGTAACTTTTACCACTTTTTTGGTACCACCTTTGTCGAGGTTCCAAAAAAACTGGAGTGGGTACCAAAATCAATGCAGACCTGTATGATGACCGGCTATACTGAGTGGGTACTGTCACGGTAATGGAAAACGACAAGAAGCGAGTCGAGTCGAGTCGAGTTGAGCCGGTACCATGTAGTGGAAAAGGGGCATAATAAACTTGTTCCTAATCCTGTCCTTCTTCGTCACTCCCATTGAAAATCTTAGTATCTTCAACTCTGCCACCTCCAGCTCCGCCTCCTGTCTTTTCATCAGTGCCACTGTCTCCAAACCATACAACATAGCTGGTCTCACAATCATCTTGTAAACCTTCCCCTTAACTCTTGCTGGTACCCTTCTGTCGCAAATCCTTCCTGACATTCTTCTCCACCCACTCCACACTGCCTGCACTCTCTTCTTCACCTCTCTTCTGCACTCCCCATTACTTTGGACAGTTGACCCCAAGTATTTAAATTCATATGCCTTCATCACCTCTACTCCTTGCATCCTCACCATTCCACTGTCCTCACTCCCATTCACGCATAGGTATTCCGTAAATACTAAATAGTAGTAGTAGTAGTATAAGCGATGACATGTTGAGCAGTCATCACATACAGTAGTATAAGCTAACATACATTTGGCATTGAACTGATCAATTCGGTTAGACAGTTCATTGCAAAAATGTGTATATATATATATATATATATATATATATATATATATATATATATATAGTTTTTGACAAAAATCTTTCCAGGTAGAAATTATTTTTGCTGAATGGTGAAATGCTTAAAGGCTATTGTAATTAGCTTCTGAATATACAAATATTGTTAAACAGGGATAACGAAGTGACAGAGAAAACAAAATGAAGAAAATGACTGGAGTTGCCTGTAAAATATTGAAGGTATTCAAAGTTGTTTTTTAAAATGCTCTCCATTCCCTTCTCAACAGTATAAAACTATTTCAATCCATTTCCTAAATCCTCGAAAAGAGGCTGACAATTACACGGGTGTATAAGTTCTGCTGGTATTGTATAACATCTCTCTCTTAAAAATAAACTGTTTAACCATTGATTACGGTATCCTGTCCCACAGGATGTTTGAGGTGATGTAAACATGTCTTGCGATCACATAAATATGGCAAGACAGGCAGTGCTGTGCAGCACACTGCAGTGCAACACTCACAAAGAGGCACCTGTAGATGGAGTGTCATTTTTACCCTGCTTCATAAATTGACTTGATTTTTGTCGATTGTAAATTTTGCGGTTGTTATTTCTCTGGTTTTCAAAGCCAAAGCTAAGCAACCATGCAAAACCAATCCTACGGGGTCAGCCTTGAGTTATACCTGGACCCTTTTTCAATTCCACCTGGAGGAAAGTATCCCATATTTTTCCTTGGTGTTGTCATTTACTTCTTCTGCATTTTCTGCAACCTGACCTTGCTGGCTTTGATTGTTTTTCAAAGGAGCCTTCACAAGCCCATGTATTTTATCCTGCTTAGCCTTCCTGTCAATGACCTGATGGGCATATCCGCAATGCTACCGAAGGTGCTTTCAGACATTGTGATGGGGACGAACAAGGTCTATTATCCTCTTTGTGTTTTACAAGGTTTTTTGCTTCACATTTATGGTGGGGGAGTGCTGTTTATTCTAGCGGCCATGGCCTTTGATCGTTATGTTGCCATCTGCATGCCATTAAGATACAGCTCAGTCATGACACCTCGAGCTGTCATCTCCATTAACTCCTTGGTTTGGGGTCTTGACTTCATCCTAATTGTATCACTGTTCTTTTTGCATACAAGGCTTCCCAGGTGCAAATCTTCCATAATGAATGTCTTCTGTGATAATCCATCTCTACTGAAGCTTGCATGTGGCGAAACCACAGTTAATAATATAATAGGGTTGTTCAACACGGCGGTCATTCAGCTCATCAGTGTGTCTGTGCAGATGTTCTCCTATGTAAAGATTCTGCTCACGTGCATGGTTACAAGGAGGTCTGAGACAAAGACCAAAGCTCTCCACACATGTGTTGCGCAGTTGGTGATATTTATTGTATTTGAAGTTGTGGGGACTTTCACCATTTTATCCCACAGGTTCAAGAATGTGTCGGCTGACTTGCAAAAGATAATGGGCATGCTGATCTTTCTTGTACCTCCGCTGCTGAATCCAATTGTGTATGGACTGAATACAAGAGAAATACGGAGAAGTCTCCTGAGAGTCTTAAGAAATAAGGTGTTGGTATGAGTTGTCACACGCTCTACTAACCGAATGTGGTTTGACTCAACACTGTGGCCGCACGCTCATCTGGGAAGCATTCTTTTGTGTTGCAGAGAATCGACCTCGCCTTGCACTAATTAGAGCAATGTCAATCACATCAGCCTGTATTCTTATTTTAAGGAAAGAAAACCCTGCTCCTCATAGTTTGATTTACTGCAAATTGAGAGGTGCATGTTGACACAGATGTAAGTACGTTTTTTTAACATAATGTGGGAAACTAAGAAAATTGCAGAAAGGCCTATAACGTCACCCAACTGACAAGGTAAACCACGTTTTTTAGGTTGTGCAGTGGTTTGGAACAGATAAGGACAGTAACAGTCAAGTTATGTCTGGCATACAGAATTACTAAAATCATAAAGGATAGATATTAACTGAAACTGCCATATTTCGTGTGATATGAACTGTGCTTGTGTAAAAAGGGTTAATTCAAGACATTCTTTCTGATATTATAACACAACTTTTTACCATGTGATGAATGTAAATGTTCAAAAGCATGATAACATGAGCAACTTAAAATCAAATAGTCCTAGACACTATAATTTTTTTTGCTTTCTTGTTATCACGTTGTGGCATACTTGGATGTGTTGCTGTATATTGATTTGTACTGATACTGGAGAAAATAAAAAAGCAATAAAAGGAATAAAGGGAAGTTGTTTTTCCTAACATACTACTGCTCATCTGATCAATCACTAAGTCAGTATTCTGATGTTAATATGCTACACTTCATGCATACAACATACACTGTTTGGATTTTAGAAGTACGGGACATGTTTGGGCGGCACAGTGGTTAGCGCGGTCACCTCACAGCATGAAGGTTCTTGGTTCGAGCCCCGGAGTAGTCCAACCTTGCGGGTCATTCTGTGTGTGGAGTTTACATGTTCTTCCTGTGTCTGTGTGGGTTTCTTCTGGGGCTCCGGTTTCCTCCCACAGTCCAAAGACATGTAGGTCAGGTGAATCAGCCGTACTAATAAATTGTCCCTAGGTATAAATGTGTGTGTGTGTGTGTGTGTGTGTGTGTGTGTGTGTGTGTGTGTGTGTGTGTGTGTGTGTGTGTGTGTGTGTGTGTGTGTGTGTGTGTGTGTGTGTGTATATGTATGTATGTCGGCCCTGTTTGATGGTCTGGCGGCCTGTCCACGGTGTCTCCCTGCCTGCCACCCAATGACTGCTGGGATAGGCTCCAGCATCCCCGTGACCCTGAGAGCAGGATAATCGGTTCGGATAATGGATGGATGGATGGACGGTTGAGGAAATAAGAGCCTTGTAACATACAAAAGTGGCAGCCAGAAAATTGTGATACATTTAAACGATGCTACTTGTTGGATTCAGTAATGAAGACTTAATTCTGCAATCGATACTCCTCAATTATTGATATTTTGTTTTTCAACAGTTCACTTTATTAAAGTGTCATGTACACAAGATGCTCAGCCTGGGGTGAAAAGGAAAGACAACCTGCGTTTATTAAATAGTATGATAGAATTGTGTACCTCATAACAAAAGTGAAACAGAATATTTTGTGTACAAATGACACTAATGTTTTCCCATTATTTCAGATGGTGGTGTCCCATACATACAAAATGATTTTACTAAAACATCACAGAAAGTTGAATCAGTTCATCTGGACACAGGTTTATTAAGAGAGAAACATTTCTTCACTCATCTTATACTCCTTTTCCACTACATGGTACCGGCTCAACTCAACTCTACTCGCTTTTTTTGGTTTTCCACTGGGCAAAAGTTAGGGATAGTACCTGGTACCAGATACTTTTTTTGGCACCACCTCCATTGAGGTTCCAAGTGAGCTGAGCCGATACCAAAAGGTGACATGAAAATACCACTATAAATAAATAAATAAATAAAATCTAAATATATGTATATCTATTTAAATATAAATAAAATAATTAAAAAAAAAAACCTAGTCAACATGCCCACAAATGACCAGTGGGGCTTCGTTGTGAGGGGATACTATCTGCAGTGGAAAACGAAATCCCAAAAAGTAAAGTGAGTAGAGTCGAATAGAGTAGAGTTGAGTTGAGCCAGTACCATGCAGTGGAAAAGGGGCATTAGTGACACCTTCAGTCTAAACTGACTGCAGGTATCCCCACCCTTATAACAATACAGTGGCATAACGACTGAAACTAATGATCGCTTTCTTATGCAAATTGTCGTGAGCATTAACTAGAGTTATAATGGTCATGTGTACTATTCACAGAGGATTTGGGAATGTTTGCAATCACCGCATTGTATGATGGTGACAGATGTACTCTTGCGTCACCCCCTCGGTTCAGGGATGGTCGTTCCCTCTTCACATAGACAGCCTCTTTGACTCCCCCTTCAAACCAGCGTTCCTCCCCATCAAGGACATGCACATCCTCATCCTTGAAGGAGTGGCCACTGGCCTGTAGACCTACTCCCAATTAACATTGTGTCAGGATGAACTGATTCAACTTTCTGGGATTTTCTTACCTGGATTATTGAGCATGCATAAATACATTTACTAAATCATATTCTAAATCTGCCATACCCACCATCCAACAAGTCCTCCAACCCATACGACCACATAGATCCTTTGTCCTCTAATACGACCCACAGGAGCCTTTCCTAAATTAGCGCCCCTACCGACGCCAGGAGATATGATACTTTCACAGATACAGATACTTTCCACCTCTGTGCATTGTGGGTTTTTAAAACAATTTGAGAACAATAGAATATGTAGTCAGTGCGTTTTTGTGTTGGCAGTATGTTTATCTATGAATAACGTTATAAGAGCTAACTTAATGTTAGCCAAAAGTTAGAAAGTCAGCTAGCATGGACATTATAACCGCTATGTGACACTAAACTTTGTTTTTATTAATATTCGTTCTCACGATAGCTTATGGAAGGAGATGGCTTATTGTTAGAGGGAAAGTAACATATTATAATTATGGAGGACCGCCAGGAAGTAGCTTAAAACGTAACTATAGGTCGTAATAAGCTGCTTGTACAAACGACCTGTGGGGTCGTTTTTTGGTGGCGGACAGTCTCCCACTATCAGACAAATACAGGCACAGGTAATTTTCAATTAATGCACATTTATTGGACAGCAGAACAAAATAAATAAATACATACATTTTCCCATTCAGCTAAAAAAACAAACAAATTCTCTCATTTGCTGATGTAGCGCTAAGTCCAGGTGTTTATTTTACTAGCGGTAACATACGGCAGCTGACCTAAATGCTGTAGAAAGAGATTTTTGACTTTTGAAAAAAATACTGTCACAAAGCTTTCCAACACATAACTAATAAAATGATAGCGTACGACCTTAGTTTAGGATATATAAACATACTGCTTTGCTGTTGTGACTGGGGAAGTGTCACGCGACGCACAGAAAAGACGAGGAACTTGAGAAAGGACGTGTGGGGACCTCGTGATGATGAGTTTTAATTCAGCTCAGTCATCCCGGGGAAGTTCAGTGATCATCTCGCATCCAAGTTTGCAGCATTTCAGGTTGCCTACAGCCGCTATACCTTAGCCAGCCGGATCGCAAAAGAATATCTCACCCAAAGTGAAATGGCCAAAGGGACACAGTGAGGGGGCCTGCACGGGAAACTATCGTCCAGAAAAACTGATTCAACTTTTCTGGTATTTCTCCACCTGGATTACTGAGCATGCATGGAGACATGGGAAACTATGAACTCAGATTTGGCCAAGTGATTGAAAAGCTCAAAGTAGGAACTAGAAAAGATTGGGGATATTGTAATAACTGGGCAGAAAGGTTTTCATCTCAATTAGGACGGAGGTAGCTTCTCCTATTTTCTTTGCTACAAAATAGAAGACTGACATAAACATCAAAAAACTAAGACCAAGATGGCTTAAGAAAAGAATATAAGGAAAAACAGAAGAAAAGATACAAGGATCCATTTTAATATGCTAAGAATGTATCTCTATATAGTAGAGCAAAGAGTCAGCGCCACCTGCAGCACGGTGGCCCAGTGGTTAGCACTGTTGCAAGAAGGTCTTGGGTTTGAACCCCAGGCCATCCCAGGTCCTTTCTGTGTGGAGTTTGCATGTTCTCCCCGTGTCTGCGTGGGTTTCCTCCAGGTGCTCCGGTTTCCTCCCGCCGTCAAAAAGACATGCATGTTAGGGTTAATACTCCTGTCTGTGTCCCTGACCAAGGCAATGGTAAGAAGAATTGGAGTTGGTCCCTAGGTGTTGCAGCTGCCCACTGCTCCTATACAATAGGATGGGTTAAAGGCAGAGAACACATTCATTCTAAGAATACATCCATCCATTATCCGAACTGCTTATCCTGCTCTCAGGGTTGCGGGGATGCTGCAGCCTATCCCAGCAGTCATTGGGCAGCAGGCGGGGAGACACCCCTGACAGGCCGCCAGGCCATCACAGGACACACACACACACACACACACACACACACACACACACACACACACACACACACACACACACACACACACACACACACACACACACACACACACACACACACACCTAGGGGCAATTTAGTACGACCGATTCACCTGACCTACACGTCTTCGGACTGTGGACGGAAACAGGAGCACCCAGAGGAAACCCACACAGACACGGGGAGAACATGCAAACTCCACAGAGAGAACGACCCGGGATGACCCCCAAGGTTGGACTACCCCGGGGCTCGAACCCAGAACCTTCTTGCTGTGAGGCGACTGCGCTAACCACTGCGCCACTGTGTCGCCCTCTAAGAATACAATTTGTTGTAAGAGTACAATGACAAAATAAAGTGCCTTTAATTCCTTCTTCTTTCTTTCTTAAAATGTACATATAACAAAGCAGGACCTACACCTCTACTACTTGCTGAGTAAAATACCTTACGATGGTAAATAAAGAGGAGATGTAGAGAATCGGGCATGCTCAAGATATTCAAAGAAGCAAAAGGAAGTGCAAAAGGTAACGGGGTATGTCGGGGTGTCATGGACTCTAGGGTCTAACAGTTTGCTTTACCAGTTTGCAGTTTATTTCGTGAAAGTAACGCCGTTTCTGAGGAAACTTATCAGGTCGGCGTGGAGGCAGGTTATCCCTGGGTCATGGTGTGGAGGACGAAGGGGTTTTGTTGAGTCTGAAGATTCATGTGCTTCGGTCAGTCTTGACCTATTCACCACATTCGTGTAGAAGGGAAGAATTTGGTGTGGTTGTGCAGAAGCTGTCAAGTTAAGGGGTAAAGAAATGCATCCATTCATAAATTATTCCGGGTTTTCCGAAGCACGCACGTCTAATAACATAGTACCAGATTTTATCAGACACATTAAAAAGAGATCTTCGAGTTGTTGGATGCTACTAACGCATTTTATTCTTTACCGTTTAGGCTATTGTGGAAGCTTTGTTTTTTTTATTGATTTATTTATGTATTTGACTTCAGGAATGATAGAGAGGCTAATTAGAACAGTGAATTCAGTATATTTAGATGCACTCAAATACAATAGAGCAAGGGTGTAGCCAGATATTTCATATTTTGGGGCGGGGGGGCGAATATGTTTTAAGGGTGCATGGGGGTTAAGAACATTTTCAAAGTTCTCAAGAGTCATTTCCTACAACTTTGAAATGTTTTGTCAAACAGAAATGAAATATATTTTTTATAATTTTTTGTGAGTTTGAGTTTTTATGAATATGTGCCCACATTAATATTATAAGAATTTTTCATTTTTACCGTCCGTTGATTTGACAACATTATCAATCGCTCATCAACAACCGGTGTGTTAATGTTCCCAACTTTTACACGTCTTCTATTTGAATTTATTATAGATGGCAGATGGAAGTAAAAATTATGAAAAGTGCTTACAAGTATGAACGATACAGACAGTTTCAGCCAGTAATTCATGGCTGGCTGCTGCAGACTAGGAAAAAAAAAATCCACAATTAACCATGATATTCGGGATTTGAGGGGACAATCTGATCATAACTGAACATTGGGTGGGTGGGACGCGTACCCCCTAAATATGTATTATGGTTACTGCCTTGCCACAGAGATGACTGGAGCATGGAGGAGTCAGTCTATCATTGTTTCCCATGGATTTCATTGAATGTACTTATGTCTCTCTCTCTCTCTCTCTCTCTCTCTCTCTCTCAGTACATAAAACCCATTCCATTACCCAAGCCGCTTATCCCAGTCGGGGTTGCGGGGATGCTGGAGCCCATCCCAGCAGTCACTGGGCGGCAGGCGGGGAGACACCCTGCACAGACCGCCAGTCCATCACAGCGCCCTATTTCAGCAGATCAGATATAGTATTCTGTATTTCACATTCAATACCTCTTCCAGAGCTTAAATCTCCTCACTAGATTTGAGGGTTCTGGTTGGTGTTCAGTATTATTTATGCTGATAGTCAAATATGTTGATAGTCAGCCAAAAGTAAATATGCTGTGTAGAGATAATCATGATAAGAAACATTGCAATATTTGAGATGACTTAAGGCCCAAAACCATGCAAAAATGTGATGTGAATGTATAGTGTATTGATACTGCGCAACAATATATTTCCATAATTTTCCTTACTTTTACACAATTTCTAAGCTTTAGGATTAAATTTTCCAAATTCTTTTTCTACACCTCTCCAGATGTTGCAGCTTTGCATAGGAACCCTGACATTCACTTTGTGAAGTCCCAGATGTATGTCCCAGAACATAAATTTGAGTAACACAAAAACAGGAACTGACTGTATAAAACCCTGTAACTTTAAATATACCTGTATATGTTTCCTCACTGTGTGTGAGAAAGAGAGAGAGAGAAGCAACTTGCCATTCTGTGTGGTGAGTGCTGCTCTAACCATAATGCCATTCTAGCTGGTGAAATAATGGCTATTGAATCCTTTTGTTTACAACTTTCAAGAAGCTGTAAGTGCATCCGTTGCATGGATGCTGACATTAAAGTTAGTTTGGTGACTGCAGTCTGTAAAAGCTGAAATTGGTGTCCGCATGTTTTTTGTTTATACGCACCACCAAGAGTTTGGGTCTGGAGCCAGGACTGTTCCATTGGCATGTGCACAGTGAAGCAAATGTTTTGTCATCTGTTGCATCACTGGTGATGATAATCCTGCAACAAAACACGGATACCAACTGTTTAAATAGTGTTGGATATTAGAGAGATGTTAGGGCATCATCTCTGACATTACTGGTCATCTCCTACTTTTTTTTTTTAAAGAAACATGAGCTGCCAAGCTATTGTTTGTAGGCAATTATTATTAGCTATACAAGTCCTAGTCATCAGAGGAATACTGTGAAAGGGACCATGTGAACATTACACATCAAATATCACTCAACATCATTTTTGATCATTTGTATACTTCTACTGAACATATCATAAAACAAACTTATAAAACTACATAATTATTTTCCACACAATTTTCCAGATATGTTTACTAAAACATTTTAAAAGTATTCTCTGCGTAGCCAACATTGTAAAAAAAAAAAAAGTTTTTACAGTAAAAAAACTGGCAGCCGTGGTTACTTGAACTTTATCGTAAAAAATACGTTATATAATTCCAGTGAATCAAGTAAATTCTTTATGAGACAGTACAAGCCTGTTTCATGCCATAAGCAATCATGAGCTGTCAAATGGATTATTTTGTTCCTTATTCGTTGAGCACTTTCCCTACCATTGAGTGTTTCTTTTAAAAAAATTATATATACTATATAGCGTTTTTTCTGAAACCGTCAATGGTGTTGCGAGTGCTCGACAAATGAGGAGCGGAATATCTTATGTCAGTTTTTTTTCCTGTATCCGTGTTTATATATACTATATCTTGCGTTTTTTCCCCGAAACTGCCAATGGTGTTGTTATAAATGCTCAACTAATGAGGAGTGGAATATCTTATGTCAGTTTTGACGTGAAGAAGAAAATGTAAAACTGACATAAGATATATATATATATACACTTTATTCTTTTTTTTACGGTGGTTCACTGAGACAGAAACTGTATTCAACCTATTTAGAGTTTACAGTCTTTTTCTGTCATGGTTTGACAGTTTTTCACCATAAAATCTACAGACATTTTTATAGTGAATTACCACGAATGATGATAATAATAATAATAATAACAACAATAGTAATAATAACAATGATAATAATGATAATAATAATAATTATTATTATTATATTTGTCATCATCAGTTTAACCTGAGGTTATACAGCACAAAAATATTTGGGTCAATATTTCCCTAAGGGAATAACATACTTTACCACAAGTTAATTATCTACATGGTTACTGTAGCGCTATTTGGACATCAGAGGATACATTTGTAACTTGTCATAATTGCATCAGCTAATCTGGAAAAACACACATTTATTAATGAGCCCCTTTGTGTTATTATTCCATGTTATATTATAAACTGCTTCCCATTATAATTAATCCCTGTGGATTTAGGAGACCTCTTGTTGATAATGAAGGATGTTGCTCATTAAGGCCCTTGGGGAGTCGCGAGAACAGAGGGGATAACCACATTACAACTGAGAAGACGTCACCTAGAAACATTTACGTTTAAGAGCCATAACTATTGTTCCTGAATTAACAATGGATATTTCTTTCAACATGCTTTAGATCTCATGTTGGCGATGTAACATTGCGATTACACATCAGTAGTTCAGTTTTTTTACAAGATTTACCAGCCACGGTGCAGTGTGCTCTGCCGATGTGCCTCGGAGCAGATTGTAGTAAACAAAGTAGGGAGTGAACAACTGAAAAGTTATGCCCGTGCTATGCAGTCAAGTCATTTTATGACTTGATTCTCTGGATGGTGACCTTTTCCTTTAGATACCCTTTCTTTTATATATTTGCTCTTGAAATTTCAAAAGTATAAAATTTTGACTTTATCCTTAAGATATTCGCTCTTAAAATTTCAACTTTAATTTTAACCTCCCCAATTTCCCCTTCTATTTTGTCACTCTATTGTGCTTTATTACTTGATCATTGATCACTACTTTCCCTCTAACAATAAGCCATCTCCTTCCATAAGCTATCGCGAGAACAAATATTAATAAAAGAAAGTTTAATGTCACATAGTGGTTATAATGTCCATGCTAGCTGACTTTCTAATTTTTGGCTAACGTTAAGTTAGCTCTTACAACGTTATTCATAGGTAAACATACGGCCAATAGCAATATTAGTTACTATACTAGACGGCGGAACAACACAAAAACGCACTGACTACATATTCTATTGTTCTCAAATTGTTTTAAAAACCCACACAGAGGTGAAAAGTATCTGTGGCATATCTCCTGTCGCCGGTAGGGGCGCTAATTTAGGAAACGCTCCTGTGGATCATATTAGAGGACAAATGACCTATGTGGTCGTATGGGTTGGAGGACTTGTTTTTTCTCAAAGCATTGCAGGTGTTCACAACAACAGTGTATTGGCGTTAACCTACAATAGGCTCTTCTTCTTCTTTCAGATTGTTCTCTGTTTCTCAGGGGTCATCACAGTGGATTTTACAGTTTCCATCGGTACCCTGTGAGGGCACAGCACCAATGGCAGCCACTGTTAACCCAGGCCTTGATCGAACCGGCATGGAGCTTCGACCAATCCGGTATGGACTTGTCAATCTGCGTACTGATTTGGCAAAATTTTAAATCGGATGCCCTTCCTGACACAACCACTAACCCTATGAACAGGGCACAGGTAAAGTGCTGGATGCCATTCCAGTATTCATGGATTTGCACCCATGCCTGTTACTACAAACCTACAATACGCCCTTGTTGTGTTCAAATCCATATTGTGAAGCAGCTGCCTAAATACAAAGGCTTAATTCACAAAAAGTTGAATAACTCCATCTTTACATGCCCATCATGAGGTACCAGTAACATGAAGTATAGAGAGGTAGATGAGCAATACTAATTGAAAGGGACGCGTTTAAGGAAACATGGGACCATAGTGGACACATCAGGGCCTCCTGGACCAAGAAATATGTAGTCACACAAAAAGGCAGTTAGACAAGGCTAATCATCTCCCCCGTGAGAGGTGGACATAATGGACCCTGAGGTGGCTTGTTAATTGTTATGGCCTTCATTATTTTCAATAAATAACTGTGAACCTGAAGGAAAACATGCTGATAATGGGTTCAAGACATTTGAAACATTGTGGAAAACTGTATCAATTTCCTTTAAAATATTTATCAGCCACCTTTTTATTGTGCCAAAAAAGTCAGTTTGGTAAATGACTCATTTTCAACAACAACACTTTTAAAACAAAATGTACACATTTGTATACCGTGTTGAATAAAATCTGACTACCATTTTGGCACTTTTGCACTCACCGCTTTTATAATTTGTGCTCTATGTTGTCTCTATATTGAATGTCCTGTCTGTCAATAATTTTTTTTAAATTTTTATTTCTGATTTCTCCCAATTTAGTGGCCAATCGATCTCTATTTTAATTCAAACGCCACTCGAAGGAGACCGCCTCCCCACTTTCGTGACAAGGCGACTCCAGGCCGAACCACTGTTTTTTCCGACACACACAGAGACGCATTCACGTGATGAACACAAGCCGACTCCACCCCCCTCCCGAAGACAGCGTTGCCAATAATTGCTGCTTCATCGAGTCCGGCCATAGTCGGATCTGACGAGACCGGGGCGCGAACCCCACTCCCCAGTGGGCAACTGCATCGACACAAAGCCGATGCTTAGACCGCTAGACCACCGCGGACTACCTGTCTGTTAATAATTTTGTGTTGTATTGCTGCTATTGTCTTGACCAGGTGTCTCTTGAGAATGAGACCCTGTGTCCCAATGAGATTCATTCATTCATCTTCAGCCGCTTCTCCAGGGTCGGGCTGCGGTGGCAGCAAGCTAAGTAGGGCGCTCCAGATGTCCCTCTCCCCAGCAACGCCCTCCAGCTCCTCTTGGGGGAACCCAAGGCGTTCCCAGGCCAGATTGGACATGTAGTTCCTCCAGCGAATTCTGGGTCTACCCCAAGTTCTCCTCCCAGTTGGCCATGCCCGGAAAACCTCCAAAGGAAGGCGCCCAGGAAGCACCCTAATCAGATGCCTGAACCACCTCAACTGGATCCTTTCGACATGAAGGAGCAGCGGCTCTATTCCGAGCTCCCTCCGGATGTCCGAGCCCCTCACCCTATCTCTAAGGCTGAGCCCAGACACCCTACAGAGGAAACTCATTTCAGCCGCTTGTATCCACGATCTCACTCTTTCGGTCACTACCCGAAGCTCATGACCATAGGTGAGGGTTGGAATGAAGATTGACTGGTAAATTGAGAGCTTTGCCTTCTGGCTCAGGGGCCAGCTCCCTTTTCACCACAACGGTCTGGTACAACGTCCTTATTACTGCTGATGTTGCACCAATCCGCCTGTCAATCTCTTGCTCCATCCTACCCTTACTCGTGAACAAGATCCCGAGATACTTAAACTCCTTCACTTGAGGCAACAACTCATCCCCAACCCGGAGGGAGCAATCCACCATTTTCCGGTAGAGAACCACGGCCTCAGACTTGGAGGTGCTGATTCTCATATCAGTCATCTCACACTCAGCTGCAAACTGCCCCAGTGCACGCTGGAGGTCGCGTTCTGATGAAGCCAACAAAATCACATCATCTGTGAAGAGCAGAGATGCAATTCTGAGGTTCCCAAAACAGACACACTCCTCACCTGACATCATGGCAACACCGACACACTCTCCTGGCGCTCCTGTGTGGCATGGGAGTGTTGTAACTGCCAGCGGCAAGAGGAACGGGACCAGGTGATGCCAACGGTGGCAGCCATCCAGGCCACTAACAATGAGGAGAGAGGTGGTCCCCATGGATCACGCAGCAACTAAGGCAGCAGCAGGAGGCAGACATGACCCTGGTGCTGGTGAGGGCCTGGCTGGAGACAGGGCGTGCACCCCGAATGGACAGATGTAAAGGCCTACCACTCTCAGTGGGGGCAACTTTGAGCTCCATGACAGGCTGGTGTACCAGTGGTGGCAAGCTCCCGGATAAGCAAGTGGTGCCCCATGTGCTCCGTCCACGGGTTCTCCAGATGGTCCATGGCTTGGTGGGGGCGGGGCATTATGAGAACACCAAGACCCTCCAACGCCTCCAGGGGCGGTTCTACCGGTCTGGCTGTCGACAAGACGTGGAGCTGCATGTACACTGCTGTGACTCCTGCATCCTGCACCTCCCAGAAAGGACCAACCTAGCACTCCCCCACCCCACTGCAGTAGTACTTGGTGGGGGTCCCAATGGAGCGGGTAGGGTTGGACATCCTTGGGCCTTTCCCTATCACCAGCTCTGGCAACTGGTACGTCCTTGTGGCTATGGAGTACTTCACAAAGTGGCCAGAGCCGTATGCGGTGCCAGATCAGAGTGCCACCATGACAGCGGAGAAGCTGGTGGAAGAGATGTTTGCCCGCTTTGGAGTTCCCGCCAAGTTTCAAGTCCCAGGACTTCAGTGAGGTCTGCCAGCGGATGGGGGTGAAAAAGACGAGGACGACACCACTCCATCCTCAAAGTGACAGGCTGGTGGAGTGGTTCAACCATACCCTGGCCATTCAGCTTGCCAACCTCACCAGCCAACATCAGCGGAACTGGGACTGCCACCTGCACTTGGTCCTGTGGTCCTACCAGACTGCTGTACAGGAGTCCAGCCAGTGCATGCCTGCTGCCCTCGTGTTTGGGCAGGAACTCTGGACACCAGTGGACTTGATGTTTGGGACTCCGCCTGAGTTTGCCGGGTAAAAAGGGATGGACTACCTCCAGAGACTGAGGGATCACCTGTAAGTTGTCCATGACTACACCCGCCGGGTCCAGGCCAACTCTGGGGTACAGCAGAAGAGGGCCTATGAGACCTGGTGCCTTGGTGTGAGGGAAAAAGGTATGAGTGTTTTGTCCCATTAGCAGGAAGGGAATTTCCCCCAAGCTTTGCAGCCACTGGCAGGGGCCCGGAGAGGTCGTGGGCTGGCTATCTGTGGTTGTGTACTGGGTGTGCATGCCTGGCCAGGGGTGCTTGGTGATGCTGCACGAGGACAGACTCTCTCCATACCGCTCCCTTACTCTGCCTGTTGTTGGGGCCAGGGGCGACAGTAGCACCATACCGATCAGTGTGCTTCTCCCCCAGTTGTGCTTTCTGTAAGCCTTAGGCCGCCTGTTCGCCAGCGATGGTACCCTGGATATTTGAGGGACTATGTCTTGGGTGATGGGGTCATCGAGGACAACTGACCTCTTAGGTGAAGGCTATGTAGCAACCAGGGAGGGCGGCCGCTGGACTGTTGATTGCTATGCGCTGGAGCAGCTTAAGGGATCATGGGACCGTTACATTCATGTTCAGAATATTGTTTTATTAATGTGTTCATATTTTGATTATTGTTATAATGTTTGTTTGGGGGTTTGACTTGTACTGGGTAGACAACCATTTAACTGACTGACTGTAGGACCGTGACTAAGATTGGTGTGTTCAAGAGTGACCTCGTTAGGGGAAGCCATTGTTTGGCAACCATTGGCGAGGAGCAAAATAAAGGAGCACTCCTAGGGTCATGTGGTGTAAGGGACACAGGAGCTGCCACCCAAATTAAGTCCTTGCCGCTTGCCTCCTCCTTTCATGTCGGTTCTGACAGTTTGTTAAATTAAACAGTACCCCCGGAGTCGTGCGGTGTATTGCACACGGGAATTGCGATTAAAAGAGATCTCTGCCTCTCATTTTCCATGCAAACTTGCAAATATATGTGTATGTATATATATATATATATATATATATATATATATATATATATATATATATATATATATATATATATATATATGTAGAGATGATATCCAGACTTTCTTTCTTTCAGACTTGTCAAGTTATTGAGCTTGGTGTTGCATTGTTGCAAAACTGTTTGACAGTGTTGCAACAATTTCTGTCCCATCTAACTTTTGTTTCTGCAATGCAGGTGACTGAAAAAGCCCAGGAAAATTTGAGCATTTTTTTAATAGATGCATTCTTGAAGCACAAAGATGCAGTGGGTTTGAATTACTTAGTGTCTGGAACAGCCAAAAGCCGCAAGTTGGTCATGATCCGAATTAAAAATATAGAGTAAATTACTTGTAGGATCCAGCGGCTCGGATAAGACATGCTATAATCGACATCTGTCCATTTCAGAGGAATTTTACTGTTGATGTGGTATTTGGATTTGAAAATCAAATGTGTCATCCCAACCAAGCAGTCGAAGTTGAAAGATGCAAACCAGCAAACAGCCTATTGTTCTTGCTTTCTTCTAGTTATCTCAATTACAAGCCAGGCCATTCACAATTACCAAGAGATTACTGTTTAAAGGTATATTAAGCAGGATTTTAATTAACAATATAATCCCTCTCAATCATCACCTATGACACACTAGAGGTGTGTGGCAGTGTCTGTATCTGCAGACACCCTGTCCTCTGCCTGTATTTGGTAACACTGTAGTATGGGGAACATATTCTAAGTAAAAAAACTTAATTACTAGTGAATTAGTAATGATCAAGATGTCACTTTAGTATGGGGAACATATTCTAAGCAACAAAAACTTAATTTAGAGTAATTTAACACTATGAACACTTGTAGTTTTGTGTTTTGTTATGTAAGAACAGACCATATTCATTAAGTGTTAGTAAGGGATAATAACTGTTCTTGTGGTACTACCACCTTATAAAGTCCATACTAAGCAAAGCATATTGAGATGGTACTACTAATAAGCAATAATTCTGAGGTTATAGAGGGAAAACTCAATAGTTAACGGCTTACTGGTTGTATAATAAGGCCATGCAGAATAAGGCATTAATGAGTACGTAATAATGACCAATTAAGAGCCAATATGTTGCTAATTTGCATGCTAATACGCACCTAATTAATGGTGACTATGTTCCCCATACTAAAGTGTTACCCTGTATTTTATTATTTTTCTGTGTGCGGGACGTTTCTGGGCTTAAACCTTTGGGCAGCGGAACTCTATAAAAATGTAGCGACCAGGTGCCAGATCATGATCGTAAGCACGCACCAAAGAGGAAGATATAGCAATAGCAGACACAGCACTGAAAAGACGCAAATATACCCCAGATAGCAAAATTGCTCTGGCCCAGACCAGTCCCACACCTGACACTTTCATCCAGCCCACATGATGCGTGGAATGATTGCACTTGGATGGTCTGCTCCTGTTTGCCAGATCTGGGCAACAACCAAGCCATGGCAATGCTGCATGTGCCACATATTCGCCAAAGGTGGCCCATGTTTGTTTTGTGATATTTGGGCCATATTCACCATTTACCACACAGGTCACATCCAGATTACATGTTGCCGAGAGCACTGCATCTTTGCCAAAAGAGCCTCATATTTGATTTTGGCATATTTGGGCCATATCTGCCATTATACCTGTGGGCCACTTGAGGCTCACATCCATTTTGTCAGGGCCAGAAGAAGGCCATCAGTGCCGCATCATTGCCTGAACTGGCCCACATCTGGATGCTATCTTGGACCGAAGCAAAACGCCAAGTGGACGAAGCTTGTCCCAAAACGAGAGTGAATCTGGGGTTGGTTTTCACCTGCTGGCAAGCACTGAAGGACAGGATGGAAATGAAGAGCGACGCAGAGTTGGCCTGTACACTGGGATGTGTTCTGGCTACTATTGTCAGGGGGCGTGTCCTTCTGGTGACGTTGAACGAGGGGGGGACAACTTTGTACGTTGTGTTTACAAACTGCAACTGACAAGTCCTACGCGTTCTACCTTTAACAGTGTCTTACTTTGCATGCACATATACTTTGGTCAGTTCAAGTAAAGAATGACAAGTTTACAACACAGTATCATGTTTTAGGGCCTCTCAATGTGTCTTTTGCAGGACCATGGACTAATAGACCGAGACATTGGTGGACCACCAAAAAAGTGTTTGACTTGTGAGCAAAAGTTCAATTTTTCGCAGATGAAAGCTTGTGTGGAAACTTGTGAAGGGTACTGTGTAGAAAAAAAAATCTTTTGGATTTAACGATCCAGTCCCGCACTGGCATTGCCCATAGAATTTAGATTTAAGATCACTATTTTGCAGGGATCCCAAGTTTACAAATGTCTTAATATCTACCCTCATAAATGCATTGTTAGATTCCTTTTCATTCTCACACTATTGTGGATAAAATCTGTAGTTATTTAAAGCTAAGGTAATATTCCCCATGTATAACTTGATTCTGGCTTCTTTACCCTTGAATGTTGCTTTTTTTTTGTCAAAAGGCCATCTGTGGATATTGAATGGATAGGTGAAACCTCAACCTCTGGAAGTGAAGGTCTAACAACAGGATCAAATAAGAGAGTCAAGTGAAACTGCTGTTGCTGCTGTTTTAATAGATGATGACCCAGAAGTGTTCCATGGTTTGTGCACAGGTTAAAGAGAAAATAGGACAAATCTCATGCAGAACGTTTATTCTTTTTAGGCCACTGTTTTAGTATGAGAACACCATAGCCATGTGAATGAAAGGCCAGTAAACATAAAATGATTTATTCATGATGTTATTTTTGAATAAATTTTATTTTACCAATGCCATACTGTGCAGTCTTTAGGGTGGGTTGCAAAGAATGATGTGGCATGGGAAAGCCACTTGTGGTCCACTCGGATATGACAGAGACTGAAGAAGAGCAGGGAAGGGCAAGTCTCCATTTTTACAAGGCAAATAACAAATGGGCCTCACCTTTCAAGTGTGTCCTCCCAAGTCAGTTTTATTTGTTTATTTATTTATTTTTCAACAAGCCATCCATTAGATCACACTTTTAATATTTGACACTTGATGCTCAAAGAGAAGCTTTGGGGAAAACATCTCCTTTAGATCATCATTCACATACAAAATTATCCATATTTCCTTTAAAACAACTTTTTCAAAGAACAGTGGAAATAATATCAATGTTCTCCAGATGATGTCATTGTCCTCTATTTTCTTAATTATGCATGAAGATATCTTGATTTTGCTTCTTATTAGCTTCATAAAGAGTGTCAATAATCCCAAAAGGCATGGTCCCTTTTGCATTAATAAAGATCAGCTGGATGATACATTGTAGACTCAGGAGAATAAGTCTCACAATCCCGTGATTACTTTTATAAAGCCACAGGTCCTTCATGGTAGGTTAGCTGATGTCAGTATTGTTTAGTGTTGATACAGAGACGGTCCTCGGTATCATTTGATTCAAATTGGATAACTATTTCATATAAACCTTGTGTGCCTTTTTCCGGAGTTTTGGAACAAAAAGCTAATCCGAATATACCAGAATTCATCATTTAGACATAAATTTTCATTGTTAAGTTAGGTGCATATAAAGGTAAATTCTACAGATTTAAACTTGCATTTATTGGGTGAGAATTTCCATCTGTGTTGCCAAAATATATTCCTATGGGCTATCGCATTACTAATCCTAATCTGTGCTGTATTGAGATTTGAGTCTAGAACTTTTATTCTTCATGGTTCTTCTTGCATCACTCCATACGTAATTCTTAAAGTATAATCATGATAGCTACAGTCAGGCTACTGAGTTTAATGTAGTATGATATGCAAGTATTGCTAGATGTATAATGCTGAATGTTGTTTTTTTGTTTGTTTTCTTTTTAGGTTTTAGGCTATAAGGAACCAAAATGGGCAAATTCTACAACACGACATCCATTCTGAGACTGCAAGGCTTCAATATCCCATCTGAATCTGTCTTCCCTGCATTCCTGTTTGCATCTCTTAACTACATGATCATCCTCTTCTGTAATCTTGCTCTGATCCTCACCATTGTTCTTAACAAGAGTCTGCACCAGCCTATGTATCTTCTTCTGCTCAACCTACCCATCAATGACTTGATGGGCTCAACCGCACTCTTTCCACAGGTCATCAAAGAAATACTGTTTGACACCAGGACCATCCATTACACAGCCTGTGTTACCCAAGCTTTTTTTATTCATGTCTATGGGCTGGGTGCTGTGTTAACACTGACTGTCATGGCCTATGATAGGTATATTGCAATATGTTTGCCATTGAAATACAAAACCATTATGACGAATTCCCACATTATGAAAATAATTACGGCAACATGGATGTTGAATTTGGTTTTGATAGGGTTGCTGTTTTTCCTGCTGTTGCGTTTACCACGTTGTAGATCCCTTATGGCACATTCGTACTGCGATAACCCTTCCCTTCTAACTCTGGTCTGTGCAAACACAACCATCAATAACATTTATGGCCTTGTCATAGTCGCTGCCACACAGGTGATTGCCAATGTAACAATACTGTATACCTATCTTCAGATACTCGTCACATGCTTCAGAAGTAAGAGGTCAGACACCAAAACGAAAGCGCTGCAGACATGTGCGACACATCTGATGGTTTTTCTTCTGCTAGAATGTCTTGGCCTTTTCACAATCATATCATACAGGTTGAAGAATCTCTCACCGTACTTAAGGAGACTCAGTGGCGTTTCAACGTTAATTTTCCCGCCAACTTTGAATCCTATCATTTATGGACTGAAAACAAAAGAAATTCGTGAAAAAATAGCTTACTTTTTCAGCCGAAAAATCTTTCCAGCCTAGTGTTTTTTCAGGATATTAATTTTTCCAATACATTTTTATTTTATTTTTTTACTGTATAGTAGCATTTCTCTTTTTATCCACCCTTTGTCTTTAGTTTGTTTCATTAAGGATTATGCAACGTTGTTGCGACTTTGTCCTTATGTCTGGTAATCCTGGTAAAAAAATGATTGTTATTTTGGATTTTTTAAAACAATGAATGAATTTGTCTTTAAATGTCAGATCCACACAGTGCTGTTTTCTCTACAGCTCAGTTGGTTGTTTTTACTAAGGCAAGAACAACACACCAAGTATTAAACATCAGTAATGGGTTTTTACTTGCTTTTTTTCACAGGAATTAACAATAAAAAAAACAAAAACAAAAAAACTGTGCCACCTTTTCCAGAAGCAGAATAACTGTATTTATCAAAGGGGACCTACAGTTTATTCTGTGGTACATTATCATCCAAAGCAAATTGTCAGACTCCCACAGAAGTTGTCCAAAATGTTTCTGTGACTTGCGAGCATGCTGATCTACTTTCAGTAAATCACCTTACAGTGCATTGCTTTTCTTAAGACTGATAACAGTCTGCTTTTCCAATGCTCAATAATCCAGATAATGAAAACACAGAAAGGTGAGTCAGTTCATCACTAAACGTTGTGCCCAGATGAACTGACTCACCTTTCTGTGACAAGCATGACCTAAACTATTCAATTCATAATACAGAAACAAACACAGTATAAGACATACACAGATGAAGACCAAAAGCAAAAAAATAAGTTAAAAAAAGAGCATGAGTACAAAATATTTAAAAATATCCACAGACATTCTTAAATATTTTGTACTCATTCTCTTTTTAACTTGTTTTTGGCTTTTGGTCTTCATCTGTGTATATCTTATACTGTGTATGTTTATGTCTGTCTTGCACTGTTTGGTGAAGCTGCAGCCCTTATTTCATTATTAACATATGCCTGCAGATTGTTTTTAATGACAATAAATTGAATTGAATTGAACATTTTGATTTTGACGGCTATAATGACATTTTGATGCACCCAATACCCATGAGTCACAACAGATGAGGAAAATGCCTTTCGAATGGAAAGTGTGACCTATTCTGAGATATTTTTGAACATGGGTTCAATTTTAGATCCCTGGCTGTCGTCTTAGCTATTCTATGGAGAATGACCTCCATAAAAGATGGATCAACCCAGTGAGGATTATTTTCTCAGTGCAACTCATCCAAGAAAAAGAGACTATTGAATTCATAACATTTACAGTGTGCGATAACATACTGTATTCTTGAGCACGTACAGCAAAAGTCTTATACCATTCACAGATCAATTCATAAATCCAGTGCCTCAAAAACATCCATACCTTTGAAATATACAGATGGTTAATACATACTATATGTTGTTATTATGGGCCTCGTGATATGAAATGTCTTGTTTTTTGTTCCAATGTTATATTTTCTTTGCCAATAGAACAGATCAGCACTTATGTACTAACTTGAAGTTTGATGTATTTGAGGTGGAGTTTTCCATGTTGTGTACAGTTTGGGACTGACAGAGTGCTCTGAAAATGAAATTACAGTACTGTATGTCAAACTTTGAGTTCGGTTCATGATAAAATAAAATTTAAAAAAAAACTGAGGGATTTTTGGTGGAATAAATTGTACTTTTCCTTTTTATATCTGCTATTATCACTCCCTCCAGGAAATATACGACACCATGGTTCTTCTGTTACTGATGGGTTTATTCATCTTACTCGTACTTCAACATCACCGTCATCAAATCCACCCGCAAAAACAAAACAAAAACAAAATCTTCAAATGGGTAATGCAATATCACTTTTGTAACTCAAACTTTTAAGCGGAGTATAAAAGCTTCTCCCACTTCACGTTTCTTCTTGGAGGAAATTGCAACAACTAAATGTGTCCCTGTACAACACAGAACGTAAATGTACTTCCTGTTTAGTTTTAATACAAAACGAATCAATATTCATGAAAATAAACTACATAAACAATATATGCTAACAAAACATATCAAATAAGGACACAAATATTTGTGGCAGTTATGTAGCGACAGGAGCGGGCAGTCGCTCTGACTAGCGGCAGTTCTGTGCTGGGGGAGTGCAACTGTGTAGATGACCATTTTACTGACTGACTGACTGTAGAACTGTGACTACAACTGACATTTTTAATAGTGAGCTTGAGTGAGAAAGCTATTGTTCGGCAGCCACTTTGGGGGTCGTGAGGTGTATGGGACACAGGGACCGCCATCTAAAAAGAGATCGCTGCGTCTTGCCCACCCCTGGCACAAACAGAGCAAGATGTCGTGTCTTCATGCATCCCCAATAATCTAGTGTACACTGTTAAGGGCCAGGAGGAATTCTGTGATTTGTACATTGGGGAAACCAAACAGACACTGGCCAAGAGGTTGGCACAACACAGAAGAGCTAACACATCAGGCCTGACTCTGCAGTCTACACCCATCTACAGGCCAGTGGCCACTCTTTCAAGGATGATGAGGGTGTGCACATCCTTGATAGGGAGGAACACTGGTTTGAACAGGGAATCAAAGATGCCATCTATGTGAAGAGGGAATGACCATCCCTGAATATGTTGCCATCTTATAATGCTGTGATTTGCAACTATTCTCCAGTCCTCTGTGAATAGTACACATGGCCACTGTAACTCTAGTTAATGGACACAGTAATTTGCATATGAAATCAATTGTTTTCGGTCATTATGCCACTGCGGGGATACCTGCAGTTAGTTTAGATTGAAGAGGTCACTTAGCTGAGTGATGAAACGTTTCTTTCTCAATAAACGTTGTGTCCAGATGAACTGATTCAACTCTGTGATTTTCTTACCTAGATTATTGAGCATGCATAAAGACACCTGAGTTGAAGTGTTAATATGCTGCTCTCTTCTGGTTAGTTGATGTAAATGCTTCTGCAAACTCAAGTTAGAACAGCCTATGTTCTAACTTGAGTTTGCAGTATGTATCTCAAGTCAAGTCAATTTTATTTGTATTGCCCAACATCACCAATTACAAATCTGCCACAAGGAGCTTTACAGCAACACAACATCCTGTCCTTAGACCCTTGCATCAGCTAAAGAACAACTCCCTAAAAAAAAGCCCCTTTAACGGAGGAAAAAATAAGAAGAAACATCAGGGAGAGCAACAGAGGGATCTCAAAATAAGCTTTAAAATGGAGTTCAATTCACAAAACAGAAAAAAACTCTCATAAGAATGGGTTTCCATGCCAAGGCTGACCGTATCAGTGCTAGAAATAGGGATGGAGAATGTTGTTAATAATCAGTTGCGCTTGGTTAGATCACTGGGAGCTATATAAGCTTTGACGGATACAGGCAACCCTGCAGTACCTACCATATCAAATATTTCTCTACCACTACCAACCACATGGTGGCCATGGACTTTGGGCTTGCTCTGACCAACACAGTTCTGAATTCACATGAAAGCTTCAACAGTAGACTGACAGTAGACAGACAGAGCCTGAAAGTCATAATGTCGCCATCTAGTGGTTATGGCGAAACCTTATTATGAAGCACTAAACATCGCCACAGGTTCCAAAGAAAGTTGGGAAAAACCCCTTTGTAAAAGACTTAAAAATATTGTATTAATAGGTTAATCACTTCTTGAAAGCTTTTATTTTGTTAGTTTCCTCTTTTGAATGTAATGGGTGTTTTATTTTGAAGGTAATTCGGCAGATCTAAAAAATCTCGCATCTAAATGTTGTTTTTACACAAACGAGCGACAGAGAAAAGAACACCACATCAATTTGAGTTGTTTATGTATAGAAATATATATAATTTGTTCCATTGAACAGCAGCTAAGTGTTCCGATATATCGGCATGCTGACATTAATGCCAATATTAGCTTTGTCGCTAAAAGTTTACTGTTAGCATAATTTCTATCTTCTCCTGTTAGCGCAATTTTTATCTTCTCATGTATTTATTGAAAATGTTATGTCTTGTCATTATTCTATATTGGTAGAGGTGTTTCCGTGTTAACACTTATTTGTTGTCATGACGTGTTTTTCAAGAAGAAACATGTAAGGGAAGAGAAATGTTCAAAATAAGGATAAGGGCTGAACATAAATAAAGGCCTCTGGAAACATCAGCATGCTTCACCATTGTCCGGCTGGGGTCTGCTACACCCTTTTCTAACAAAACAATCTTCTTTGGCAATTACTTCCCTGAAATTGGCGTCCAAATGTTTCGGTTGTAAATGAGAAAAAGTGTGATAATGCAGACTGTGATATGTCATCACTACTGGGGGACAAATTCCACTTAGTGGCCTGCCAGCAACTGGAACAATGTGACTAGTATAATCCTAATTATATTCAAGGCAAAGACACAGATGGCCAAGAGCAGCAGATGATATAAAGGGTAAGTCTTAAATGGTCATAAAAGTGAATAGTAGCTTAATGACTGAACTAAGCAAGTATCTAATATCAGTGTTTCTGTAATGTGTGGCAGGTGAGATTTAATGAGGGCACTGTGGGGGCCAAAAGACTATTTTAATCATTGATCATTATTGTTTTATCTGTGCCTAAATATTAATATGAATATGAAATTGCTGTTGAATGGTTTGGCAGTCCATTCTGGTTAATAGGTGACTGCTGTTACACTGTGAATTTTCCCATATGGTAGGCCCGTGTCAAGCATCTGGGCATTTGTGTTGCGTGGTTGGAATGAGCCGATTGTGTTTTCAGGTTACAATACAGTCTTGCAGTAAAATCACATCATGTCAATCAGCCCTCGGTATAACATTGTCATTTAATGATGTTTGTTGTCCTTGTGTTATGAGACAAGTTTATGTTCAGGCTATAACAATATTGAAGACATGATCATGGTGTGTATTAAATTACTGTTTTAAGGCTTGTGTTACTTGAACTACGGTGTGATGAGTGTTTTTTCATTTTTTATTTTTTTGCCTTAATGTAATTCATCTGTGCAATGAAACATTTTTTTTATCGTTTTAGTTTTTGTACTTGTATCTATTTCTTATGAAGCACATATAGTAATTCTGTTTTGCAGGACGCGATATAAAGACATACTTTTTTTTCTCTTTGGAGCTCCAGAGGTCAGTGGCTGAAACTGGAGTAAACGTGTATGAGTCAATCATATCACGGGCTCTCCATAAATCTGGTCTGTATGGGAGGGTGGCAAGAAAGAAGCCATTGCTCAAAACTATGCATATAAAAGCACGTTTGGAGTTTGCTACCAAGCCTGAGAGAGGCCCAGTTAGGGTGTGGGTAAAGGTTTTGGGGTGAGATGAGATGAGATGAAAGTTTAACTTTTTGGCTAAAACTCAAACCGTTGTATGGCGCAAACGTAACATTGCTCATGCTCTAAAAAACATCCTCCCTACAGTGAAGCATGGCAGCGGCAGCATAATACTATGGGGTTGCTTTTTATCTGCAGGCAGTGGGAACCTTGTTCAAATTGAGGGGAGAATGGATGGAGCATACATGGAAATACTGGAAGAAAACCTGTTGCAGTCTGCCATAAAACTGAAGCTTGGGAGAAGGTTCACCTTCCAGCAGGACAATGATCCTAAGCACAAGGCTAAAGCAACAATGGCATGGTTCTGCAACAAAAAGGTGAACTTTTTGGAGTGGCCAAGTCAAAGTCCAGACCTCAACCCCATTGAAAATCTGTGGCACAGACTGAAAATCGCAGTCCAGAGGTGCCATCCCACCAACCTGCAAGACCTGTACTAATTCTGGCAAGAATGGGCAAAAAATTACTCCAGAAGGATGTGCAAAGCTTGTACATACTTACCCCAAGAGAACCATGGCTGTTATTGCAGCAAAAGGGTACTCTACAAAGTATTATGTGGGGTTTGAATACTTATGCAAGTACTATATTTTAGTTTTTAATTTATTTTTTTAAAAAGTCAGTGAAACATAACTTATTTTGGCTTTGACAACATGCTGTTAGAGCTTATGGATTCACAAAAATAATATTGTTCAGCAACAGATGTGTGAATATCTTTTATAATCCAGAAATTAGTGATGGCTGTCAAGGGGATTGAATACTTTTGCAAGGCACGGTATCCTCGATAAGCTCCCGGCCGGGGTTGATCCGATCATTTTCATCCTCCACCAATCGAGTGATTGTTCATGTGGGGACAAACGATGCAGCTCGTCAGCAGTCTGCACTAACCAAAAAGGATTCTATTGACCTTTTCACCTTGTGGAAATTCTGTTTTTATTTCAGGTCCTATTCCGGCACTGGCCCGTGGAGCGGATGTTTCAGCCGAATCCTCAGCCTGCACACGTGGCTCATATCTGCTTGCAGAGCTCACAGTATTGGTTTTATAGACAATTTTCATCTGTTTTGGGATAGTCTGTCCTTCAGAACTGACGGAGTCCACCCAAACAAGCTGGGTAAGCCTGGGTAGCACCCACCGCTGGGGGGGGGGCCTTTCCCACACTAATGGTAAACTACATACTTTTTTAAACCCTGATGGTGAATTGAGTCCAACTATGTGTATGTGATTAAGTGTGCATGTGCGTCTGCCTGATTAAGCCCATGGCATCCAAATCTAACTCCAGCCAGGTACCCAAAGTTGGCAACCTTGATATAATAAAATGTATCAGCGGTTGGTTATGCAAAAATCTCATTCCTGTCTCGATCAATATGCATGATTACTTTCTCTCTTGTTCTTTATTTCTTATTTATATGTCACTTTTTTTTTGTTTCTCTGTATGCATCTCAAGTGTCATATGTTGTGTGTTTTTTGTAAGACCTGTTGTGAGATTTATCACTGTTACAGCTGAACATCATTTGGAAAAATTCTCCAAAGCCAGTGATTCATGAGTTGCTGCCCAAACCCAGCAGCAGGGGGGTTGTTATCTTGTCATGTTTACCTGCATCTGATTGGTTGCCTAACATAAAAACAGAGAAGGAGTTGTCATAGTAACATCTTTCTGACTGGAAAAGTAAAGAGTGGAGAGTTTGTGTCAAATAGCAACTGCTAAAGGTTTACTTTCTTCAACTTTGCTCATTAAGTTAATGACCCCAGTGTTACAGAGCAGTTGATGGGAAAGATGTGACAAACACACACACACACGGTCCTCCTGAGTGTTTCTTCCACCCTACAAAGCGTTGGTAATGAACCTTCAGGGGTTTGGTGACACACTGTGCAGTAAACACAACAGTCAAGTGTCTTGTGACAGCTGCCTATGTGAAAAACACATAGACAACAACTACTGCTACTTTCGGCTGCTCCCGTTAGGGGTCGCCACAGCGAATCATCCGTTTCAATTTCTTCCTGTCTTCTGCATCTTCCTCTGTCACACCAGCCACCTGCAGGTCTTCCCTCACCACATCCATAAACCTTCTCTTTTCCTCTTCCCTGGCCGCTCCATATTCAGCATCTTTCCTCCACACATGTCCAAGCCATCTCAATCTTGCCTCTCTAGCTTTGTCTGCAAACCATCCAACTTGAGCTGTCCTTCTAATGTACTTGCTCCTAATCTTGTCCTTCTTCGTTACTCCCAGTGAACATCTTAGCATCTTCAACTCTGCCACCTCCAGCTCAGCCTCCTGTCTTTTCGTCAGTGCCACTGTCTCCAAACCATATAACATAGCTGGTCTCACAACCATCTTGTAAACCTTCCCTTTAGCTCTCGCTGGTACCCTTCTGTCACAAATCACTCCTGACCCACTTCTCCACCCACTCCAACCTGCCTGCACTCTCTTTTTCACCTCTCCTGCACTCCCCGTTACTTTGGACAGTTGATCCCAAGTATTTAAACTCATATGCCTTCGTTACCTCCACTCCTTGCATCCTGACCATTCCACTGTCCTCCCTCCCATTCACGCATAGGTATTCCGCCTTGCTCCTACGGACTTTCATTCCTCTTCTCTCCAGTGCATACCTCAACCTCTTCAGGTTCTGCTCAACCTGCACCCTACTCCCGCTACAGATCACAATGTCATCCGCGAACATCATCGTCCATGGAGACTCCTGCCTGATCTTGTCCGTCAACCTGTCCATCACCATTGCAAACAAGAAAGGGTTCAAAGCTGATCCTTGATGTAATCCCACCTCCACCTTGAACCCATCTGTCATTCCAACCGCACACCTCACCATTGTCACACTTCACTCATACTTATCCTGCACCACTTCTACATACTTGTCTGCAATTCCCGACTTCCTCATACAATACAACACCTCTCTTGGCACCCTGTCGTATGCTTTCCCTAAATCTACAAAAACACAATGCAACTCCTTCTGGCCTTCTCTACACTTCTCAATCAACATTCTCAAAGCAAACATCGCATCTGTGGTGCTCTTTCGTGGCATGAAACCATACTGCTGCTCGCTAATCGTCACCTCTCCTCTCAACCTAGCTTCTATTACTCTTTCCCATATGTGTAATGAATGCCTGCCGAGATGGCTGTGCTGTGTTGTGCTCCCAAAGTTTTCATCATATACAAGTAAACAAATCCTGTGTGTGTGCTTGTTTCATGTAGTCAAGATACTACATATTTGGCTGTGGCTGATCAACTTTATACTTCTGTAGTTGCTACAGTTCTGCACATCGCCCTTGTTCTTGAAAATCGGTACCAGTATGCTTCTTCTCCACTCCTCAGGCATCCTCTCACTTTTCAAGATTGTGTTAAACAGTCAAGTTAAAAAACCTACTGCCATCTCTCCTAAACAATTCCATGCCTCCACAGGTATGTCATCAGGACCAACTGCCTTTCCACTCTTCATCCTCTTCATAGCTGCCCTCACTTTCTCCTTGCTAATCCACTGAACTTTCTGATTCACTATCCCTACATCATCCAACCTTCTCTCGCTCTCATTTTCTTCATTCATCAGTTCCTCAAAGTATTCCTTCCATCTTCTCAGCACACTCTCCTTGCTTGTCAGCACATTTCCGTCTCTATCCTTGATCGCCCTAACCTGCTGCACATCCTTCACAGCTCAGTCCCTCTGACTAGCCAATCGGTACAAGTCCTCTTCTCCTTCTTGTCTAGCATGTCATACAACTCACCACACACGCCTTTTCCTTTGCCACCTCTCTCTTTGCTTTACGCTGCATCTCCTTGTAGTCCTGTCTACTTTCTTCATCTCTCTGACTATTCTACTTCTTCTTTGCCAACCTCTTCCTCTGTACAATTTGCTGTACTTCCTCATTCGACCACCAAGTCTCCTTGTCTTCCTTCCTCTGTCCTGATAACCACACCAGGTACCATCCTTGCTGTCTCCCTCACCATTTCTGCAGTGGTTGCCCAGCCAGCCGGCAACTTCACTACCACCCAGTGCCTGTCTTAACTCCTCCCTGAACACCACACAACAGTCTTCCTTCTTCAACTTCCACCATTTCATCTTTGGCTCTGCCTTCACTCGTTTCCTCTTCTTGATCTCCAAAGTCATCCTATAGACCACCATCCGATGCTGCCTTGCTACATTCACTACCTTGCAGTCCCCAATCCCTTTTAGACATCGACAATGGTCTTGCTAAAAACGGAAAAGTTTTTCCTTTGCGTTTTAAAAAAGTTCCGTGTTCAGATGACATCGTTTTGAATACGATCCGCATGCACATGGATCCGCAAAAAAATGACTGAAAACGCTGTAGTATGCATGCCAGGCAGTTGGCAGTGAAACTTTGTAGTAGAGAGCCCTTCCGGTGTACCGGCTTGTTCTCCCAGGTCTTGTCCAAAAGCGTCTTTTGGTTGCCCTCCGTCGACGTATAGGTGGATTGAGAATTTGGCGCGTAAAAATAATGCGTCTCCGCTGATCACAGTAACGGTGCAGCAAATCTACACTTTGCAGGAGGAGCATTAATAAACTTAGCAGAGATAACAGCACAAACACAGCTCGGTAATCCGCCATTGCTAACAAGTTGTCTTCTTACTCGCGCATGGCTATTTCACTGAAAACTTAATACGCATGTGCAAAGTGGAGCCGTGACGTCACCGTTTTTTTGCTCGTTTACACGACGATGCTGGAGTTCTCCGAAGGAACTGAATCGAGTGCAACTGGACTTGGTATATATCCGTGAACACGTTTCGCCTCTCATCCAAGAGGCTTCATCAGTTCGTGCCTTTCTGACTAGATCAAGCTAATCTGACTGGCTGGTGATGAAACTCAGATATTTATCCTCTTTGGAGTCGTTATCAGAGCTAACGATGTCCATGGCTCTTTGTGTTCCGATGTGTAGCAACGCCCGTCGTTATCAGAGCTATTGATATGCGTGGTTCTTTGTGATCCGATGTTAAGCAGCGACGGTCGTTGGGGTGTTAGTTTCGACTTCGTTAGTGCTCCATTCAGTGGTCATGGGTCATTGGAGCTGTTAGTGACCGACTGTTGTTCTTGGAGGCTAAGCTTCTTGAGTAGAGATTTCAGGGAGGTATGTATTTGCTTTTGATATTTTAAAACGGGCAGCATGTGGCTTTCTGAAGGATTAAACAGAATTTTTTTCTCTCTTTAATCAATAAGATAAAAGAGAACATGGCTCAATGTTTCATTGTTTTCAACACACTTTTACAATCCTTCCACACTTTGGAGGGATTGTATTAAGAAACTGGGTATCACCACCGTTATTTCCATCTATTCTCCAATCAACCACAATCCTGATCTGAACAAACACGCTGCATCTATCAGCATAAGTAAATGGACAAACTTGGGTCTAAAACAAAGCTAAGATTTGTTTCATAAAAACATGCAAATAAAATCGTTCATTGGTTTAAGAACAGAATATTGCATTCCTAACACAGATTTTTATTTTTTTTGTAAGTATCTATCTACAGATTCAGAATGATGTCCGCTCACTTTTCAAACAAAACCAGTTGAGTTTTGGACTATCTGAAGTAGAGGATATATTAATGTCATCGATTGCAATTAAAGGTAAAACTGGTGTATTTTATGATAGTCTTCCTAAAGGAGGTCATTCATCTTTCATAACTCTATTAAAGATTTGGGGAAAGATCTGGGGAAGGTTTCGGATGAAAATACCTGGCTAAACATGTGTGAACAAATACATTTACAAGTAACAAAATCAGAGAAGCTAATTTTAAGTTTATCCATAAATTTTATCTTACTCCTAGTATAAAGATGCATAAAATTGGCCAAGATAATTCACCTTAATGTCCTAGATGTCACGTATCTGGAAAGAACCCAAAAGCAGACGGGACAACCAGGTAAGGGAAGAAATCAAGTCTTTATTGAAGTGACAGATCTCAGGGGTAGAGCAGGAGTTGGCTCAGTGACAGGCAGACTGGCAGGCAGAAGTCCATGAATGGCGACGTTCCAGCAAAGACTGGTCCACAGTGGAGGCTTTTTAAGGGTGATGGCAATTGCTTTGATGTCAAGGGAGAGCGGGCGATTGCTTTGATGGCCAGCTGGTGTACCGGGGTGAAGGGGGGGTCAGCAGGTGTCAAGGGCGATTGCCTTGATGTCAAGGGAGAGAGGGCGACAGCAGGTGTCAAGGGAAAGAGGGCGATTGCTTTGATGTCAAGGGAGAGAGGCTGTGACAGTACCCCCCCTCTGAGGGGCGCCACCGGGCGACCTACCAGGCCCGTCAGGGTGCATCCTGTGGAAGTCCCGGATGAGGTTCGCGTCCAGGACAAGGCGACGAGGGACCCAACACCTTTCCTCCGGGCCATATCCCTCCCAGTCAACGAGATACTGCAGGCCGCGACCGCGGCGACGAGAGTCCAGGAGACGACGAACAGTGTAAGCAGGATGATCGTTGATCATACGATGAGGTGGGGGCAGGGGGGCCGGGGGAACTAGAGGGCTGGTAGAGACAGGTTTGAGGCACGACACATGGAAGGAAGGGTGAACCCGGAGAGTGAGGGGCAGCTTCAGACGGACCACAGAGGGGTTAATGACTTTGACAATGGAAACGGGACCAATATACCTGGGGGACAGTTTTTTAGCGTCCGATTTCAAGGGTAGGTCCTTGGTAGAGAGCCATACCTGGTCACCGGGGGAGTAGTCCGGAGCAGAGGTGCAATGACGATCCGCCAAGCGCTGGTAACGGCCGGAGGCCCTGAGCAGTGCAGCATAGGCTCGCCGCCAGGTCCGACAGCACCGACAGACATGGGCCTGGACAGACGGGACCGGAATGTCTACTTCTTGAGAAGGAAAAAGGGGGGGCTGATAGCCGTAAAGGCATTGAAAAGGGGACAACCCAGTAGCAGACGATGGCAAGGTGTTATGGGCATATTCTACCCAGGGAAGTTGTGAGGATCAAGAGGATGGGTTGGCAGACACCAGACAGCGGAGAACAGTCTCCAATGCCTGGTTGGCCCTCTCGGCCTGGCTGTTGGTCTGAGGATGGAACCCCGATGGCAGGCTGACGGTGGCACCGATGGCAGAGCAGAAAGCCTTCCAGACCGCAGAAGTGAACTGGGGGCCAAGGTCAGACACTATATCACGGGGAAGACCGTGGACCCGGAAAACCTCCCTGACCAGCAGATCCGCAGTCTCTCGAGCCGAAGGCAGTTTAGACAAGGGCAAAAAATGAACACATTTACTGAAGCGATCAACAACAGTCAGTACATCGGTGTTACCGTCGGAGGCGGGCAGACCAGAGATGAAATCCAAGGACAGATGCGACCAGGGACGGTGTGGAACAGGCAGGGGGCGCAGCAGACCGGCACTGGCCTGAGTGGAGGGCTTATTCTGGGCACAAACAGGACAGGCAGAAACAAAAGACCCAGTATCCTCCGTCATGGAAGGCCACCAGAACCGCCTACGGAGGAAGGCTAGGGTCCGGGTTACTCCAGGATGGCAGGTAAGTTTGGAAGAGTGAGCCCACTGCAACACACTAGATTTGACAGCATCTGGAACAAACAAGCACCCAGGGGGACCGTTACCTGGGTCAGGCTGAGTCTGTTGTGCTGCCATGACCTCCCTTTCAATGTTTCAGGTGACAGCCGCAGCCGCAACCACACAGGTAGAGGGAATGATGGAGTCAGGTTGGAGCTTGGGCTCAGACTCCTTCCCATGCACACGAGACAGAGCATCGGGCTTGGCATTCCTGGAGCCAGGGCTTGACACCTGACAGGGGACAGACTGAGGCAGAGCAGACTGGAGGCATATGGCATGACAGACGGGACTCCAACTTGAAATTCTGGCCGATGACCAATCAATATGGGGACTATGCTTAACCAGCCAGGGATGACCAAGTATAATGGGAACAAATAGAGAATTGATAACAAAAAAACTTAACTCCTCTTGATGGTTTCCCGACAACAGGAGGTGCACAGGCTCAGTCTTAGAGGTTATCCGGGCCAGGAGACGTCTATCCAGGGCATTAGCTTCAAGAGGCTGGTCCAGAATCACAGTGGCAAGACCTAACTGCTTCACAACACATGCATCCAAAAAGCTTTCATCAGTTCCAGAGTCAATTAAAGCTAAAAGTTTAGTGGACTGACCTTTAAAACTGATGGTAGCTTGCAACTGGGTACATGGACGAGGAGACAGAGGGCAGACAGTTGGGCTCACGAGAATCCTCCCCCTTCCTCGTGAGCCTGCTAGTTTTGACGGACGGTGAGGGCAGGAGGCGAGAAAGTGACCAGGCTGACCACAATACAAGCAGCTGTTCTCGGTGATGCGGCGTTGACGCTCCTCCGGGTTGAGCTGGAAGCGGCCGAGTTGCATCGGCTCCGAAGCTGGGGAAGAGTCACGCCTTGGGCTTTCTCGGAGGACGTCAGCCTCAGTCGAGCGAGCTCGGCCCCCAGAGTTTGGAGGTGTGGCCCGTGGAAAGTTGTTGTGACCAGGAAAGCGGCGCGTCCTCTCTCTCCTCCGCTCCCGGAGACGGTTGTCCACATGAATGGCCAGGGTAACCAATTCCTCCAACCCTCCAGGCTCGGGGTAGGAAACCAATTCGTCTTTTATGGATTCGCTTAGACCGTTGGAAAACCCGGCCTGGAGGGACTCGTTGTTCCATCCGCTCTCTGCTGATAGCGTACGGAACTCAACTGAGTAGTCAGTGACGCTGTGGGAACCCTGGCGGAGAGAGATCAGTCTTTTTGAAGCGTCCTTTCCCCGCACGGGATGATCAAAAACCTGGCGAAAAGCAGTGGTGAACTCAGCGTAGGATGAGGAAGTGGGGGCCCGCATCTCCCACACTGCTGTAGCCCAATCCAGAGCGCTTCCCCGGAGAAGATCCATGATGTAAGCGACTTTGGCTCCATCCGTGGAATATGACTTGGGCTGCTGGTTAAACACAATCTCACACTGCATCAAAAAAGGGCGACAAAGTCCAAAATCTCCATCATACTTATCGGGCGGGGCAATCCATGGTTCCTTAGCCGAAGATGATGGCGCTGAGGGTGGCGGAGCTGGAGGGGCGGGTCCCGGGCTAGCGGAGGCACTAAGTTGGGTCTGGATTCCGGAGATCTTTGAGCTGAGCTCACGGAGGGCGTCAGCCATCTCCTGTAGCACCTGGCTGTGCTGACCGAGGACCGATTCCTGGTTGGCTACAGCCTGGCAGACCGTGGCCAGGTCTGTGGTGGAATGGTCTGCTGGGTCCATAGTGGCTGGAACGTACTGTCACGTATCTGGAAAGAACCCAAAAGCAGACGGGACAACCAGGTAAGGGAAGAAATCAAGTCTTTATTGAAGTGACCGATCTCAGGGGTAGAGCAGGAGTTGGCTCAGTGGCAGGCAGACTGGCAGGCAGAAGTCCATGAATGGCGACGTTCCAGCGAAGACTGGTCCACAGTGGAGGCTTTTTAAGGGTGATGGCGATTGCTTTGATGTCAAGGGAGAGCGGGCGATTGCTTTGATGGCCAGCTGGTGTACCGGGGTGAAGGGGGGTCAGCAGGTGTCAAGGGCGATTGCTTTGATGTCAAGGGAGAGAGGGCGACAGCAGGTGTCAAGGGAAAGAGGGCGATTGCTTTGATGTCAAGGGAGAGAGGCTGTGACACTAGATGTAAAACCAAAGAAGGAACATGTATGCATTGTTGCATGGTTTGGCAGTGCCTTCTGTTGAAAAGTTTCTGGGATTTGATGCACTCCTTCACTAAATCCATCCATCCATCCATCCATTATCCAAACCACTTATCCTGCTCTCAGGGTTGCGGGGAGGCTGCCACCTATTTTCCAGCAGTCATTGGGTGGCAGGCGGGGAGACAACCTCGACAGGCTACCAGGCCATCACAGGGCCGACATACACACATATTCACACCTAGGGGCAATTTAGTACAGCCGATTCATCTCACCTACACGTCTTTGGATTGTGGGAGGAAACCAGAGCACCCGGAGGAAACCCATGCAGACGTGGGGAGAACATGCAAACTCCACACAGAGGACAACCAGGGACGACCCCGGGGCTCGAACCCAGGACCTTCTTGCTTTGAGGCGACCACGCTAACCACTGCCACCATGCCACCCCTTCACTAAATCAGTTTTGGGAATAGAATTTGATTTAAACCCTTGTCTTTATTTATTAAACAGTATGCCTGATTTTCAATTAGATTAAAAAAAAACATTCAGAGTGTTAGTTACTGTAACACGTACATTAAAACTTTCAATAAAACTTCTGTAAAAGAGTCATCTGGGAGGAGACATTAAATGTACACATTTTCCTCAGGGGGAAAAAAAAAACCACACGGGGAGAACATGCAAACTCCACACATAAAGAACCTGGGACAGCCTGGGGTGCGAACCCAGGGCCTTTTTTGTTTTGTTTTGTTTAATTGGGCCTATAGAGGTGGAGGGAAGGGAGGGAGGTTATGCGGATATTCAGTGTACTGTTATGCTTGTATAATTATCCATTGGTGCTTGTACATTCATTGGAAATAAAAATTTGTTGAAAATGAAAAAAGGAGGATAAACCCCTTGGGAAAATAGACTACATAAAGCAAAATAAACAAAACAACATAAATACACTCGCATATATACAGACAAAAGCGCCACACCCACTGGTTCCCCTAAAAATGCCAAAATACATTCAGTAAATGTACACATACCCATATGAAGCTATAAGGGGGAAAAAAGTATGACAGTATGTGGCACCAGGATTTAGGCAACTTGTATTTAGTTGATGATAGACTGACACAGCCATAACTTGCACTCCACTGCTCTCCAGTCGTATCTTTATTTCATTTCTGCCCAAATGTCCATTCAGTGTGCAAGTGGCAAACATTCATATTCAACACAGCTGCATTAGATCTGTTTATAACTAAGTTAACACTGCGAATCTGAGCCGATCTGGGTTACCATTACTCAGTTCCATGAGTTCAGAAAAAATAAATGTAAAGATAATACACCAAAAACATAATTGCTGCTACTATGACTGATCCATCCTTCCACTCATTATTCAAACTGCTTATCCTGCTCTCAGGGTCACGGGATGCTGGAGCCTATCCCAGCAGTCATTGGGCGGCAGGCGGGGAGACACCCTGGACAGGCCACCAGTCCATCACAGGGCCCACACACTTACTGCTTTACTGCTTAAGGTTGTCCATTGTGTCTGACGATGACAATCCTGCCTCTGTCACTTGTGAGTCCTCTTATGGCTGTAAAGCTCAATCCGTGATCCACACTGTTTGCCACAGACAGAACAGGTGAGAACACTGACTGGGGGTGTAGGTGTGGCACTGGCTTCAAGTCTCTTTAGTCTACTCCTGGTCCGTCGATCACCTCAGTCCTTCTCGAGCTTTTGCACCCCTTGTCGATAAAGCTGCCGCCAGATGGAGCGTTAGGCGGCAGTGTCCTCCAGCTGGCTTGGGTTCAGGACACCCTTTTTTATGATGGTCTTCAGTTGATCGTTGTACCGTTTTTCTGGCCCCCTGCCAAGCGGCGGCCAATATGTAGCTGGCCATACAGCACTTTATGCGGTAAGCGCTCCTTTGGCATCCTGATGACGTGACCGGGCCAGCGAAGTTGGTGCTGGGTGATGGCAGTCTCCATGCTAATGCAGTTTGTCTTGCGGAGTATTTCAGTATGGGGCAGTTGGTCACGCCAGGTTATCCTCAGGATGCATTGTAGGCATCTCATGTGGAAGGCCTCAAGCATCCTGAGGTGGTGGCTAACAGGGTCCACGCCTCACAACTATAGAGGAGAATCATGATGACCACTGCCAAGTAGACAGATATTTTGGTGTGGAGGTTGAGGTCTTTGTTTTGAAAGACCCTTCTCCTAAGTCTGCCAAAAGAGGATGATGCTTGTTTGATCCAGTTTTGTATCTCCCTGTTGATGCTGCAGTCATCAGAGAGGAAGCTGCCCAGATATTTGAAGGATTTCACTGTTGCAAGTGGTTTGTCGGAGATGGTGAAGGTTGGTGAATGAGATGGAGGAGTAGATACCCCCTGGCATACTACTTCAGTCTTTGCCACGTATATAGAGAGCCCCAGCCTACCATACGCCCTTGCAGCAGCTGCAAGGGTAGCTTGCAGTGCCTCCGATGTGTGGGCCACAACTGCACAGTCATCTGCGTACTGTAGCTCGATGATGTGCTCAGATGTCATTGTTGTGACCACTTGGAGCCTATGAATGTTAAATACGTTTCCTTCTAGTCTGAAGTCCACAGTAAACCCACTGTCCTTCCTGATTTCCTTGTGAAGTAGCAATGTCACACACAGGAGGAAGATGTTAAATAGAACTGGAGCAAGGATGCACCCCTGACGTATCCCCAGTGCACACCCTGAAGGGCTCGGATTCCTGGCCTCCAATGGTTACACGTGCCATCATCCCCATATGAAATCTTTGACGGATGTTGACAAACGTTCGTGGGCAGCCAAACTTCAGGAGGATGTTCCATAGGATGTCCCTGTTGACTGTGTTGAAAGCCTTTGACAGGTCGATGAAGGCTAGGGAGAGGTCCTGGTGTTGTTCCCTACACTTCTCCTGGAGTTGCCGTGCTGTGAACACCATGTCCACAGTACTCCCATTCCTCCTGAACCCACACTGTGACTCAGGCAATAGCTCCTCTGAGACGGTTTTTTTTACCAGCCTGTGTAACTCAACACAGCTGCAAGCTCAATGTCTTCCAGGTTTTCAGCCAGAGAGAGTCGGAGATTGTTCTGGACCTCAGCCTTTTCTAGCCGGGTACAGTCAAGCCTCTTCTTTCCTGACCTTTGGAGACAAACAGCAGGGCGTACCTCAACCTGGAGCCTGGTCATGATGAGATGGTGATCTGTCCAGCACTCAGCACCTCTCATTGCACGAGTGAGTAAGACGTCTTTTATATCAGTGCGTCTCACAATGATGTAGTCCAACGGGTGCCAATGTCTGGAGCATGGGTGCATCCAGGATGTTTTGTTCTTATTTTTTAATTGGAAGAAGGTATTTGTGATAGTCAAGCCATGCTTAGCACAGAGGCTTAGCAGGCACAGTCCATTAGCATTGACTTTCCCAATGCCATGCCCACCAATGACACCACTCCACACCTTGTTGTCTTTCCCCACTCTGGCACTGAAATCGCCCAGCAAAAAGATCTTGTCCTCCTTGGGTATACGATGGAGAGCCTCATCTAGTGACTGATAGAAGCAGTCCTTTATGTCATCCTCTGATGGTAGCGTTGGTGCATAGGCACATAGGAGGGTGGAATAACGTTTCTTGGCCAGAGGGATCCTGAGTGACATGAGCCTTTCACTTATGCCAATTGGTGTTTCAGTGAGTCTTGGTAGGAGGCTGTTTTTTTATTGCAAATTCCACACCATGCTGATGTTGTCCTCCTGCAGGGTATCCCTTCCAGAAGAAGGTGTAGGTGTCCTCTTTCAGGGAGCCTTCATCCAGGAACCTGGTTTTGCCGAGTGCAGCGATGTCAACATTGTATCGGTTGAGTTCCACTGCAGTGAGTGCAGTCCTTCGCTGAGGTCTTTTGGTGTTAACATCCAGCAGAGTTCTTATGTTCCATGTTGCCAATTTAAAAGGATTATTTTCCTTTGTTTATTTTGACCGCAGAGTGGAATGTCCTGATAGGTGCGGTAGCCCGTCCAGGATGTTTTGAGTGGGCAATGTTTAGGCCACATTTTCTAGGCCCCTCCCCAGTTTGGGGGAGCAGTGTAGCTCCTAAATAGGGCTGCTCAGACACACAGGGGTCTGCCGAGAGCAGCTGCCACTCAAACTCAGCTGCTGGCGACCATGAATAGCACTGTGCTGCTGGCGTGCAGGGGTCTGATTAGGAGCTTCCAGTGCATTAATACCTGCTCCTGTCAAAGAGATTGTTTAGAGTGCCGCTGGGGGTGCGCATGTCCCACCAGCACTTCTTCACTGTGAGAGGGTGGGATCCAGTGGCAAGGGAAGCCCAAGACGACCAGCACTCTTCCACAGCTGCAGGAGGCTGCCGGAGCTCCAGTTTGTCAGAGGACCGCCTATCATGCGCCGCCATGCACATTGCTTTCTCTCAGGGTGTGCTCCTCTAGCCTTTGTCGTCCTAGACGTACCCACAAGGCAATGGGACAGTGGTTGGTCAATGCCAGGGCGTGTCCGATTCACATGGGCCTGCACATTAGACCTCAGGGGACCACTGTAATTCCGAGATCCCCCCCCCCACATACACACACACAGCCATACCTCAGGACAGCGCTTGGTGCGGTTTCCTCACAGCAGGAAGGTCTTGGGTTCAAGCGGACAAATGGAGGTGTACTTTGAGAAAAGGATGTAAATGGCTGTGGTGAATACATATTTCAAGAAGAGGGAGGAACACAGGGTGATGTACAAGAGTGGAGGAAAGTGAACACAAGTGGACTATATCTTATGTAGAAGGCGCGATCTAAAAGGGATTGGAGACTGCAAGGTGGTGACAGGGGAGAACGTAGCAAGGCTGAATCGGATGTTGGTCTGTAGAATGACTTTGGAGACCAAGAAGAGGAAGCGAGTGAAGGTAGAGCCGAAGATCAAATGGTGGAAGTTGAAGAAGGAAGACTGTTGTGTGGAGTTCAGGCAGGAGTTAAGACAGGCACTGGGTGGTAGTGAAGAGTTGCCGGATGGCTGGGCAACCACTGCAGAAATAGTGAGGGAGACAGCTAGGAAGGTACTTGGTGTGTCATCAGGACAGAGGAAGGAAGACAAGGAGACTTGGTGGTGGAATGAAGAAGTACAGCAAAGTATACAGAGGAAGAGTTTGGCAAAGAAGAAGTGGGATAGTCCGAGAGATGAAGAAAGTAGACAGAGTACAAGGAGATGCAGCGTAAAGCGAAGAGAGAGGTGGCAAAGGAAAAGGCGTATGGTGAGTTGTATGAGAGATTAGATACTAAGGAAGGCAAAAAGGACTTGTACTGATTGGCTAAACAGAGGGACTGGGCTGAGAAGGATGTGCAGCAAGTAAGGGCGATCAAGGATAGAGATGGAAATGTGCTGACAAGCGAGGAGTTTGCTGAGAAGGTGGAACGAGTACTTTGGGGGGCTGATGAATGAAGAAAATGAGAGCAAGAGAAGGTTGGATGATGTAGGGATAGTGACTCAGGAAGTGCAGTGGATTAACAAGGAGGAAGTGAGGGCAGCTATGAAGAGGATGAAGAGTGGAAAAGCAGTTGGCCCTGATGACATACTACTTGTGGAGTTATGGAGATGTTTAGGAGAGAAGGCAGTGGGGTTTTTAACTAGATTGTTTAACACAATCTTGGAAAGTGAGAGGATGCCTGAGGAGTGGAGAAGAAGCATACTGGTACCGATTTTCAAGAACAAGGGCAATGTGCAGAACTGTAGCAACTACAGAGTGGATCAGCCACTGCATGAAGATATGGGAAAGAGTAATAGAAGCTGGGTTAAGAGGACAGGTGACGATTAGCGAGCAGCAGCGTGGTTTCATGCCATGAAAGAGCACCACAGATGCGATGTTTGCTTTCAGAATGTTGATCGAGAAGTATAGAGAAGGCCAGAAGGACTTACGTTGTGTCTTTGTAGAATTAGAGAAAGCATACGACAGGGTGCCGAGAGAGGAGGTGTGGTATTGTATGAGGAAGTCGGGAGTTGCAGAGAAGTATGTAGGCATGGTGCTGGATATGTATGACGGCAGTATGACAATGGTGAGGTGTGCGGTTGGAATGACAGATGGGTTCAAGGTGGAGGTGGAATTACATCAAGGATTGGCTCTGAGCCCTTTCTTGTTTGCATGGTGATGGACAGGTTGACAGACAAGATCAGGCAGGAGTCTCCATGGATGATGATATTCATGGATGACATTGTGATCTGTAGTGAGAGCAGGGTGCTGGTTGAGGAGAGCCTGGAGAGGTGGAGGTATGCACTGGAGAGAAGAGGAATGAAAGTCAGTAGGAGCAAGACGGAATACCTATGCGTGAATGAGAGGGAGGACAGTGAAATGGTCAGGATGCAAGGAGTGGAGGTGACGAAGGCATATGAGTTTAAATACTTGGGGTCAAATGTCCAAAGTAACAGGGAGTGCAGGAGAGAGGTGAAGAAGAGAGTGCAGGCAGGGTGGAGTGGGTGGAGAAGAGTGTCAGGAGTGATTTGTGACAGAAGGGTACCAGCAAGAGTTAAAGGGAAGGTTTACAAGATGGTTATGAGACCAGCTACAGTGGCTTGCAAAAGTATTCATACCCCTTGAACTTTTCCACATTTTGTCACGTTACGACCACAAACATAAATATATTTTATTGGAATTTTATGTGAAAGACCAACACAAAGTGGCACACAATTGTGAAGTACAAAGAAAGTTATACATGATTTTAAATTTTTTTTACAAATAAAAAACTGAAAAGTGCAGTGTGCAAAAGTATTCAGCCCCCTTTTCTCTGAGTGCAACCAATTGCCTTCAGAAGTTGCCTGATGATTGCTGAATGATCAAATGTTGACCTAATGACTAAATAGAGTCAACCTGTGTGTAATCTAATCTCAGTACAAATACAGCTGTTCTGTGATGGCCTCAGAGGTTTGTTAAGAGAATATTGGGGAGCAAACAGCATCATGGAGTCCAAGGAACACACCAGACAGGTCAGGGATAAAGTTGTGGAGAAGTTTAAAGCAGGGTTGGGCTATAAAAAGATTTCCCAAGCTTTGAACATCTCACGGAGCACTGTTCAGTCCATCATCTGGAAATGGAGAGTATGGCACAACTGCAAACCTACCAAGACACGGCCGTCCACCTAAACTTACAGGCCGAACAAGGAGAGCACTGATCAGAGATGCAGCCAAGAGGCCCATGGTGACTCTGGATGAACTGCAGAGATCCATAGCTCAGGTGGGGGAATCTGTCCACAGGACAACTATTGGTCGTGCACTGCACAAATCTGGCCTTTATGGAAGAGTGGCAAGAAGAAAGCCATTGTTAAAAGAAAACCATAAGAAGCCCCGTTTGCAGAAGCCATGTGGGGGACACAGCAAACATGTGAAAGAAGGTGCTCTGGTCAGATGAGACCAAAATTGAACTTTTTGGCCTAAATGCAAAACGCTATGTGTGGCGGAAAACTAACACTGCACATCACTCTGAACACACCATCCCCACTGTCAAACATGGTGGTGGCAGCATCATGCTTTGGAGGTGCTTCTCTTCAGCAGGGACAGGGAAGATGGTCAGAGTTAATGGGAAGATGGATGGAGCCAAATACAGGGCAATCTTGGAAGAAAACCTATTGGAGTCTGCAAAAGACTTGAGACTGGGGCGGAGGTTCACCTTCCAGCAGGACAACGACCCTAAACATAAAGCCCGGGCTACAATGGACTGGTATAAAACAAAACATATTCATGTGTTAGAATGGCCCAGTCAAAGTCCAGACCTAAATCCAATTGAGAATATGTTGGCAAGATCTGAAAACTGCCGTTCACAAACGCTCTCCATCTAATCTGACTGAGCTTGAGCTGTTTTGCAAAGAAGAATGGGAAAAAATTTCAGTCTCTAGATGTGCAAAGCTGGTAGAGACATACCCCGAAAGACTTGCAGCTGTAATTGCAGCAAAAGGCGGTTCCACAAAGTATTGACTCAGGGGGGCTGAATACTTTTGCATACCGCACTTTTCATTTTTTTATTTGTAAATTTTTTTTAAATCATGTATAATTTTCTTTGTACTTCACAATTGTGTGCCACTTTGTGTTGGTCTTTCACATAAAATTCCAATAAAATATATTTATGTTTGTGGTCGTAACGTGACAAAATGTGGAAAAGTTCAAGGGGTATGAATACTTTTGCAAGCCACTGTATGTTATATGGTTTGGAGACAGTGGCACTAATGAAAAGACAGGAGGCGGAGCTGGAAGTGGCAGAGCTGAAGATGCTAAGATTTTCACTGGGAGTGACGAAGAAGGACAGGATTATGAATGATTATATTAGAGGACCGCTCAAGTTGGACGGTTTGGAGACAAAGCAAGAGAGGCAAGATTGAGATGGCTTGGACATGTGTGGAGGAGAGATGCTGGGTATGTTGGGAGAAGGATGCTGAATATGGAGCTGCCAGGGAAGAGGAAAAGAGGAAGGCAAAAGAGGAGGTTTATGGATGTGGTGAGGGAAGACCTGCAGGTGGCTGGTGTGACAGAGGAAGATGCAGAAGACAGGAAGAAATGGAAACGGATGATTCGCTGTGGCGACCCCTAACGGGAGCAGCCGAAAGTAGTAGTAGTTGTTGTCTATGTGTTTTTCACATAGGCAGCTGTCACAAGACACTTGACTGTTGTGTTTACTGCACAGTGTGTCACCAAACCCCTGAAGGTTCATTACAAACGCTTTGTAGGGTGGAAGAAACACTCAGGAGGACCGTGTGTGTGTGTTTGTCACATCTTTCCCTTCAACTGCTCTGTAACACTGGGGTCATTAACTTAATGAGCAAAGTTGAAGAAAGTAAAGTAAAGGTGGCTGGTGTGACAGAGGAAGATGCAGAAGACAGGATGAAATGGAAACAGATGATCCGCTGTGGTGACCCCTAACGGGAACAGCCGTAAGTGGTAGTAGTAGATAATGAGACGTAATAAATAAAGAATCTTGACTCTTCGACCAGCTGTACTAATAATAACACTGCAATACCATGGCAAAAAATGTCCTATAAAATATATTTTATCCTAACTAGTTCAGTGAAGATTTACAAAAAATATTTTGACAACAACTCCTCTTTCAACCCTGTAAATGTTAATGGACTGCATTTTTATGGCACTTTTCTAGTCTACAGACCACTCAAAGTGCTTTACAGTGTATGCCTAACATTGACCCATTCACAAACACACATTAATACACTCAAGGGGCGTAGCACAGACTGTTTATATTGGGGGGGGCAAAACCCTGTAGAGGGGTCCGGGGGCATGGTACCCCTGACAATGTTTTAAAAACTGGGTTTAAATTGGCATTTTACGACAGTTTTCAGCAAATAACACATTTGATGGCCATATGATATGGCGTCCTCCAAAAGATTTTTTTTTTAAATTTTGGCAGCTAGTCTCTGCTAGCTAAAGTTAGCCTTCCCGCTCATTGACTAGCATTGACAGGAGTGAGCAAAAAATAAATTTACTTAATGAAATACCTTTGTTTCAACCTCAGATTTCATCATAACAACATATTTATCTTTTAAAAATGGGTAAGGGCACTTGGCTTGTGAGGGAATTTACAAACATGTGAGTGATGATGAATACAGGCGGATCCTTCGTTGCTGCATTGAAAAGTTGTGAGTACTACTGCCACATCACCGCAGTCACGTGTCAGCGGGCCAGTACCAAAGACATGGGGAGGAAGGGGGATTTTTGTGTTGTTGTTAACAACATACTTTTACATATTGTGGGATGGGAATGACATGAATGCTGGCACATACAGCGAGTACAAGCAATATTATATATATATTTGTGCATATATCTAGTAGTGAATATTCTTGTTTATTTGGGGGGACTTTTTGCCTCCCCCCACATTGAGGGGAACTTGTCCCCCTCCGTCCCCCCGGGTTCTGACGCCCTTGCATACACTGATGGAGGAGGCTGCCATACAAGGCACCAACCTGCTCATCAGGAGCAGTTAGAGATTTAGTGTCTTGCTCAAGTACACTTCAACATGCTCTCTGCAGGAGCCGGGGATCGAATCAGCGATCTTCCGATTACTAGACGACTCCCTCTACCTCCTAAGCCATGCCGCCTCTAACATGAATGTGTAATGGTACAGCCTCAAATATCGCGGACCACAGACCTGTCTTTTAATATCTTTCCAGACTGATAATTACTCATTTCCTTACCCAGTAACCATTTTTATTTTTACAGGGATCACTGTTGTTTTTATCCCATGTGGAGGCCCTCATCAATAATGGAATGCCCCCCCCCACACACACACACACTACTTATAAAATATCAATATTATTTACTCAATTCCAATATATACGTTGTAGTGCCATTATGCCGTGTCTGATCTGCTGTCATGAAGACTAAGGAATTTTCTGTTTAACTTTGTAATCAGATGTTAGGGGTCGAAAATTTTATAAAAAGATTGGCAAAGCTTTCAACTTCTCAAGGAGTGCCATGAAGTCCATTGAAACAAAACTGGGCAAAAAAAAAAAAAATTGGCACAATTCAAGACTCTAATGCTTTTATACATTATGAATGTGTAAGTCTTTCATTCTTTCATTATCTGAACCACCTGTCCTGCTCTCAGAGTCAGGGGGATGCTGGAGCCTTAAGAATAAAAGCACATAGTGGTCTATTCTGTTGCCTACCAACATGGGGATCACCGGTTCAAATCCCCGTGTTGCTTCCGTTTGGTCGGGCGTCCCTACAGACACAATTGGCCGTGTCTGCAGGTGGGAAGCCGGAAGTGGATATGTGTCCTGGTCGCTGCACTAGCGCCTCCTCTGGTCGGTCGGGGCGCCTGTCTGTAGGGACGCCTGACCCAAGACGGAGGTGGTTGGTAGGCAATAGACCGCTACTCTACGCCACCCGGACACCAACATATTGGCAACAAAGTCAATACAAGTTCAATTATTTGCCAACCAAAAGTTCTCTCCACAACTTCATCTTGTTACGTTGGTCGTAGACACCTCAAAGCAACAACATGCTAAATGAGCCCAGACAGGAAGCTAATTAGAGTCCAACTCAACAATGTTCCCCAGGGCGTGATTAAAGTGTTTGTCGGAGTGTACGCATGTCACTATGGTGAATAGTCATTTCTAACAGTCTTATGCAATCTGTTTCCCTGAGTTACATAATGTCAACAACTGTGTTCCATTAATTCATTCATTCATCTTCAGCCGCTTCTCCGAGGTAGGGTCGCGGTGGCAGCATGCTAAGTAGGACACTCCAGACGTCCCTCTCCCCAGCAACGCCCTCCAGCTCCTCCTGAGGCATCCCAAGGCACTCCCAGGCCAGATTGGACATGTAGTCCCTCCAGCGAATTATGGGTCTACCCTGGGGTCTCCTCCCAGTTGGCCGTGCCCAGAAAACCTCCAAAGGAAGGCGCCCAGGAGGCATCCTAATCAGATGCCCGAACCACCTCAACTGGGTCCTTTCAACGCAAAGGAGCAGCGGCTCTACTCTGAGTTCCCTCCGGATGTCCGAGCGCCTCACCCTATCTCTAAGGCTGAGCCCAGACACCCTACGGAGGAAACTCATTTCAGCCACTTGTATCTGCGATCTCACCCTTTTGGTTACTACCCAAAGCTCGTGACCATAGGTGAGGGTTGGAACGGAGACTGACTGGTAAATTGAGGGCTTTGCCTTCCGGCTCAGCTCCCTCTACACCACAACTTCCGCATTACTGCTGATGCTGCACCAATCCTCCTGTCAATTTCCCACGCCATCCTAGCTTCACTCGTGAACAAGACCCCGAGATACTTGAACTCCCTCACCTGAGGCAATAACTCATCCCCAACTCGGAGGGAGCAATCCACCATTTTCCAGTAGAGAACCATGGCCTCAGACTTGGAGGTGCTGATTCTCATCCCGGCTTGTGTTCTGTGTTCCACGCACAGCTTATTTATGACTACTTTCTCAAACTTGTGTAAGTGTGTGAGGGACAATAAACTGTGCAACTCAGAGAAATGTATTATATAAACATTAATTGACAGTTTGGTTAAGATTTGAGAACGTGGGCTGCTGGTTTGAAGGCCAAGGCCTTGCATTTCCCTGTGTGACTATGCCTGCATCCTTGAGTAAGGTACCTAAGCCTTGTCATTTATCCTCCATCCCGCCCGGAAGGTAAAAAAGAGAGAATTAATGAAATACTTCAGTGTTTCCAATTGATGGTATTAGTGTGGGCTTCACTTTAGCTGGTGACATTGTGCCTAAACAGATTCCTACAGCGAGCTGCTTTCCATTAAAGAAAGTACCAAAACACGTTTAGTTCTTACTTTAATGGCAAGCAACTCGCTGTATGCATGGTGCGAACTACAGGGGAGCTAGGGGGAGCTCAGCTCCCCTTAATAAGACATGGGCTCCCCTGAAAACGTGATTTGTGAAATTTTGGGGGGGTCTCTAAAAATACTGACAATGTGTTATTTTGACATGCAACTTCAGTTTTGTGTATTGTCATCAACATGTGTAAAATTGCGAATGTGTCATTCATTCATGCATGATGGCGATTTAACATCAATTCACTTCAATAAAGATAACTACACATGCTATTCTTGTCATGACCATCAAGGCGTGGCGGCGGGCACTGCGGTGCAAATTAAACTCCACTCATGTTTACATGTTAACTCAAAGATTCGTTGAAAAAATATAAACGTTGGAGGCTGAGTCTCATTGATCTGCGCGTGAAGTCCTTAGCATTTTCTTTTTGCAGTTAGCATCAATAGCCATGTCAAAAAGAAAACAAGGCAGTTTAATTAACTTTGGTTTCACTAAGAAATCATGTTCTAGTGATGTTAGCATGACCGAGTCACCTGCTGCAAGCCCTGGGACTGCTGTTAGCACACCACCCACCGGGGTGCCAACACAGCAGGAAGAAGCTGAAAAAAAGTCCTCTCTGGCTGAAGATGGTGGAGGTAACAGCTCGTCAGAGGACGAGGCCGCGGCCGGTCACGACCCTAACCCCTCTTGCTCCTCTCTCCCATCAAACTGGAACAGCCAGCAATGGAGAGACTGGAAGAGCCATTATACACGGCTGTTCATTAAGGATGGAAGCTTGGGGTGCACTGCTTGCAGGGACGCAAAAACCCTTCTTCTGTTTGAAAAGGTACCTGGCACACACTTGTCTGAGGAGTGGATTAATGGGGAAGTAAGCAGCACTGCTCAGAACAAGTTGCGAAAAAAGTTATATAAACATAGGGACTACATTTCACACAAGAGGGCCATTGAAGTGGCACTGACTAAGCAAAAGGCGATTCTGCCAAATAAAGTCATTAAGATGAATTCCAAGTTAATGGAGCAGACGGCAGCATCATTCAGGTCCGCCTATATGGTGGCTAAGGAAAGGCTGTCTGACAGAAAGCTCACCCCTTTAATGAAGCTTCAGGAGCTTAATGGCGCAAAGGTGGGAACTGCGCACAAATCAGATCACTCCTGGGCTGAGATTATAGGTCATATTGCACAGCAAATGCAGAAGAAGTTTGTTTTGAATATTTGAGAGCTTAATTCAAAACTCAGCATTACCATTGATGAAAGCACAGTACACGTTCATGCCTTTCTCATCGTATACGTGAGATGTGATGAGTGGCAAAGAAGATTTGGAAAAAAATTTTTTAGACATTGTAGAGCTGACACAGGGCACAGATGCAGAATCCATTTACAACAGTTTGAGACAGTGCTTTCGCACAGTGTGATTTGATGATGAGTTTTTGGGGAAACACCTCATCAGCATCGCCACAGATGGGGCTTTAGTTCTCAAAGGCAAACCCACTGGAGTCATTGCAAGGCTTAAGCGTGACTTTCCAAACATCCAGTCCATACATTGCTTGGCCCACCGCCTTGCATTGGCTGTCCATGAGTCTCTGAAAGTGGTTGCTGGATGTAATCATTTCGAATTTTTCATTGCCAAGCTGCATTCTTTGCACCAGTCTGCAAAGAATGTGAGATTGCTTGAGGAAGCAGCTGCAAATCTAAATATGCAGATTTTGAGAATTGGACAGATATTCACTATCAAATGGGTGGCGAGTAATTTCAATACTGTAAAGGCAGTCTGGAATAACTACCCTGCTTTAGCGTGCCACTTCAAAACTGCAAGCAAGGATGCATCTCGCAATGACACAGAGAGGAAGAAATTCCTGGCGCTATACAAACACCTCACAAACTCTGGGTTTGTACTTGATCTGGCTTGCATGAAAGACATACTCTGTGAGCTACAGGGCCTGTCACTGAAATGTCAGCAAAGAGACATCACTCTAGTGGATGCCAGTCGCCACATTCTGCAGTTTATTGATATACTGAAAGCAATGAAAGTGAGTGGAGGTAAATCCACACAGAAGGCTGAACAGCGCACGTCCCTGGGGCTGTTTATAGATGTTCAGCTAGTTAAGGGCACGGGTAAGATGAACCGAAATCAGTTTTATCAATCTGTAATTGACAATCTCACAAGGCAAATGCCAGAATCAGACCTCCTACACATGCTGAAACCCCTGGGGCAAGAACTTTTGGCCACAGGATCAGAATGCTTTGATTCTGTATGGAGAAAACGAAGTACAGGCACTTGCTAAAATGCTTGGAGAACCAGCCAGAGAGGCCGTCGAGGAGTTCCGCGACTGGAAGTTACAAGAAAGAGCACCAGGCAAAATGCTAGAAAAGCTTTGTACAGCGAGTAGATCATACTTTCTCACTTTAGCTGACTTCATACAGTCTCAATAAAGCATTTACTGTTTCTACAATGGTTTCCAAGAGAGCTATTTTTATCTACAACTGTATAAAAAAGTCTCATTATTCCCTAAATTATTTTATTCTCCTTCCTCTCTTTTAATTAGTTATTCTACTTTCATTATCTTGTAAAAGGTTTAATGTTTTCATGTGGGCAACCCAACAAGGTACATTTCCTACATGTGTAAACACACTTGGCATTTAAAACTTGATTTTTCATTTGGAGATTATACCTTAATAATGCCACCACCACAATAAAAGTGCAAGCTTTAGGTCCTAATGATTAATTGAATTCAAATAATGATTACTTCCAATTGATTAATTCTATCTTCACAGTATCAACGGACAAAAATCAAACCAGAGCCCAAAACTTTTTTTCCCCAAGAGTTACATTTATGTATTTGTAGTAAAAGCATTTTTAGTAATAATACAAAATTAGAATATCTGCCTTAAAGTTCTAACCAAATTTTTTTTTGTCTCAACTTGACTGACGTGTTATTTATAACACCCAAGTATCAACATTTCCTCTCGTTTCTAAACAGGGGAAACTTGTTACTAAATCCAACAACTGGATTAACATTACATCATAAACTCTGTCTGACATACATTTTAATTCTTTGATGTATCAGTGTAACTTTGTAAGTACTACTCGTACTACTACTACTAATACTACTACTACTACTACTACTACTACTGCTGCTGCTACTTCTACTACAACTCCTATTATTAGTACTACTACTACTGATGCTACTACTACTACTACTATTAGTACTACTACTACTTCTACTACTACTGCTGCTACAACTACTACTACTGCTGCTAAAACTACTGATGATATAACGACTGTTAACTACTACCATTAATACTTCTTTTTCTAATAATTGTCAGTATGAATTGTACACCTCTTTGACTACATGTGGACATATGAAAAAAACATGCAAGCCAAGTGGCTGGACCTTTTTTTCTTCTTCTGTCACTTATGATTGTAAACTTAAGTTTTAGGGTGCAACAATCACAAATACTTGCCCCAAATGCCTTTGCTTAGAGAGTACTGAGTAACACTTGGGATATTAAGCCCCCTTTTTACAATAGCTATTCACACTCCCTTTGGGATTTTCCAAAACTGCAGTTTCTCCCTCCTAAGGGATTTATGGGCCATTAGCGATTATTAAATTAACTGCTAGCTTGAACTAGCAGTCATCCTGGGGTTACACACAGGTCCTTATTTACCATTATTATTCCCCCATTGACTGATTAAATCCCTGCTCACTATTCTGAAAAATCACATCCACCTACGTAAGTATCTAAGGTATGTTAAGAATCAGGTATTCTTACACAGGGTCTCTATAAAAGTCTACAACTTGGCATACATACTGAGAAAAAGTCTTAAACTTTATTTCACTGTTTTATTTTAACTTTTAAAAGTAATGGGGGCTTTCCTGCCGCCCCGAATTTCCCTATGTACAAAGACTGATAAGAGTGTCGTCATCAGAGACCAATGGAGGAAGTGTTCTTGTTCCATGAGGACTCATACCTTCACAACAAGGTGCAGGCCAGGAGTGCAAATAAAAAGGTGAAATGAAAAACAGGCACACCATCGTGACAATTGCATGGCAACAGCAATTTCAGACTGCCATTTCTATAAGAGAGAGATTTTTCATTTGCTCACATTTAAATGCCTTTAATCTAAGTGAAAATACTTTGGCAATATTTTACTGTTAATTGTGCAAGGAAAGTCAATATTAGATTTAAAGATACATTTAAGCAGTAGACAAATGCAGCATAAGAGTGCCATTATTCACATAATTAGCTAAGGCAGTGATCTTTGAAATGTTATGTGATCATCCAAAGGAATTGAATCGAGTGCAACTGGACTTAGTATATATCCGTGAAGACGTTTCGCCTCTCATCCAAGAGGCTTCATCAGTTCATGCCTTTCTGACTAGACCAAGCTAGTCTGACTAGCTTGGTCATTGTGTTTAAGGAACTTCTCGCTCCATCATGCTAGAAGGAAATCAGAGCTTTGTGACTGAATTTGGCCTTTCTGGATTCTCTGGACTTCACCCAGAGTACCAAGGCCTCGCCTCTGCTGTACTATTCTTGGTCTATCTCTTTACAATGATAGGGAATGCTCTGATATTTATTATTCAAATGTACTTTGTGCACTATCTTGGCACAGTGAACTCATTTGTTCTGTTCTTAATGGCTTTGGATAGGTTTTTGGCTATCTGCTATCCACTCAAATACCCAGTTTAATGAGAAACTCCACAATCTCCACTCTCAGTATTACTGCCTGGATCGCTGCAAACGGAGGTCCTGTGATGATAGTTAGTAGAGCTTACCCACTTCCTTACTGTGGCTCAAACATTATCACTCACAGCTACTGTGATCATATTAGTATAACAAGGCTTGCATGCACTGACAGGGCCCGTTATGGTTTTCCTGCATTTATCTATGCAATGATTGTACTTCTTGTACATCTGGCTTTTATCATTTTCTTCTATACCTCAATAGTCATCACTGTGGTGAGGATAGCAAATTCACAAAACCGCCTCAAAACCATGTCTACCTGCTGCACTCAGCTGATTATAATCACGCTCTATTATCTACCCAGGTGTTTTGTGTATATGGCCAGCAATGTTGGAATCAAATTCAGCAGTGATATGCGTATAGTAATTATCATGATGTACAGCCTTCTCCCCCCATGGTTAATCCACTTATATAATGCTTCAGAGCAAAAGACATGAGAGAATTAATTTCTTCACCTACTTTAGTAATTCTTGCTGGAAATCTTTTCATTTCAGTTTTTTGTTGTTAGTGAGAGGAATCTTTATAAGCCAACATCTGATCTTTTGTCACCTAGCAATGACTGTGACTGAATTTTCCCTCATGGGAAATCTTTTTGGAACTTGCTCCTTTGAGTTTGACTACAAAAATACAAATGAGGGAGGCTTATAAAGCAGCAGGCTGCTGACTCTCTGAGGTGGAGCTCATTCTCACCTCAGCAAGATAAGAAGACCTACCTGTTGCTTCATACCACAAACAAAAGCAGTTCAAAAGCTCTTGATATTTATTCCTGTCAACAAAATGTTATGAACCTGATTGCTTGATTTTTTTTGTGGCTACATTTTTGACATTGAAGATTAGCTATGTCCACTTATAAACTGGGTAAGCTTGTAAATAGACACAATTATTGTCTCTTCTCAAAAACATCAAATTTGTTTTTGTGGTAAGTACTGTGATAGTTGCGATTGAGCAAAATGCTCTTTTGGATGTAGTTGTAAGTACATCTCTCCTGTTCTGCATCATATATTTTGTGGTGTTAGGTTTGGGAAAAGTTGGTGAATAACGTAAGATTATGACCTATACCAATTTTACAACTGTAAAGGATTTCCACATATTTGGATTCCCTGGACTTCAGCCGGAGCACTATGGACCAGTATCAGCCCTTCTTCTCCTCACGTTCTTATCTATTGTTTTTGGCAATGTCTTCATTTTAGCTTTTGTTGCCTATGAAAGATGTCTTCATAAACCAACGTACCTCATTTTTTGTCATCTAGCTTTGACAGACATAGCCTTTGGGTTTGTAACTCTGCCGAAGATAATTGCCCGATATTGGTGGGATGACAAGGTTGTTTCATTTGGCGCCTGCTTCACTCAGATGTATTTTGTACATTGCCTAGGAGCTATTCATGCTCTCATTCTGCTGACCATGGCTGTGGACCGTTTTATTGCGATATGTATTCCTTTGCGTTATCCAGTTTTGATTAGAAATAACAATATTTTATTTATTTGTGGGGTATGCTGGATTTTCACATTCATCAGAATGCTTGTGATTCTATTTCAAGCTCTCAGCCTGCCGTACTGTAATTCAAACATCATTGCACAGTGCTATTGTGATCTCATCTCCATAATGCGACTGGCGTGCAAAAAGGACCAATATATTGAAGAGTTGGCGTTTGGTTTCTCAATGTTCAGTCTGTCGGTTCCTCTTGGATTCATAATTTTTTCATATTTTGCAATTATCATATCTGTTCTGAAGACTTCTAGAACAAATGGGTGCAGTAAAACTATGTCCACGTGTACCCCGCAGATCTTCATAACGAGCCTCTATTTCCTCCCAAGATGTTTTGTTTACCTGGCATACTTTCTGGGTTTTAAATTTCCAAATGCAGATATTCGTATTGCCGTCATAATGTTATACAGTCTTCTTCCCGCTGTGGTTAATCCTCTCATATATTGTTTTAAGACCAAGGATATCAAAGAAATATTGCTGAAAAAACTGAAAAGTGTTAAAATTGGAATTGAGATTAAACTCAACTACTGAATGTTATATTACACCCGAGTGCGATCTGAAGGATAATGAACTAATTTGAGTTTTTGATTGGAATTTAAAGTAAAAGAACCGAGAAGAATGACAATTATGTGACACACAGAAGGTTGCACAAGTGAATTGCCATACGTGTGGGGAAGGGGATTCAAACCCATGTTGGGCTAGGAGCAGAGAGTACATGTGTGAATCCATACTAAACATGTTGGCTCGCCCTCAGTCAAGGATCAAATACAAATTCTTACATTTTCCCGGTGCAAACTCATCACAGCTCTCTCTCTCTCTCTCTCTCTCTCTCTCTCTCTCTCTCTCTCTCTCTCTCTCTCTCTCTCTCTCTCTCTCTCTCTCTCTCTCTCTCTCTCTCTCTCTCTCTCTCTCTCGCTCTCGCTCTCTCTCCCTCTCTCTCTCTTTCTTCCTCACCCTTTGCAGCAATAGTTGTGGCCTCCAGTTTAATGTAAAAAAAAAAGCAAAAAAAAAAAGTATAACACAGGTAATTACTTTGTTCCTATCTGGGTTGTGTGAAAGCTCCAAAAACTGGAGCATGTGCCTCTCTACGTGTCCTTCAGGGCCCAAGGATCGACTGATTGTATGATCCTGGATAAAGTGAAGTTTCCACAGTTTTGGAGAGAGCGTTTTGAATAATCAAGTGTCTACACTGGATACAGAAACAACATGTAATTTATAATCTGTTTAAATCACTTTAAAGCATGTGTTAAGATCAGTAATGTAATATTATAATGCAAAATGAGATGATCTCAATAGATTTCAGTTAAATATTTTGGTCACTGAAATCCAACAGTTTCCTGTTAAAGCAATTACCATTATTATTTTAAAACAAGTAATTTGAACAAAACCTTATATTCTGCTGTAGTTACTTAAGTTCAGAGCAAAAACCAGTCATCTTTTGAGAAATGGATCAAAGTTTTTGTCTGATGATGAATATTTTCTTTATAACAATTTTAATTTTAAAGTCAATGTAAATCAATTGATCTGCATGATTACCAATGGAAAAGTATTGAGTGCAAACACCAACACTGTAAATATCCAATAAAGTCTCCCTAATACATAATCTGCATGGATGATAAACTTGAATTGTTGCACTTTTCTGAATAACAGGAAAATGTTTTTTAAGCATATTCCAATTTTTTCATCAGGTAAGACAGAAGTATAAAACAATGTCCATTGTAAGGCGAATAGAAAGGCCAGTATTTTCATGCTGTTCTATTACAGGATTTAATGTTGTTGTTTTGTTTTGTTTTTTTCCTTGATGGGAAACAGCTTTTCCAATCCATGTTAAGCTCAGTGACTCTATTAGAATTGTGGAACATTTTGTTTCGCTAATCTGAATCTGTGGTAACATTTCATTTGTCAGTACAGAAAGGGCGTAACCTGAAACAACTGGGCTACACTACATGGCTAAAAGTATGTGGATACCCTGTCCAATTTGTCAGGTCAGCTATTTCGGCCACCCGTTGCTAAAGGTGCATAAAATCAAGCACACAGTCATGCAACTTCCATGTATTAACATTGGCTGTAGAATGGATCTTACTGAAGACCTCGGTGCCTTTCAACGTAGCACTGTCATAGGATGCCGCCTTTCCAACAAGTCAGTTTGTCAAATTTCTGCCCAGCTAGATCTGCCCTGTTCAACTGTAAGTCTGTTACTGTGTGAAGTGGAACCGTCTAAGTCCTCAGTTGCAACACTCACTACCAAGTTCCAAACTGCCTCTGGAGGCAAAGTCAGCACAACAACTGTTCGTCAGGAGCTTCATGAAATGGGTTTCTATGGCAAAGCAGCTGCACATAAGCCATGCACAATGCACAAGTGTCAGCTGGAGTGGTGTAAATCACACCGCCATTGGATTCTGGGGCAGTGGAAATGTGTCCTCTGGAGAAATGAATCACACGTCACTATCTGGCAGTCTGATGGACAAGTCTGTGTTTGGCAGATGCCAGGAGAACTCTTGTGCTAGTACAGTTGCACTCACTAGTGCATAGTGCAACTGTAGTTTGGTGGTGGAGGAATAGTGCTCTGGGGCTGCTTTTATTTTTATGTTGGGCTAGGCTCCTTAGTTCAAGTAAAGGGAAATCTTAATGATTCAGTATACAAAGGGTTTACTGGTTTGGTTTACTGAGTTTGGTGTGGAAGAACTTGACTGGCCTGCACAGCACCCTGACCTCAACCTCATCCAACACCTTTGAGATGAATTGAATGCCATCTGTGAGCCAGGCCTTCTCCCCAACATCAGTGATTGTCTGCACTAATGCTCTTTTGTCTGAATGGGAGCGAATGCCTGCAAGCCATGTTCCAAAATCTATTGGAAAGCCTCCCCAGAAGAGTGGAGGCTGTTATAGCAGCAAAGGGGGGGACCTACTCCATATTAATGCCCATGGTTTTTTGAATGTTCGGGTGTCCTCATACCTTTGGCCATGTAGTGTATTTGGAATCAGCTCCATGTTTCTTGCCATTTGATATTTTGTTGGCCATGGGCTGTCGCTGTTTCAATATTCATACAATTTTACAAGGTATCTGATGATGTACAAGAAGCAACTCAAAGAATTTCTTGCAATGCTCGCCAAGTCTAGTTCAACAGAGGAAACTTTCAGCTTGAAAATTGTCTTTTTTTTCTATTTAAAATTTTTCTCCCAATTTAGTGGCCAATCGATCCCTATTTTTTAGTTCAAACACCCACCCTCGTACTGCATGCGTTCGCCGACTGCATCTCTCCGGCCGGCAGTCTCGAAGGAGATGCCTCCCCAGTCCCCAGTTTATTAATCACAAACATTAAAATGTTAAGCATTGTCACCAAATATGTTAACCTTCATTAGATTTTGGCATTTTAGGGACATCAGATGACGTTGAAGCCCTCTGTTTGAACCACATATTCATAATTTGGGTAAATTGGAAATTTGGAAAGATGATAAATCCCATCTAGAGATATTCAATCCAATGTGAGGAGAGATGAGAATGACTTAATACATTCAATACCCATACAAAAAACAAATAAATGGAACCGACGTATTTGAACTGTGATATAAAGAATCACCACGAGTACACCTATCAGTGCCAGTAGGGGATGAAGGATGGGGGGGATAAAAGTATGTAATCAATCGAATTAAAAAAAGACAGACAGTCAGGCTAGTCTTGGAAAACTCACATTGACAATTTTTTGATAAGGTATAACAATCACAACACCCACAACTATATTATTATAAATTAAAAAGTCACATTCCCATAGCCATGGCATTGCAAAAAAATGCATATAAAATGCAAATATAAAATGCATGGGTGACATGGTGGTGCAGTGGTTAGTGCTGTCACCTCACAGCAAGAAGGTCCTGGTTTCGAACCCTGGGGTTGTCCAACCTTGGGGTCATCCCAGGTCGTCCTCTGTGTGGAGTTTGCATGTTCTCCCCATGTCTGCAGTGGGTTTTCTCCGGGTGCTCCAGTTTTCCCCACCATCAAAAAGACATGCATGTTAGGGTTGATACTCTGTGCCCCTGACCAAGGCAATGGAAAGAAGAACTGGAGTTGGTCTCCAGGTGCTGAATGGCGGCTGCCCGCTGTTCCTAGCTACACAGCTAGGATGGGTTAAATGCAGAGCATAATTTCTCCATGGGGATCAATAAAGTATCTCAAAAAAAGTCGAAGTTTAGCCAACACCAGAATGTGGTCTGTGTCACAATCAGCTCCTGGTCTAGACTTGACATCCAAAACAAATGACCTCCATTTTCTAGAAATCGCGATATAGTCTATCTGATTCCGGTATTCTCCATTAGGAAACACCCTAGTATATCTTTTTCTTATGTGATGCTGAAACATTGTGTTAGTGAGAAGAAGCTCGTTTGCTTCACAGAATTCTGCTAAATGTTCACCATTTCTATTATGGTCTCCAAGTCCAAACGTTCCTATACCATATTCTGTTCCTTGCCTTTTTCCAACTTTGGTGTGAAAGTCCCCCATTATCACAATAAATTCGCTTTTCTTGATGGAGTCCTACACAGATTGCAACTGCTCATAAAATTCTTCAATTTCAGTGTCTGAATGTATCAAGGTTGGTGCATATTGTTGTAATGAATGATTGTGTTGATTCTGCATAGTACAATTCGATCCGAGACTGTGTTGTAACTTAGTAGACATTTTCTTGCTTCTCCCAGCAACATGATTGCAACACCATTTTGTCCCTGCACTGTACACTATAGTACTTGAATCTGTAGTGAAATGCCCATCACCAGTCCACCTTACCTCACTCAGTCCTATTATCTCTAACTCCAGCCTTTTCGACTCCCCTTCAAGTAGCAGCAACTTTCCCATGCTTTTCATAGTCCTCACATTGCAGGTTCAAATTTTAATAATTTTTTCCATAAGCTGATGCTCCTTCCTTCATCTCCCACTGTATCAGCCGCTATGCTGCCATTTGAGTTTAGCATAGAAGTGTCATTATGCAAGTGACTACTAGAGGGTTTATCAGCTTCAGTCCAGTAGTTGATTTGACACTTTCAGGCCTGGGGGTCTCACCCGCCAGTGCCATAGCGGATACTTGTTTGGTTTTCATTTCATCTAATGATGTGAAGGCTAGTTGTTTGGTACTCAGCAGTGTCGCCAATCCCCTTCTGGGTCTACAGTGGACCCAGAACTAGACTGGTTATCCCTTGCTGTTGTCTTGAAAAAGATCTTCCACCAAGCGACATGCAACTCAAGCCGTTGACCTTATTCAAGTTCATCTGCCTTGAAGCTGCATCCACTGACCTGCTGCCATCAGCTTCACCGTTACCCTGGCAGGGGAAGCCAGTGGGGTACTGTCCTGGCTCAAGGGACCCCCAGAGTTCAGTTTAATGTCATGCCCAGGACAAGCTCAAGTTAGAACAGCTTGGAACAATGATGCCAACCACAGCAATCTTGTTTGTTGCTGTCTTGCTCTGACTTAATGACCAAACGACATGGATTCTGGTTAATAGGTGACTGCTATTACACTGTCAATTTTCCCATATGGTAGGCCCAGGTCAAGTATCTGGGCATTTGTGTTGCGTGGTTGGAATGAGTCGATTGTGTTATCAGGTTACAATACAGGCTTGCAGTAAAATACACATAATGTCAATCAACCCTCAGTATAACATTGTCATTTAATGATGTTTGTTGTGCAGCCCCTTGTGTTATGAGACAAGTTTATGTTGAGGCTATAATATTATTAAAGACATGATCATGGTGTGTATAACTTACTGTTTAAGGCTTGTGTTACTTGAACTACGGTGTGATGAGTATTTTATTTTTTATTTTTGCCTTAATGTAATTAATCTGTGCAACAAAAATTTTTTTTTTATCGTTTTATTACTTGTAACTATTTCTTATGAAGCACATATAGTAATTCTGTTTTGCAGGATGTGATATAAAGACATACCTTTTTCTCTTTGGTTTCAATTGAGTTGTTGCTTCAGTGATATTAGTGACCTAAGTTTTATTTCACCGCTTTTATTTTGTTACTTTTACTTGATGCATTTTACTGCATTTGATCAAATTCATCGTTTTCCAGGAGTTTTCCCTGACCGGTGAACTATTTGAAATTTTTCTCAAGTTTTCCAAGATGCGTGGGAACCCTATGATGTCATAATGGTTCTATAAGGGCATCATATACATACAGTGCCTTGCAAAAGTATTCAACCTCCTTGACAGTCATCATTCATTTCTGGATTATAAAAGATACTCACACATCTGTTCCTGAACAATATTATTTTTGTGAACCCATAAACTCTAACAGCATGTTCCCAAAGCCAAAAGAAGTTATGTTTTGCTGACTTTTTATTAATACATTAAAAACTAAAATATAGTGGCTTAAATAAGTATTCAACCCCTTGTGCTCTGAAAGCTCCAAGTTTACACAAATGACAAATTACTCCAAAAACAAACTCAGGTTAACACAATTGGACATAATTAGTGTGCACCTGTAAGATGTTAAAGTAAAGGTCTCGTTTATGGGTATAAAAAGCACTCTGTGTACGTTCATTAGCCGGCCGTGAACTCCACCAGAAAATGAAGACAAAGGAGCATAATACTGAATTAAGAGACAATGTGATTAAAACGCAGAAGGCTGGAAAGGGACAAAAAACAGTATCCAAGTGTTTGGATGTCCCATGGAACACTGTTGGATCCACTGTCAGAGAGTGGAAGCTGTATCACACTACACAGACGCTTTGAAGGACAGGCCGTCCCTCAAAGCTAAGTGTCCGAGCAAGACGTGGGCTGGTGAGGAAAGCCACAGATGACCCTGCAATCACTTTCAAGGAGCTTCAGAGATCAGTGGCTGAAACTGGAGTAAATGTATATGAGTCAATCATATCACGGGCTCTCCATAAATCTGGTCTGTATGGAAGGGTGGCAAGAAAGAAGCCATTGCTCAAAACTATGCATATAAAAGCATGCTTGGAGTTTGCTACCAAGCATGAGAGAGACCCAGTTAGGATGTGGGTAAAGGTTTTGTGGTTGGATGAGATGAAAGTTTAGCTTTTTGGCCAAAACTCAAAGCATTGTGTGGTGCAAACCTAACACTGCTCATGCCCAAAAAACACCCTCCCTACAGAGAAGCATGGTGGTGTCAGCATAATGCTATAGGGTTGCTTTTCATCTGTAGGCACTGGGAACCTTGTTAAAATTGAGGGGAGAATGGATGGAGCATACAGGGAAATATTGGAAGGAAATCTGTTGCAGTCTGCCATAAAACTGAAGTTTGGGAGAAGGTTCACCTTCCAGCAGGACAATGATCCTAAGCACAAGGCATGGTTAAGCAACAAAAAGGTGAACCGTTTTGGAGTGGCCAAGTCAAAGTCCAGACCTCAACCCCATTGAAAATCTGTGGCACAGACTGAAAATCGCAGTCCAGAGGCGCCATCCCACCAACCTACAAGACCTGTACTAATTCTGGCAAGAATGAGCAAAAAATTACTCCAGAAGGATGTGCAAAGTTTGTACATACTTACCCCAAGAGAATCAAGGCTGTTATTGCAGCAAAAGGGTACTCTACAAAGTATTGATATGTGGGGTTTGAATACTTATGCAAGCACTGTATTTTAGTTTTTCTTTTTTTTTTTAAGTCAGTGAAACATAACTTATTTTGGCTTTGACAACATGCTGTTTGAGCTTATGGGTTCACAAAAATGATATTGTTCAACAACAGATGTGTGAGTATCTTTTATAATCCAGACATTAGTGATGGCTATCAAGGGGATTGAATACTTTTGCAAGGCACTGTATCCTCGATTAAGCTCCCGGCCGGGGTTGATCCGATCATTCCCGTCCTCCATCAATTGAGTGATCGCTCATGTGGGGACAAACGACGCAGCTCGTCAGAAGTCTGCACTAACCAAAAAGGATTCTATTGACCTTTTCACCTTGTGGAAATTCTGTTTTTATCTCAGGTCCTATTCCGGCACTGGCCCGTGGAGCAGACGTTTTAGCCGAATCCTCAGCCTGTACAAGTGACTCATATCTGTTTGCAGAGCTCACAGTATTGGTTTTATAGACAATTTTTAACTGTTTTGGGATAGTCTGTCCTTCAGAACTGACGGAGTCCACCCAAACAGGCAGGGTAGCCTGGGTAGCACCCACCACTGGGGGGGGGGGGCTGATAATGGTAAACTACATACTTTTTAAAACCCTGATGGTGAATTGAGTCCAACTATGTGTATGTGATTAAGTGCGCGTGTGCGTCTGCCTGATTAAGCCCATGGCATCCAAATCTAACTCCAGCCAGGTACCCAAAGTTGGCAACCCTGATATAATAAAATGTATCAGCGGTTGGTTATGCAAAAATCTCATTCCTGTCTCGATCAACATGCATTATTAATTTCTCTCTTGTTCTTTATTTCTTATTTATGTCACTTTTTTTAAATTTTTTTGTTTCTCTGTATGCATCTCAAGTGTCATATGTTGTGTGTTTTTTGTAAGACCTGTTGTGAGATTTATCACTGTTACAGCTGAACATCATTTGGAAAAATTCTCCAAAGCCAGTGATTCATGAGTTGCTGCCCAAACCCAGCAGCAGGGGGGTTGTTATCTTGTCATGTTTACCTGCATCTGATTGGTTGCCTAACATAAAAACAGAGAAGGAGTTGTCATAGTAACATCTTTCTGACTGAAAAAGAGTGGAGAGTTTGTGTCAAATAGCAACTGCTAAAGGTTTACTTTCTTCAACTTTGCTCATTAAGTTAATGACCCCAGTGTTACAGAGCAGTTGATGGGAAAGATGTGACAAACACACACACACACGGTCCTCCTGAGTGTTTCTTCCACCCTACAAAGCGTTGGTAATGAACCTTCAGGGGTTTGGTGACACACTGTGCAGTAAACACAACAGTCAAGTGTCTTGTGACAGCTGCCTATGTGAAAAACACATAGACAACGGTCTTGCTAAAAACGGAAAAGCTTTTCTTTGCATTTAAAAAAAAGTTCCGTACTCAGAGAACATCGTTTTGAATACGATCCGCATGCACACGGATCCGCAAAAGAAAAAACAACAACAAAAGACTGAAAACGCTGTGGTATTCATCCTTCGAACCCAGGACCTTTTTTGTTTTGTTTTTGTTTTGTTTACTTGGGCCTATAGGGGTGGAGGGAAGGGAGGGGGGTTATGTGGATATTCAGTGTACTGTTATGCTTGTATAATTACCCACTGGCGCTTGTACACTCATTGGAAATAAAAAGGAGGATAAACCCCTTGAGAAAATACAGTAAAAAAAGCAAAATAAACAAAACAACACAAATACACTCGCATATACACAGACAAAAGCTTCACACCCACTGGTTCCCCTAAAAATGCCAAAATACATAAAGTAAATGTACACATACCCATATGAAGCTATAAGAAAAAAAAAGTATGACAGTATGTCACACCAGGATTTAGGCAACTTGTCATTTAGTTGACAATAGACTGACACGGCAGTGTCATTCAACTCTACTGCTCTCCAGTTGTATCTTTTTATCTGCTGCTGCACTGACATTTCCGCCCAAATGTCCATTCAGTGTGCAAGTGGCAAACACTCATATTCAACACAACTGCATTAGATCTGTTTATAACTAAACTAATACTGCGAATCTGATCCGATCCGGGTTACTATTACTCAGTTCCATGAGTTCAGAAAAAATAAATATAAAAATAATACACCAAAAGGATAACTGCTGCTACTACCACTGATGACAATCAATGAATCCACCCATTATTCAAACCGCTTATCCTGGTCTCAGGGTCACGGTTTGCTGGAGCCTATCCCAGCAGTCCAGGCCACCCGTCCATCACAGGGCCCCCACACACACCCACACACGCCCACACACATTCATACCTCGGGACAGTGGTTGGTGCGGTTGCCTCACAGCAGGAAGGTCCTGGATTACAGCCCCGGGGTGGTCCAGCCTCGGGGGTTGTCCTGGGTCGTCCTCTGTGTGGAGTTTGCATGATCTCCCCGTGTCTGTGTGGGTTTCCTCCAGGTGCCCCGGTTTCTTCCCACAGTCCAAAGACATGTAGGTCAGGTGAATCATCAATTAACACACACACACACACACACACACACACACACACACACACACACACACACACACACACACACACACAGAAGTAGCTTGGCATACACAAATATGCAAACAGCTGCACACACATATGCCCAATTATTAAGGCTGGGCCTACCCTACACACACACACAGCACCTTACATACACCGCACACTATTTTTTATTATTACTGCTTTTTTGTTCTGTTTTGTTGTTATTTTTATTACTATTGTTGCTGAAGTGTCGAGGAGCCAAAAGTCAAGAATTTTACTTTCTTTATAAGGAGATGTAACAAATAAAGAATCTTGAATTATGAACCGGCTGTACTGATAATAATACCGCAATATAATACCATGAAAAGAATTTCCTACAAAATGTATTTTATCCTAACTAGTTCACTTTGACAACTCCTCTTTCAACCCTGTAAATGGACTGCATTTTTAATAACACTTTTCTAGTCTACCGACCACCACATAAAGTGCTTTACAGTGTATGTCTCACATACACCCATTCACACACACATTCATACACCCAAGGGCGTAGGAGAGAGTTGTTTTATATGGGGGGGGGGCAAAACCCTGTAGAGGGGTCCGGAGGCATGCTCCCCCTGAAAATATTTTTAAAAACCGTTTTAAACTGCCATTTTACAAGTTTTCAGCAAAGAAAAACACACTTGATGGCCATACGATAAAGCCCCCCCCCCGAAAGATTATTATTATTATTATTATTATTTAATTTCGGCAGCTAAATTAAGCATAGTTAAGCTATGTGAGACAAAAACGTAAAGCCTAGACATCTGTACATCATTGAGGCAAATCATCGTAGTTGGTTCACACATTATGAAGTTACATAACTACCAAAACACAGTACTCTGAAATAAACGTAAATGCTATATATAAAACATTGTATTCACAGTAAGCTTAATATAACGCGCCCCGTATTCACGTGATAACCTTTATAATTTATTTGCCTGTGACTATCACAACGTCTCCGCTAGCTAAAGTTAGCCTTCCCGCTCATTGACTAGCACTGACAGGAGTTAGCAAAAATACATTTACTTAATTAAATACATATGTTTCAACCTCAGGTTTCATCATAAGGACATATTTATCTTTAAAATGGGTAAGTGTAGAGCCGAAGTAACGGAGAAGACCGTAGGTTCACACTTTAGCCGTGTAGGCAACTTTCTTTAATCCACGGTAAATCAGCGAGACAAACAAAACCCACAGCTCGACTGAGCGGAGGTGGCAAGAATAACCAGAAAACTGGCTGGACAACCATAACTTAACCCTGCGTTAACCTGCCAGGGCAACCATGACTTAACCCTTAGTTCCTGGGTTGAATTCTGTCCCCAATACGTGTCCACCACATGAGCCTCCCCAGAATTCGCCCTAGTAATCGAAGTCAGGCAGGCGCGGGTGGACGACAGGCCGTCCGCGGCGGCTCCGGATAGCAGGGGCCGGAGTGTCTGTGGGAGGCATTGACGCGGGCCTGTGGAGGTCGGCCTGAGGAGCAGAAGAGGCAGCTCGGGCCTCCACGGGGGGAGGAGGCAGAGCCGGGGGACGACCGCGACGAGGAGGTTGGGCTAACTCCAACGGCTGCGTCAAGTCCAGGTGTGCGGGTTTAACTCGGTCCACTGAAACATGCTCGGCCGTGCCCCCAAAATCCACCACCAGGTGCTTAGTTCCCCGTTCCAGGACGCGGAAGGGGCCGTCATAAGGGGGTTGCAGAGGGGGGCGGTGTGCGTCGTGACGGATGAACACGTAGTCCGCTGACTGCAGACCTGGGGGCACCTGGGACACCGGAGCGCCGTGTTGGGCGGTAGGGACGGGTCTGAAAGCTCTGACCCCGTCCAGCAAGGAGGCTCGTTGGTCCACAGCTGACCAGGGACGCGTTGCATTGGGCATGAAATCGCCTGGGACTCGCAGTGGCGTGCCGTACACCAGCTCCGCAGAGGAGGCTTGTAGGTCTTCCTTCGGGGCGGTCCGCAGGCCCAGCATGACCCATGGGAGCTTGTCGACCCAGTTGCAATCCTTGAGAGTAGCCCGAAGCGCAGCCTTCATGGACCGGTGGAAGCGCTCACATAGGCCGTTCGCCTGAGGGTGGTAGGCGGTAGTGCGATGAAGCTTGACGCCCAGAGCCTCACCCACAGTATTCCATAGCTCTGAGGTAAACTGTGGCCCGCGGTCAGATGAAAGGTCGGAAGGCGTACCGAAACGTGAGACCCACGACCCAATAAAAGCCCGGGCCACATCAGCAGACGTCGTGGATGCCAGGGGAACAGCTTCAGGCCAGCGCGTAGTCCTGTCCACCACAGTGAAGAGGTAGGTGAACCCATGGGAGGGGGGTAGGGGACCAACCAGGTCGACGTGGACATGGTCAAATCGTCTCTCCGGCACTGCGAAGCGTTCCAGGGGCGCCTTAATGTGGCGGTGTATCTTAGCCCGCTGACAGGCAACACACGAGTCGGCCCACGCTTTCACGTCTCTCTTAAGTCCCTCCCACACAAACTTAGCAGAGGTCAGGCGCACGGATGGCTTACCGCCTGGATGAGAGAGGCCGTGCACAGCTTCAAATACGGGGCGTCTCCAGCTGTGTGGGACGATGGGCCTGGGCTGTCCTGTGGAGACGTCACACAGGAGGGTGACACCTGTGTCGCTGAAAGGAACGTCCTGCAGGCGGAGCCCCGTGTCGGAGGCCCGGAGACGGAGGATGCTCGGGTCCGTGGCCTGGTCAGCAGCCATCTGTGCATAGTCAAGGCCTAGGTGGACCGCTCCAATCACTGCCCTAGAGAGGCAGTCAGCTACCTGGTTAGACTTACCAGCGACGTGCTGGATGTCGGTAGTGAATTCCGAAATGTAGGAGAGTTGTCGCTGCTGGAGAGCGGACCATGGCTCGGCCGTCTTGGACATGGCAAACGTGAGGGGCTTGTGGTCCACGTACGCAGTAAACTCGCGGCCCTCTAGCAGGAAACGGAAATGCCGGACGGCGAGCCAGAGACCGAGGAGTTCCCTGTCAAAAGTACTATACTATACTACTTCTCGGGGTGTAAGCTGGCGACTGAAAAAGGCCAAAGGCTGCCAAGCCCCCCCCACCCACTGTTCATGAACCGCACCAACAGCATAGTCCGATGCATCCGTGGTTATGGAAATAGGCGCTGTAGGTGAAGGATGCGCTAGCAGGGTAGCCTGGGAGAGCGCAGCTTTAGTCTCGGTGAACGCACGGTCCCGCTCTGCTGTCCAGTCGACCGCCTGGTTGGGGGACATGCCTTTCAGCGCCTCGTACAGTGGCCGGATGATAAAGGCGGCTCGAGGAATGAAGCGGTGGTAGAATGTCACCATCCCGATGAACTCCCTGAGCGCACGAGCTGTTTGGGGGCGCGGAAAGGCCGCCACCGCTTCCACCTTTGAGGGCAGGGGGACTGCCCCGTCCCCAGTGATGCGGTGCCCGAGGAAATCAATGGCTGTCAGCCCGAACCGGCACTTCGTCGGGTTGACGATCAGCCCATGCTGGCTGAGGCGTGTGAAGAGGGCATGAAGATGGGACAGGTGTTCTTCCTCGGAGGCGCTGGCGATGAGTATGTCGTCAAAATAGACGAAGATGAAAGGAAGGCCACGGAGCACTGAATCCATCAGCCGCTGAAAGGACTGGGCCGCGTTTTTGAGTCCAAATGGCATTCGTAGGAATTCAAATAGGCCGAATGGGGTTGTCACCGCTGTCTTGGGGATGTCTGAGGGGTGCACGGGAACTTGATGATAACCACGGACCAGGTCGACTTTTGAGAAGACGCATTTGCCAGACAGGTTTGCAGAAAAGTCCTGGATATGCGGGACAGGATAGCGGTCAGGCGTGGTGGCGTCATTTAGTCGGCGGTAGTCCCCGCATGGGCGCCAACCTCCATCAGGCTTAGCGACGATGTGGAGTGGGGACGCCCACGGGCTGTCAGAGCGGCGGATGATCCCCATGCGTTCCAGGTGCTCGAACTCAGACTTGGCAATGGCGAGTTTGGCGGGGTTGAGACGCCTGGCTCTGGCGTAGACCGGGGGCCCCTTCGTAGCAATGTGATGCTCCACCCCATGCTTAGCGGTGGGTGCAGAGAAGGTAGGCTGGGTGAGGTCAGGGAACTCAGCGAGGAGGCGGTTGAACTTGTCTGCCTCTGAGAGAGAGTTGGCTAGACCTGCATAGGCCGCTTCCCTCCGTGTACATGCGAAGGAGGAGAAGGTTAAGGCATCGACCAGACGGCTGTTCTGAATGTCCACTAGCAAACCGTAAGCGCACAAAAAATCAGCTCCGAGGAGGGGAAGCGTTACATTGGCCATGACGAACTCCCACGTGAAACGTTGTCCACCAAAACACAGTTCTACAGACCGCACGCCATAGGTGTGGATAGGGCTGCCGTCAGCCGTCGCCAACTGGGGGCCCCGCTCCCCGCCCATGATGTCGACGTCAGTAGCAGGGAGCACGCTTCTCTGTGCGCCCGTGTCACAAAGAAATCGCCGACCGGAGATGGTGTCGAGGATGAAGAGTAGCCTGCTCGTATCGCCAACACTCATGGCCACTACTGAGTGTTGGCCCTCTCGTTTCCCGTCGGCCTGTAGTTGCAGGGGGAACGGCACCGTTTAGCTTTCGCACCAAATCGAGCGTGGTACATACAGAGTCCAGAGGGCTTGTAGCGGTCTGATGCTGTGGCGCCACCGTCGGGCCACGCCCGCGATGTTGGCGGGGGGGGGGGGGGGGGCAGTGAAGGTAGGAGCCAGCACCCCGGCATGGGAGGAACGTTGTGTAGCGACGAAGAATCGGTCAACCTCCTTTGCCAGCTCACGGGGATCAGTGATGGTGGAGTTAGCGAGCGCAGTCTGGACGTGGGGCGGCATGTTGCGCAGAAACAGCTCCATAAACAGGAAACATGGTTTTTCTTGACCCAGTAGGTTTAACATCCTGCTCATTAGCTCCGATGGTTTGCCATCTCCCAAGCCCTGAATTGCGAAGAGGCGACGTGCTCTCTCCGTTGTTGACAGTTCAAAAGTTTCAAGGAGGAGATGTTTAAGTGCGGCGTATTTACCATCGGCCGGTGGGTTGGTTATGAAACCGCTTATCCTGGAAGCCGTAGCGCCCCCCAGCGCTGCCACTACGTAGTAGCACCTGGTCTCGTCTGCTGTTATGTCTCTGAGCGCGAACTGTGCGTCAGCCTGTGTGAACCATGTAGCCGCGGAAGACTCCCAAAACTCCGGCAGTTTAATTGCAACGGCGTTCGTAGCCATAATGTGTGTGGTTTCAGAAAACTTATCCGAAAACCGACGTCGGGGTCACCAGTGTAGAGCCGAAGGAACGGAGAAGACCGTAGGTTCACACTTTAGCCGTGTAGGCAACTTTCTTTAATCCACGGTAAATCAGAGAGACAACAAAACCCACAGCTCGACTGAGCGGAGGCAGCAAGAATAACCAGAAAACTGGCTGGACAACCATAACTTAACCCTGCGTTAACCTGCCAGGGCAACCATGACTTAACCCTTAGTTCCTGGGTTGAATTCTGTCCCCAATACGTGTCCACCACATAAGGGCACTTTGTTTGTGAGGGAATTTACAAACCTGTGAGTGATGATGAATACAGGAGGATTCTTCGTCGCTGCATTGAAAAGTTGTGAGCGCCACTGCGACGTCACCGCAGTCACGTGTCAGGGGCCAGTACCAAAGGCATGGGGAGGAGGGGGGAGATTTTTTGTGTTACGTTAGTAACTAATACTTTTACATATTGTGGGATGGGGATGACATGAATGCTGGCACATACAGAAAGTACATATCCAATATTATATATATGTACGCATATATCTAGTAGCGGATGTTCTTGTTTATAAAAAATGCAACTTGATTGATTTTGGGGGGGGGCATTTTCGCCCCCGACGCTACTGATGGAGGGGGCTGCCATGCAAGGCACCAACCTGTTCATGAGGAACAGTCAGGTGCTCAAGGACACATCGACACGCTTTCTGCAGGAGCCGAAGATCGAACCAGCGACCTTCCGATTACTAGACGAACCGCTCTATCTCCTGAGCCATGCCGCCCCAAACATGAATGCGTAATGGTACAGCCTCAAATATCGCAGACCACAGACCTGTCTTTTAATATCTTTCCAGACTGATAATTACTAATTTCCTTACCTAGTAATATTTTTTAATTTTTTTTACAGGGATCACTGTTGTTGTTATCCCAAGTGGAGGCCCTCATCAATAATGGAAATGCCCCCCCCACACACACACACTACTTACAAAATATCAATATTATTTACTCAGGTCCCATATATACCTTGTAGTGCCACTATACCGTGTCTGATCTGCTGTCATGAAGACCAAGGAATTTTCTGTTTAACTTTGTAGTCACATGTTAGGGCTCGAAAATTTTATAAAAAGATTGGCAAAGCTTTCAACTTCTCAAGGAGCGCCATGAAGTCCATTGAAACAAAACTGGGCAAAAAAAATGGCACAATTCAAGACTGTAATGCTTTTGTACCTTATGAATGTAAATCTTTCATTCATTCTTTATCTGAACCACTTGTCCTATTCTCAGAGTCACGGGGATGCTGGAGGCTTAAGAATAAAATCACGTAGTGGTCTATTCCGTTGCCTACCAACGCGGGGGCTTCGGTTCGAATCCCCGTGTAGCCTCCGCTTGATCGGGCGTCCCTGCAGACACAACTGGCCGTGTCTGCGGATGGGAAGCCGGAAGTGGGTATGTGTCCTGGTCGCGTTATTATGGATCCCACTGCTTTTCTGGGCAAGACTAGGAAGACCCTCCCCTACTCTATCTCTGATTGGCTAACCTTAACCAGCCTAACCAACGGAGGCGACGTGTGTTACTACGATACTGATATAATATTAGGCAGCAACAGTTCCTGAAAGGGAGTAATTTTTTCTGTATTAAGTAGTTGGCTGATGGCGATAACCACTACTTGTTAATATAGCCAATCCTAGTGCATGAATGCTACACAGGGCGTGTCTTGTCCAGAAAAGCAGTGGGTTTCTGCGCCTGTCTGTAGGAACACCTGACCAAGACGGAGGTAACACCGGGATTCAAACTGGCGATCCCCGTGTTGGTAGGCAACGGAATAGACCGCCACCCTGACGCCCATATATTGGCATTATTACATATTAGCACAACGTCATATTATCACAATGACATTTTGTCATAACGGCACTCTGACATTGTGACACGTTTGTATAAATCATATTGGCATGGTTTCTTATTGCATGCAAACAGAGAGGGAAAAAACTGAAAAATGGTATATCCATTTATCAGCCCCAACCTCAAGGGCCCGGCCAAAAATGGGGCAAAAAGGACTGCTGAGGGGGGGAGGGGGGGAAGGAGGCAAAACATACAATATATCCATTTCTTCTCTAATCATTTATCTTTTTAACATTGTTTTCACACACTTCCGCACTTATTGCAAGGGATATCATCATTTTTATTTTCACATCTCTTGCGAGATTCGAAGCTATTCTGTGGCAAGATCCTTATGTACCGCCTTGCACACTCCTATAGCCTACTGTAGGTGGAAGCATGCACCGAAGCAATGCATTAACTGTGTAATTAAATCATGAACGATGAAATGAAACGCGTTTGATTAGTTTATTAAATATGAAGGTAAAGAAGTTCTAAAGAGCAACTTAACTTGTGAAAATTTTAAAAGTTTCAATATTAGACTTCTGTAAACATTTTTAGAGATTTGGTCGCAAAAAATGATACCTCTACATACATGAAAATAATAATATGTACATTATCTAGCTGCTAGCAAGCTAATGTCTGACTATAGCTAACGCGACGGGTGGAGACTAGGTAACTGTTATGTTTACAGACACCAAAGTATTAAAAAACAACGTTGATTTAAATCGCTTGTCAATAATATAAATAACAGTAGAACTGATGAGGATTATGTCCACAAAAGCAATGCAGTGTCTTTGAAGACAGCAAATATAGTCAGAGGTGGGAGATATGCGTCTGTCCATCTCGCGCTCTTGTGGTCTGAGGTGAAATGACACCTCGTGACAAGCGAAAAACCTGACGTTAATGCACGAGCGCTCACCAGCCACCTTTCATAGTGTAACCGGTTATTTTCTTGCCCGGTGCGGGATTCGATACGACGTGTACTGCACCACAAGGCGACATCACTTACCGCTCGGCTAAAGGGTCAGACTCGTTAACTAGGGACTAACGTGTCTTATTAGTAGTTTACAATAGTAAACGCTGCCACTGAAAATCCTAACCCATACCGAACGCTACCGAACAGCTGATTAGAACGCCATTGTGGCGTCATCCGGAACTTTTTCCCCGGTCAGAACAAATTTACTGTGACAGCAACAAATTTGTTCCGGCAGGGAAAAGTTCCGGTTGCGTCATCCGGAACTTTTTCGCGGGCATGACGTTGTTTATATCACGTGACTTGTTCGCAGCGCTGTTCGGACCTTGTTAGGATCTGGATGTTAGGACGTTAGGACCTCGGAGGCAGTCAAGACACCGCTGGGTACTGATAGCTGCTGTCATAAGATATGTCCGCCTCGTCTTTGATCCGGCACTTTTCGTTTCACAACAAAGTCAATACAAGTTCAATTATTTGCCAACCAAAAGTTTTCTCCACAACTTCATCTCGGTACGTTGGTCGTAGACACCTCAGAGCAACAACACGCTAAATGAGCCCCAACATGAAGCTAATTAGAGTCCAACATCAACAATGTTCCCCACGGCGTGATTAAAGTGTTTGTCTGAGTGTTTGTTTGTCTGAGTGTTTGTCTGAGTCCACGCATGTCACTGTGGTGAATAGTCATTTCCAACAGTCTTATGCAATCTGCTTCCCTGAGTTACATAATGTCAACAACTGTGTTCCGTTCATTCACTCAGTCACTCATTCATTCATTTATCTTCAGCCACTTCTCCGAGGTAGGGTCACAGTGGCAGCAAGCTATGTAGGACACTCCAGACGTCCCTCTCCCCAGCAACGCCCTCCAGCTCCTCCTGAGGGATCCCAAGGTGTTCCCAGGCCAGACTGGACATGTAGTCCCTCCAGTGACTTCTGGGTCCACCCCGGGGTCTCCTCCCAGTTGGCCGTGCCCAGAAAACCTCCAAAGGAAGGCACCAAGGAGGCAACCTAATCAGATGCCTGAACCACCTCAACTGGCTCCTTTCGACGCAAAGGAGCAGTGGGTCTACTCCGAGCTCCTGCCGGATGTCCGAGCTCCTCACCCTATCTCTAAGGCTAAGCTCAGACACCCTATGGAGGAAACTCATTTCAGCCACTTGTATCCGCGATCTCACCCTTTCGATCACTACCCAAAGCTTGTGGCCATAGGTGAGGGTTGGAAAGAAGATTGACTGGTAAATTGGGAGCTTTGCCTTCCGGATCAGCTCCCTCTTCACCACAAAGGTCCGGTACAATGTCCGCATTACTGCTGATGCTGCACCAATCTGCCTATCAATCTCCTGCTCCATCCTACCCTCACTCGTGAACAAGTCCCCAAGATACTTGAACTCTTTCATTTGAGGCAATAACTCCTCCCCAACTCGGAGGGAGCAATCCACCATTTTACAGTAGAGAACCATGGCTTCAAACTTGGAGGTGCTGATTCTCATCCCGGCCTGTGTTCTGTGTTCCATGCACAGCTTATTTATGACTACTTTCTCAAACTTGTGTAAGGGTTTGAGGGATAATAAACTGTGCAACTCAGAGAAATCTATTATATAAAAATTAATTGACAGTTTGGTTCAAATTTGAAGACGTGGGCTACTGGTTTGAAGGCCAAGGCCTTGCATTTCCCTGTGTGACTATGCCTGTATCCTTGAGCAAGGTATTTAAGCATTGTCATTTATCATGCACCCCACCCAGGAGCTAAAAAAGTGAATTATTAAATATTTCAATGTTTCCAATTGATGGTATTAGTGTGGGGCTTCACTTTAGCTGGTGATGGTGTGCCTGAACAGATTCATACAGCGAGTTGCTTTCTGTTAAAGAAAGTACTAAAACATGTTTTAATAATCAATTAATGCCTAGTTATTTGAGTATTAAAACACATTTAGTAATTTCTTTAATGGCAAGCAGCTTGCTGTATGTATGTATGGTGGCACGATGGCGCAGTGGTTAGCATGGTCGGTATGAGTGTGTATGTGTGAGTGCCCTGTGTGATGGCCTGGCGGCCTGTTCAGGGTGTCTCCCCAGGTGTCTCCCCACCTGCCACCCAATGACTGCTGGGATAGGCTCCAGCATCCTGCGACCCTGAGAGCAGGATAAGCAGTTCGGATTTCAGTCTAAACAACATAACGCTTCTCATTAATACATGAAGCACAGTGACAAGGAGACCTACAATATAGGTTTTGGTTGAAATTTTGAAATAAAATATGGACATGCAATATCGTAGTTCCATAAATGCGTGATCACACATTGGTTTTAATATAATTCGGTGTTTTAAAATTACTTCATACAGTCTCAATAAAGCCTTTACTGTTTCTGCAATAGTTTCCAAGAGAGCTATTTTTATCTACAACTGCATAAAAAAGTCTCATTATTCCCTAAATTATTTTATTCTCCTTCTTGTCTTTTACTATATTCTACTTTCATAATCTTGTAATAGGTTTAATGTTTAATGTCATTCGGAGATTATACTTTAATATCACCACCACAATAAAAGTGCAAGCTTTAGATCCTCACGATTAATTGAACTCAAATAATGATTACTTCTAACTGATTAATTAATTCTATCTTCACAGTATCAATGGACAAAAATCAAACCAGAGCCCAAAACTTTTTTTGAGTTATATTTGTGTATTTGTAGTAAACGCGTTGTTAGTAATAATACAAAATTAGAATATCTGCCTTAAAGTTTTAACTAACATTTTTTTGTCTGAACTTGACTGACTAGTTCTTTCTAACACCCAAGTATTAACATTTCCTCTCGTTTCAAAATTGGGGAAACTCGCTACTAAATCCAACAACTGGATTAGCATTACATCATAAACTCTGTCTGACATACATTTTAGTTCTTTGATGTCTCAGTGTACCTTTGCAAGTACTACTCAAAATACTACAACTGCTACAACTACTACTATTGGTACTACTACTACTGCTGCTGCTACTACTACTACTATTAGTCTGCTACTACTGCTGCTATTACTACAGCTACTACTACTACTACTACTATTACTATTAGTACGACTACTACAGCTACTACTTCTACTACTGCGACTACTATTGGTACTACTATTGTTGCTACTACTACTACAACTACTACTATTAGTACTACTACTACTACAACTACTACTATTAGTACTACTACTGCTGCTGCTACTTCTACGACTACTACTACTATTAGTACTACTACTACTGCTTCTACACTACTGCTACTACTACTACTACTACTGCTAAAACTACTAATAATTGTCAGTATGAATTGTATACCTCTTTGACTACATGTGGACATATGGAAAAAACATGCAAGGCTGGACATTTTTTCTTTTTCTGTCACTTTTGATCGAAAACTTAAGTTTTAGTATGCAACAATCACAAATACTTGTCCCAAGTGCCTTTGCTTAGAGAGTAGTGAGTAACACTTGGGATATTAAGCCCCCTTTTTACTATATCTATTCACACTCCCTTTGGGATTTTTAAAACTGCAGTTTCTCCCTCCTAAGGGATTTATGGGCCATTAGCGATTATTAAATTAACTGCTCGCTTGAACTCGCAGTCATCTTGGGGTTACACACAGGTCCTTATTTATTTACCATTATTATTCCCCCATTGACTGATTAAACCCCTGCTCACTATTCTGAAAAATCACATCCACCTACTTAAGTATCTAAGGTATGTTAAGAATCAGGTATTCTTACACAGGGTCTCTATGAAAGTCTACAACTTGGCATACATACTGAGAAAAAGTCTTAATCTTTATTTCACTGTTTTATTTTAACATGTAAAAGTAATGGGGGCTTTCCTGCCACCCCGAATCTCCCCATGTGCAAAGATCGATAGAGTGTCATCATCAGAGACCAATGGAGGAAGTGTTCTTGTTCCATGGGGACTCATACCTTCCTAACAAGGTGCAGACCAGGAGCTCAAATAAAAAGGTGAAATGAAAAACAGGCACATCATTGTGACACCTGCATGGCAACAGCAAGCTCAGACTGCCATTTCTGTAAGAGAGAGATTTTTCATTTGCTCACATTTACACGCCTTTAAGCTAAGTGAAAATACTTTGGCTATATTTTACTGTTAACTGTGCAAGGAAAGTCAACGTTAGATATGAAGATACATTTAAGCAGTGCAGAAATGCAGCATAAGAATAACATTGTTCTCATAATTAGCTAAGGCAGGGATCTTTGAAATGTTATGTGATCATCCTCATCTGTAATGTCTGTCTGCTCTTATTTCTTTTTCATTGTGTTTTAGGAACTTCTTCCTCCATCATGCTAGAAGGAAATCAGAGCTTTGTGACTGAATTTGTCCTTTCTGGATTCTCTGGACTTCACCCAGAGTACCAAGGCCTCGCCTCTGCTGTGCTATTCTTGGTCTATCTCTTCACAATGATTGGGAATGCTCTGATAATTTTTTTATTTGCAAATGACTGCGGCCTGCACAAACCCATGTATTATATAATCCTTAATCTAGTTGCAAGTGATATTCTCTTCAGCACGGCCACGCTACCAAAGATCATTACTAAGTATTGGTTTCATTCAGGAACCATTTCATTCAGTGCTTGTTTTATTCAAATGTACTTTGTGCACTATCTTGGCACAGTGAACTCCTTTGTTTTCTTCTTAATGGCTTTAGATAGGTATTTGGCTATCTGCTATCCACTCAAATACCCAGTTTTAATGAGAAACTTCACAATCTCCACTCTCAGTATTACTGCCTGGATCGCTGCAAACGGAGGTCCTGTGATGATGGTTAGCAGGGCTTACCCACTTCCTTACTGTGCCTCAAACATTATTGCTCACTGCTACTGTGATCATATTAGTATAACAAGGCTTGCATGCACTGACAGGGCCCCTTATGGTTTACCTGCATTTATCTTTGCAATGATTGTACTTCTTGTGCCTCTGGCTTTTATCATTTTCTCCTATACCTCAATAGTCATCACTGTGGTGAGGATACCAAATTCACAAAACCGCCTCAAAACCATGTCTACCTGCTGCACTCAGCTGATAATAATCACGCTCTATTATCTACCCAGGTGTTTTGTGTATATGGCCAGCAACGTTGGCATCAAATTCAGCAGTGATATGCGCATAGTCATTATCATGATGTACAGCCTTCTCCCCCCCATGGTTAATCCACTTATATATTGCTTAAGAGCTAAAGACATGAGAGAAAGTTTGATTAAGCGAATCAGGAGAAAAACTGTTTCACAAAATGTAAAGGTCACTGTCATTTTCAAGAACTGATAAAGCATGCAGTTATTCAGAGCTTTGCTGTTTTTTCTTATTATTTTCATCTCTTCTGATTGAATCAAATGAGAAATGGAAGGACAAAGTGTCTTTTAGGGAAAAGACACTCACCTAAACTGTTCACAAATGTGAGTCAAGTTTCAATGAAGTTGTATTGTATTTTTAAAGGCCTGTCTTTTTTTGTGTGTGTTAAGGAGCTTTCAGGACTATTTCAAATATGCTGCTCAAGCTAGATCTTCAGTTGTTCAACCAAGCGGCCAAAACTTAGGGTTCACTACATGATTTTTAACAGTGTAAAAATCATATAGTGGACGGCATGGTGGCCCATTGGTTAGCGCTGCTGCCTCACATCCTCGGTTCGAACCCCAGGGTTGTCCAACCTTGGGGTTTATCCTAGGTCATCCATTGTGTGGAGTTTACATGTTCAAATTGAGTTGCTTGTGCTTGAAAAGTGTTACATAAATAAAGTTTGTCTCGACCTGACTTGAAGATCATGATATTTTCTCCAAAGGAATCTGAAAAGCTAAGGAAAGCCTTGATATTTCTGTGCAAAAAAATATATGCTGTATGACATATGAAAGTTCACAAATTTTACCAGAGAATAAGGGGAGTAGTTAACGTCTTGTTGCTTGAGAGGCCTGTATCACAGAGTAAAGAACATTCTGTGAAGTTCAAACGAGTGAGGACTGTAAGATTTTGTATGTGCTTATAAGGAAAATAAAAGGCGATATGGAAACAGGTGATAGTGCAAGGTGATACTGGTCTCTTAGACTCGCTTATTTTTTTTCTGCTGTTGTTTTCCATCAGCTTCTATGTAATCACAAGTACCATACGATGCCTGAAAACTCTTTCTAGGTAATGCCCATCAATCATCTATTTTGTTGGAGCATGGTATTTCATGCACAGCACCACGGGCAGTAAGCTGTCCTCTAAGTTCCCAAAATGTTGTACGAGCTTCTGTCTCTATGCAATAATTTGACAAGAAAAACTCACCCATCTACATGAGGGATTACAGGGAAATCATGTTGAAATTTAGCAAATCAGAATGAAGTCGCTAAATTGTACAATAAAGGCATCAGATTTTCCCTGCGTAGAATTATTAGCTATTTCAACACCAAAACAGAGAAAGCTTTTTTAAAAACTCATCTACAGTAATTGAATTCCAAAGGCGTTGTAACCTTTGTGATGGAGTGTGAAAAATATGACATTACAGATAGGAAAGCATCAAGCAGTGCAGAGAGGTCACATCTCGGGGCTCGGATGAGGATCCTTGTCTCTTGCAAAGCAGGACTAAGGCTTTATGAAGGCAAATAAAGTTTATCACTGACATCTTAAGGTAATGATTGTCAAAAATGAAAGAGTAAAAGCACTAAATTACATTATGCAGGTGAACTAAAGTTGATATATAAATAGAGATAAAAGGAAATACTGACTACAATATTACAAGTTTCTTTCTACGATTACATTTGGTTCTTATACTGCCCCATTTGGACCATTATACTTAAAAGATAATGAAGACTTCAACTAACCTGACAACAGTCAAATACTTATCATACTTGGTCTCCCTTGACTCGAGCAAAAATATTCTGGACCAGTTTCAAGCCTTAATTTCTTCACCTACTTAGTAATTCTTGCTGGAAATCTTTTCATTTTAGTTTTTGTTGCTAGTGAGAGGAGTCTTCATGAGTCAACACATCCGATCTTTTGTCACCTGGCATTGATTGATTTGTTGTTTGGGCACCGTGAGTGACAAGTCAGTCTGGTCATCAGCAGCTCTTCGCCGGCCTCTCTTTTCACTGTACTGGCCTCACAGAAGGCCTTATTCCATTATAAACACCTCCACATAACGTATCTCGTACACCGGGGGGGAAATTGAGAGCTTTATTATGCAAATGGTGTGAAACTGAAATACAAATACATGTACCAATAAGTACAAGGGAATATGAATTTCACAAATACGTTACAGAACAAATGTAGCATGTAGCTAGGCAACGGGAGTTATTAGCTAGGCATGTAGCTAGGCTAGCGTTAGCATACATGGTAAGTATGAACTACGAGGTAAACCGTTATGTACGGAATCAACAGAAACGCACTGTCTAAATAAATAACTTCATTCATTTCACAGGTAAATGTACTTTAACTTAGGTCGATATTCATTCATGTTTTTATTTTACTTTTACTTACTGAGGATGCCTTCAAACGCTACTGAGAAGGAGGATCATATCAAAATAAAAGTCTCTGGATAGACAATAAACTCAGACCTGGCAGGGCCAGAACAGTGAAACATATGACATTTACAGACTAATATTTATGCACACTGCTTGCTAGAGTGTTTGTGTTGATAATTGACTCTTAATGTTGCAGAGCGTTGTTTTGTTTAACTCCCCTTGTAGTTGTCATGCTTGCATTGCGAGCCACAGTTTGGCAAAAATAATGTCCATAACAAAAAAAAACTCATGGGAAATCTCTTTGGAACTTGCTCCTTTGAGTTTGAATACAAAAATACAAACGAGGGAGGCTTATAAAGCGGCAGGCTGCTCACTCTGAGGTGGAGCTCATTCTCACCTCAGCAAGGTAAGAAGACCTACCTGTTGCTTCATACCACAGTTGTTGAATACAAAAGCAGGTCAAAAGCTCTTGAGATTTATTCCTGTCAACACAATTTTATGAACCTGATTGATTGATTTTTTATTTATTTTATTTTTTGTGACTACATTTTTGACATTGAAGATTAGCTATGTCCACTTATAAACTGGGTAAGCTTGTAAATAGACACAATTATTGTCTCTTCTCAAAAACATCAAATTTGTTTTTGTGGTAAGTACTGTGATAGTTGCGATTGAGCAAAATGCTCTTTTGGATGTAGTTGTAAGTACATCTCTCCTGTTCTGCATCATATATTTTGTGGTGTTAGGTTTGGGAAAAGTTGGTGAATAACGTAAGATTATGACCTATACCAATTTTACAACTGTAAAGGATTTCCGCATCATTGGATTCCCTGGACTTCAGCCGGAGCACTATGGACCAGTATCAGCCCTTCTTCTCCTCACGTTCTTATCCATTGTTTTTGGCAATGTCTTCATTTTAGCTTTTGTTGCCTATGAAAGATGTCTTCATAAACCAACATACCTCATTTTTTGTCATCTAGCTTTGACAGACATAGCCTTTGGGTTTGTAACTCTGCCGAAGATAATTGCCCGATATTGGTGGGATGACAAGGTTGTTTCATTTGGCGCCTGCTTCACTCAGATGTATTTTGTACATTGCCTAGGAGCTATTCATGCTCTCATTCTGCTGATCATGGCTGTGGACCGTTTTATTGCGATATGTATTCCTTTGCGTTATCCAGTTTTGATTAGAAATAACAATATTTCGTTTATTTGTGGGGTGTGCTGGATTTTCACATTCATCAGAATGCTTGTGGTTCTATTTCAAGCTCTCAGCCTGCCGTACTGTAATTCAAACATCATTGCACAGTGCTATTGTGATCGCATCTCCATAGTCCGACTGGCGTGCAAAAAGGACCAATATATTGAAGATTTGGCATTTGGTTTTGCAATGTTCAGTCTGTCGGTTCCTCTTGGATTCATAATTTTTTCATATTTTGCAATTATCATATCCGTTCTGAAGACTTCTAGAACAAATGGGCGCAGTAAAACTATGTCCACGTGTACCCCGCAGATCTTCATAACGAGCCTCTATTTCCTCCCAAGATGTTTTGTTTACCTGGCATACTTTCTGGGTTTTAAATTTCCAAATGCAGATATTCGTATTGCCGTCATAATGTTATACAGTCTTCTTCCCGCTGTGGTTAATCCTCTCATATATTGTTTTAAGACCAAGGATATCAAAGAAATATTGCTGAAAAAACTGAAAAGTGTTAAAATTGGAATTGAGATTAAACTCAACTACTGAATGTTATATTATACCCGAGTGCGATCTGAAGGATAATGAACTAATTTGAGGTTTTTGATTGGAATTTAAAGTAAAAGAACCGAGAAGAATGACAATTATGTGACACACAGAAGGTTGCACAAGTGAAAGAGAGCCATGTATTGCCATACGTGTGGGGAAGGGGATTCAAACCCATGTTGGGCTACGAGCAGAGGGTGCATGTGTGAATCCATACTAAACATGTTGGCTTGCTCTCAGTCAAGGATCTAATACAAGTTCTTATACTTTCCCAGTGCAAACTCATCACAGCTCGCTCGCTCTCTCTCTCTCTCTCTCTCTCTCTCTCTCTTTCTCTCTCTCTCTCTCTCTCTCTCTCTCTCTCTTTCTTCCTCACCCTTTGCAGCAATAGCTGTGGCCTTCACAGTTTAATGTAAAAAATGCAAAAAAGAATAACACAGGTAGTTTCTTTGTTGCTATCTGGGTTGTGTGAAAGCTCCAAAAACTGGAGCATGTGCCTCTCTACGTGTCCTTCAGGGCCCAAGGATCGACTGATGGTATGATCCTGGATAAAGTGAAGTTTCCACAGTTTTGGAGGGAGAGTTTTAAATAATCAAGTGTCTACACTGGATACAGAAACAACATTTAATTTATAATCTGTTTGAATCACTTTAAACCATGTGTTAAAATCAGTAATATAATATTATAATGCAAAATAGCGTGCTATAGATCTCAATAGATTTCTGTTAAAATATTTTGGTCACTGAAATCCAACAGTTTCCTGTTAGAGCAATTATCATTATTATTTTAAAGCAAGTAATTTGAACAATTTATAGAGAATAACCGTATATTCTGCTTTAGCTACTTAAGCTCCACAAAAGCCAGTCATCTTTTGAAACATGGATCAAAGTTTTTGTCTGATGATGAATATTTTCTTTGTAACAATTTTAATCATCACTAAATGTAAATCAATTGATCTGCATGATTACCAATGGAAAAATCAGTATTATATCCAATAAAGTCTCCCTAATACATAATCTGCATGGATGATACACTTGAATTGTTGCACTTTTTTGAATAACAGGAAAATATTTTTTAAGCCTTTTCCAATAATTTTCATCAGGTAAGACACACGCATAACACAATGTCCATTGTAAGGTGAATAGAAAGGCCACTATAATAAGATTATTTTCATGCTGTTCTATTACAGGATTTAATGTTGTTGTTTTGTTTTTCTTCCTTGATGGAAAATCCATGTTGAGCTCAGTGACTGTATTAGAATTGTGGAAAATTTTGTTTAGCTCATCTGAATCTGTGCTAACTTCCTTATGAAGTGTGCAGCATCTCTTGTTGTAATATTTAATTAGTCCACTAGATAGAGCCAACACCGCTGTATTAAGGTACAGAAAGGGCGTAACCTGAAACAACTGGGCTACACTACATGGCTAAAAGTATGTGGAGACCCTTTCTAATTAGTCAGGTCGGCTATTTCGGCCACCCATTGCTAAAGGTGCATAAAATCAAGCACAGTCATGCAACTTCCATGTATTAACATTGGCTGTAGAATGGGTCTTACTGAAGACCTCAGTGACTTTCAACGTGGCACTGTCATAGGATGCCGCCTTTCCAACAAGTCAGTTTGTCAAATTTCTGCCCCAGCTAGATCTGCCCTGTTCAACTGTAAGTCTGTTATTGTGTGAAGTGGAACCATCTAAGTCCTCAGTTGCAACACTCACTACCAAGTTCCAAACTGCCTCTGGAAGCAAAGTCAGCACAACAACTGTTCGTCAGGAGCTTCTTGAAATGGGTTTCTATGGCCGAGCAGCTGCACATAAGCCATGCACAATGCACAAGTGTCAGCTGGAGTGGTGTAAAGCACACCGCCATTGGATTCTGGGGCAGTGGAAGCATGTCCTCTGGAGAAATGAATCACACGTCACTATCTGGAAGTCTGAGGGACAAGTCTGGGTTTGGCAGATGCCAGGAGAACTCTTGTGCTAGTACAGTTGCACTCACTAGTTGCATAGTGCAACTGTAGTTTGGTGGTGGAGGAATAGTGTTCCGGGGCTGCTAATATTTTTATGTTGGGCTAGGCTCCTTAGTTCAAGTGAAGGGAAATCTTAATGATTCAGTATACAAAGACATTCTATAGAACTGTTTGCTTCCAACTTTGTGGCAACAGTTTGGGGAAGGCCCTTTCCTGTTTTAGCATGACAACACCCCCATGCACAATGCGAGGTCCTTAAGACATGGTTTACTGAGTTTGGTGTGGAAAAACTTGACTGGCCTGCACAGCACCCTGACCTCCACCTCATCCAACACCTTTGAGATGAACTGAATGCCATCTGTGAGCCAGGCCTTCTCCCCAACATCAGTGATTGTCTGCACTAATGCTCTTTTGTCTGAATGGGAGCGAATACCTGCAGCCATGTTCCAAAATCAAGCAGAAAGCCTACCCAGAAGAGTGGAGGCTGTTATAGCAGTAAAGGGGGGACCTACTCCATATTAATGCCCATGGTTTTTGAATGAGATCTTCAACAAGCACACATGGGTGTGATGTTCGGGTGTCCTCATACCTTTGGCCATGTAGTGTATTTGTAATCAACTCCATGTTTCTTGCCATTTGACATTTTGTTGGCCATGGGCTGCTGGTGTTTCAATATTCGTACAATTTTACAAGGTATCTGATGATGTACAAGAAGTAACTCAAAGAATTTCTTGCAAAGCTCACCAAATCTAGTTCAACAGAGGAAACTTTCAGCTTGACAAATGAGGTCTTTTTTTATTAATCACAAACATTAAAATGTTAAGCATTGTCACCAAATATGTTAACCTTCATTAGATTTTTGCATTTTAGGGACATCAGATGACACTGAAGTGTAGGAAGCCCTCTGTTTGAACCACATATTAGTAATGTGAGTAAACTGGAAAGATGATAAATCCCATCTAGAGATATTTAATCTAATGTGAGGAGGGATGAGAATGACTTAGTACATTCAGTGCCCATACAAAATAAATAAATGGAAATCAATTGATGTATTTGAACCTATCAGTGCCAGTATGGGACGAAGGAAGGGGGGGTGATTAAACCATGTAATCAATCCAATCAAAAAAAGACAGACAGTCTGGCTAGTTTTGGAAAACGTACATTGACAATTTTATATATATATATATATATATATATATATATATATATATATATATATATATATATATAAATTTATTTCTAGTTTTTCCCCTTATCCCACCCGATTAACCCAATGGCATATGGCCGGAACTCTTGTTGAATAACTCCCCTGGCTCACGTTTCCACAGGAAGGAGATAGTCGTAACACCAGCTTCCTTCAAACTCGTGTCGGCTGCTCTCGCTATTTTACACGCTGAAGCCTCGCATGGATTGCGTTACCTTCAGGCCGCGAAGGAGGCGTAGGGAGAATGCTTTCAGTTGCTTGGTTGCAGGCGCCCGGGTGGGCCAGAGGGGTCGATGGAGAACGACGAGTCCCCGAACACTACACCGATTTACATCCACTATACTTCGGGTAAGGGCGGCCTAATTAATGCCTTACCCCGTGGACGCTCTGGCTGTGACCGGTTACGGCGAGTCTGGGATACGAGCCTCCCAGCCACATGACGAGCGGGTTGCAAGAATGGCGGTTTATTCCGCTCGGCCACCAGAGCGGCCGACAATTTTTTTTGATAAGGTATAACAATCACAACAAAGTCACAACCATATCATTATAAACTTAAGAAGTCACATTCCCATAGCCATGGCATTGCAACAAAATGCATATAAAATGCATATATAAAATGCAGGGGCAGCACAGTGGTGCAGTGGTTAGTGCTGTCGCCTCACAGCAAGAAGGTCCTGGGTTCGAGCCCTGGGGTTATCCAACCTTGGGGGTCATCCCAGGTCGTTCTCTGTGTGGAGTTTGCTTGTTATCCCCGTGTCTGCAGTGGGTTTACTCCAGGTGCTCCAGTTTCCCCCACCATCAAAAAGACATGCATGTTAGGGTTAATACTCCTGTCTGTGCCCCAGACCAAGGCAATGGAAAGAAGAACTGGAGTTGGTCCCCAGTTGCTGCAAGGCGGCTGTCTACTGCTCCTAGCTACACAACTAGGATGGGTTAAATGCAGAGCATAATTTCCCCACAGGGATCAATAAAGTATATCAAAATTAAAATTTATATATATATATAAACACCATGATATATTTTATTATATTAAGATTATCAAACAACTTCCTCTAAGTCACTTTGCATATCGCAGTTACAACTGACATCAGTTGGTAGATGTGCGATATCCTCAAATACCTCCGCAAAAGAACTAAAATGCAGACGCATATTCAGTATATTGTCCAGCTGGTCAACAGTTCCTGACAGAGCACTCTCAGCTTCAGCAAAATGGCAGTGGTGTTGGAAAACTGGGGGGACGGGTAGGACCTCTTGTTGTCTGAAGGTGCAGGCTGTGAGAGAAGATTGCTCACGAATCAAATCCTTGCTCCTGATGAAAGAAAACTGTTCAAACTCAAATTCTGAGCGGGTAAATGTACTATCTGTTTCACTACCAGATGAAACATCAATCATCGGGGTGGCCTTGGCCAGACCGAGCCTCAAGGCCTCCTGGTATGACTGACAAGTGTAATACTCTATCTGGTCTCGAGGAGTGTTTAACCGCCTGATCTCCTCAACAGAAAGACACTGCACGCGCTCCAACACCACTGGTTTACAGAAACCCATGAAATAAGATGGCTGGAGTTGTGTGGACTCTTTATCCTGTCTCAGCTTGGGATCCAAGTTGGCTGGCATTTGTTGGGTTTGGGCAAAAAAGGTTTTAAGGCTTACTGGAGACTTGTTCCTCCTACCTTGGCTCGAGTTGCCTTTCGTTTGATCTGCAAATAGCATTTTTATGCCTCCCCATCCTTTAGGATCAGCTTCCACAGAGTTTTTGCTGTACAGTTGCCTGTGTGAAGTGAATTTCAGGGAAGCCTTGTCTGAATGAAGTGCACTACAGATACTGTCTATTTCATAGTACTCCGGTTCACTGTTTGAGATAGCTGCCTGGACACCAGGAGGATCGGCATCACAGTAAAACTCTACACCTGACCTCCGTCTCTCAGTCCAGATAATGTCAGGCGGTTGGTCTACCTCTGAAGACACAGCATCTGTCAATGTTTTGTTGTCGTCAAAGCAAAAGGCGACGTTGTCTGTCCCTTGCTCCGTTTTCTGTGGAGCGCTATCAGTGAGAGACTTAGGCCCACGAGCCCCTGCAGTGTGTTTCCTAAGGGCAACAAGCAAGCCAATTATAACCCCAACAGAGGAAACAGAGAGAATCACAGCGATGAGCCACGGAGGAGTGGGCTCAGAGCACCTATCAAGGCTTCCTGTGATGGAGCTGCAAATACCACAGGCCTTGTCACCGACATGATGTAAACAGATACAGGACTCATTCTTCATGCTGGGTCGACACTTCCGCAGATTTCGACAATGAGGAGAGAAGCAAGTCGTCTCGAATATGTTGCCCTGAGAGCAGGGTGAAGCAAGGCAAACACCCGGAGAATCACAGCTGGATTGGACCAGAGTCGAGCTCGGCCACACCTCAACCATCTCATTGTGTCCGGTGACTGGCAAAATGTCACCTGCCACTTTGAAATACTCCACACATCCAGAGAGCCCTGTCATTTACATAGTAAATGAAGACATTTGCTGTGTTAGTCAAAAGCACCTTGCTGACCGCGTCGCTCAAAATTTAGCGCAGAAAAGTCATTCATGAAACTGTTGGCACCTCAGTTGTATGTTCTCTATTGAAAAAAAAAAGATATATTTGTTTATGCTGTTGAAAAAAACAGTATATATGTGATATATACATACACTACCGTTCAAAAGTTTGGGATCACCCAAACAATTTCGTGTTTTCCATGAAAAGTCACACTTATTCACCACCATATGTTGTGAAATGAATAGAAAATAGAGTCAAGACATTGACAAGGTTAGAAATAATGATTTGTATTTGAAATAAGATTTTTTTTACATCAAACTTTGCTTTCGTCAAAGAATCCTCCATTTGCAGCAATTACAGCATTGCAGACCTTTGGCATTCTAGCTGTTAATTTGTTGAGGTAATCTGGAGAAATTGCACCCCATGCTTCCAGAAGCAGCTCCCACAAGTTGGATTGGTTGGATGGGCACTTCTTTGAGCAGATTGAGTTTCTGGAGCATCACATTTGTGGGGTCAATTAAACGCTCAAAATGGCCAGAAAAAGAGAACTTTCATCTGAAACTCGACAGTCTATTCTTGTTCTTAGAAATGAAGGCTATTCCATGCGAGAAATTGCTAAGAAATTGAAGATTTCCTACACCGGTGTGTACTACTCCCTTCAGAGGACAGCACAAACAGGCTCTAACAGGTACTATTTAATGAAGATGCCAGTTGGGGACCTGTGAGGCGTCTGTTTCTCAAACTAGAGACTCTAATGTACTTATCTTCTTGCTCAGTTGTGCAACGCGGCCTCCCACTTCTTTTTCTACTCTGGTTAGAGCCTGTTTGTGCTGTCCTCTGAAGGGAGTAGTACACACCGGTGTAGGAAATCTTCAATTTCTTAGCAATTTCTCGCATGGAATAGCCTTCATTTCTAAGAACAAGAATAGACTGTCGAGTTTCAGATGAAAGTTCTCTTTTTCTGGCCATTTTGAGCGTTTAATTGACCCCACAAATGTGATGCTCCAGAAACTCAATCTGCTCAAAGAAGTGCCCATCCAACCAATCCAACTTGTGGGAGCTGCTTCTGGAAGCGTGGGGTGCAATTTCTCCAGATTACCTCAACAAATTAACAGCTAGAATGCCAAAGGTCTGCAATGCTGTAATTGCTGCAAATGGAGGATTCTTTGACGAAAGCAAAGTTTGATGTAAAAAAAATCTTATTTCAAATACAAATCATTATTTCTAACCTTGTCAATGTCTTGACTCTATTTTCTATTCATTTCACAACATATGGTGGTGAATAAGTGTGACTTTTCATGGAAAACACAAAATTGTTTGGGTGATCCCAAACTTTTGAACGGTAGTGTATATACCTACTGTGAAGTATATACGTATATATCACATATATACTTCACAGTAAGAGTGATTTAGTTGAACAAGGATGGAAACTACTGCACTCCTACTGCACGGCATGTCCATCTTGTTGTTTATCCCCGAATTACCGCCAGGAGAAAGAATGGTTATGATTTTGCTATTGAGTCAATTCAAATGCTCTAATCTATCAAGCTATGGTCTAAAGCAGTTAAAATGGTGTAACCCTCTCTGTTCATTAGTTACCCATCATGCAGCACGTAGGACAGGACCTGAGCATTGCTTGGCAGGCAGAGAGAGCAAGCACAGGTCCATTTTAATTCAACAGATATCCAAACCAAAACTCATCAATCCCCTGTGTGAATTACAGTAAGAAAGCTAAAATGGTTAGTTATTGGTATTTTTTTCATCCTTGACTACGTCAGGGCCGCGTCAGGTATAGAGGCGAGGGGCTCATCAACTTGACTATGTCTGAAACTCGGGCCTCTGCTGTATATCTAGTCCACACATCAAACACTGAAATATCAGACACACTATGAAATATCCTACGTAACCCACCTGTCAGTTCGAGTTTTGAGTGCCCTGGTGGAATTGCTCCAAGAACAATCTTGTCCATGCTAAGAGGAGTAAATCCAGGAGATCCATAGGTTTTGTTCATGACAAGTTGTCCGTCCAAAAGCACAAGAGTGTTTTGTCCACTGTATATCAGGGAAACGACATGCCAGAGTCCATCTGATATCTCGGTGCCCACATAAAACTCCGTCAAGTGTCCTGATCCAGCGTCTTCAAACATGTACAGTGGTTTCCCATCTTTTATCTGAAGTGGACAGACAAAGCAAAATTCACTCGTTCACACTATAAACAGATTTATGTCCACAAATATGTACACAGATCGATGTGAGTACAGCACATCTCAATACATTTGCTTACCAACAGCACCGAGTACCCTTTCTTTCCAGTAATAAACATCAACACGCCATTGTTTTGAGTTTTGAACTTAATATCAATCTCTGTCAAACGGTGGGTGCTTTCTTCTTTATTAATTCCGTAAATCAGCATGTCTCTCAGCAGGTAGTCTCGCCTGAATCGCTCCTTAATCATGTACTCAATATATGAATTCTCACCAAGTCGTAACATAAGCTCCTCGGACATTTCTGTTGAAAAAGACATGTTTGGTGAATACTGAGCCCTATTTCTGGAAACACAAGAACATTATGAACAATACTGAAAGCTAGATCACAGTACCTGTGGCACAGTTAACACCACCCACCATGTTTTTGCACTTGCAAACATAGTAAGACCAATGGTCATGGCACACACCCCCATTTTTACATGGGCTGCTGTGACATGGTGAAACTCCTGTCCTGGGGCACCTAAAACCAAATATTTTTTTTTTTCTGAGAAACAGCAGAAATGGAGGAAGCGACATACAATAAAGGGGATATATGATAAACAAATGTCTCCTGTAACAAAACGTTGGCATGTCCGGGTAGCGTAGCGGTCTATTCCATTGCCTATCAAAACGGGGCTCGCCAGTTCGAATCCCTGTTACCTCCGGCTTGGTTGGGCGTCCCTACAGACACAATTGCCCGTGTCTACGGGTGGGAAGCCGGATGTGGGTAAGTGTCCTGGTCGCTGCACTAGCACCTTCTCTGGTCGGTTGGGGCACCTGTTTGGGGGGGGGCTGAGGGGAATAGCGTGATCCTCCCATGCACAACGTCCTCCTGGCGAAACTCCTCACTGTCAGGTGAAAAGAAGCAGCTGGCGACGCCACATGTATCAGAGGAGGTATGTGCTAGTCGGCAGCCCTCTCTGGATCAATAGAGGGGCTGGAGCAGCGACCGGGACAGCTCAGAAGAGTGGGGTGATTGGCCAAGAACGATTAGGGAGGAAAGGAGGGGAAAATTCCAAAAAAAATAAAACATTGGCACTAAAATTGGACCCCCAACTGTTTTAACCTTCCCCACAGTGACGCAAGGGTTTGAACGAAGCATGCCTACCTCTCAAGGATGTCATGTGATGCAAGGGCCATTGAGGGTCTCAGGAGGACACTGTTCACTTTAATGTGTCGAAAGCACCCGACAAAGTTGTGTGTTTGTATTTGGGCAGGATGCAGTAATATTGACTCAGTCGACCTTATTCCTCCAAGTGTCATGTTACCCTTGCCGACATCTAGTGTCCTGAGTGGAAGCAAGAAACTACAGTGAATCATGCTGATGCAAACCTTAAAACACAAATTAAAATGCTGAATTGTGCGGAAATGGTATCTCATTGCTACCTGTCTGAGTTAATGCCATCATGCTGTGCAAAACAAAATCCATTATTGCCAACATCTGTGCAATTATCCACAAGAAGAGAGCCAATCTGTTAAATGCAGAGCATTAGTAACGTGAATCTCTTCAGCAAGCAAACCTACTTCTCCCTCTTCCTATGGAGATGTCTGCATTAACTCAGCATATGATGCTTTCTATTTTGTGTGTGTGTGTGTGTGTGTGTGTGTGTGTGTGTGTGTGTGTGTGTGTGTGTGTGTGTGTGTATAGGTGTGCTCAGAACTTACATTGCCAATCCTCCTGGCAGTGATACAGTGAAAATGTCCATCTGCCACTTGTTTTTCTGTCCCCAGTCTCACAGGTCCTGACCCCAGGTCATAAGAGAGATGTGCTCTCCCGTCTAGTATTTCTAGTGCAAAAAATTCCTGGCTAGATGAACCTCCTGGGTTGAATAGGAGCAAGGAGTTCTGTTGGACAGTTGCAAGTTCTATGTATATTAAGTTGCTCCTTGGATCTAATGGGGGAAACTCCATGAAGGCCAGCTCCTCAAAGCCATAGCTGTTCTCCTCACAGTGGACTCCAAAGACTCCTTTCAGAGATGAACATAGTGACATTGTGTTAGCACAGAACACCGGATAAACTAGGATTTAGTTTGATAAGGCAATGCAAGATTACTGAGGCAATCTGAGGATAATTCCTGTTTCGTTTTGTTTGGGTTGGGTGAATTTTTTTCACAAAGCCGTTGGGCCAAAGAATAGTGCAAGAGAGAAATAAAAGCAGGGACCACAATTTAGTTCTGAAGCAATCACCACACAAGCAAAAACTATACTTGCATGTAAACACTGCGTCTGCTAATTGAACAGTTGTCACGGGGCCAAAAAGCTCCTTTCTGTCTGCCTTATAATCCATTATTGTCATCCATTATTGTTATTTTAAATCCACTAAGTGAGACTAGTTCATTAAGTTTTAAAACCCAATTATCTCAATGGTTTTTCCAAATTCAGTTTAGACCTTGAGAACAAATACCAAATGCTTTGACGGTGAACAGTGATTTCCATTAATTCATTAGATTTTTTTTTTTTAAAGATCATTTTGTGGCATTTTCCGCCTTTATTCGATGGCGACAGTCAAGAGAGGCAGGGGAGAGAGGGGCGATGGCATGCAGTAAAGGGCTCGGGCCAGATTCGAACCCAGGCCACTGCGGTAAAGACTCAGCCTTATGTGGTATGCACTCTACCAGGTGAGCCACCGGGGCCCCGGGCCTAACACTAACCCTCCCCCACAGTTCATCAGCTGTTTCAAGACACCATCAAGGAATCATGGTCAGAATGGCTGCATAGGCAAAAAAACACACCCATGAATTCGTTCAACATTTGAAAGGGAGGGCCGATCAGTCTGAGCAGATGAAGTTTTACCGCCTGTGATAAACTTCAGTGCTTCACAGTATACACTGTCTGATGTGTAAAGATATCGGAAGCGGACATACAAATATGAATTATTGACATGAGAAGTAAGTATTGATATTAAACTGGCTCTTTCTGGAGTTCTTTAGATGCATAGTAAAAAATAAAAATAAAAAAAAGACCTTAGTGTGAGCCCAATGCTATCTTCCATCCCTTTACAAGGTGAAGTAACTGATAGCATGTGGTCTGAGGTAGCTAGCTATAAGTTAGGTTCTTAAAGCGCTCTATTACATGACACAACCAGGAATTATCCTTTAGGCTCAGTTATGACCAGAAATGAGAGTGTGTTATTCTTACCAAATGGGCACTGGCAAGAGAATCCTGTCAGAGAATTCATGCAGGTGCCCAGGACACAGGGGGATGACTTACAATGGTCAACAGACTGCTCACAGATTTCCCCTGGAAGTGATAAGTAAAGCCTGGACCTCAAGGTTAGCTCTCTCCTGACTTTTATTTTCATGCAAAACACACACACATACACACACACACACACACACACACACACACACACACACACACACACACACACACATCTATATATATATAGTATATCAAATGATGGCCATGTCTACCTTGATACCCAGGAGCACAGTGACACTGAGAACCATCATGCATGTGCACACAGAGTCCTCCATTTTGGCACTCTAAGTCCAGGCATTCATCTGCATTAGAAGAACATAGAGGACCAGAGAAGCCACTCTGACAATGACAATAGAAGCCTCCAGGATTATTCACACAGGTGGCCTTATTTTCACATGGATTTCCCTCGCATTCATCAACGTCTTCCTCACACAGTGTTCCAGTGAAGCCTGTTGCGCAGGAGCAATTAAAGATTTCCTTCTGCGGCGACACAAAGATTACAGCAGAGCTTTCCAGGACGGCAACTTCCAGACCAATGTGAATATTTTTGTTGCACGTTGCCCCATTAAGACAAGGATTGATGAGACAGGGATCGCTGGTGATATGAGCTATTGTCATGTTGCTTTGAACCTCCAATAATGTCTTATGGCCTGCAGAGATGCCACTAGCAACCTCCCGACTAAGATATTGACCACTGTAGTTTTTAACAGCAGCCAACAAAAGGATTTCATTGCCAATGGCTTTGATTCCAAATACGTGGGTCTTAGAAGCTTGTAGGTTAAAAAGACTATCCAGCGCTTTTGCAAACCTCAAATAATTGTGAGATAAAAACTCTTCCAATGAAGCTGATGACACATAGAAAAGTATACAGCTATCCATAGAGGCATTTGTGAAGCCTTTGTAGTTCACATAGACACTGTTGTTTACAGGGAAATGAAGTTGGTCTGTTGCTTCGATAGTGATGTTGTACGTGGCCTCACCCTGAAAAGGTGTTGACCATAACTCACATGTGCCATTCGGGATAGTGAACATGTTGAGAGGCCCGTTTTTGATGCTGCAGTTAAATGTGTCAGATTCATCCTGATCCTCAGGATGGACATTGCCAATTGTGCCTCCACGGAAAGAACTGCCATAATATTTCACCTCAATATAGATGTTCCTCTGCATTGGAGGGTTATCATTTTCATCCAAAACATGGACGTGAAAAGTTGTTGTTGAAGACAAGGGGGGGACACCAGCATCCTTAACACCCACTAAGACATGATATAGAGGGTTTTGCTCCCGATCAATAGGCCTTGTGGTATATAAAACTCCATCAGGTGTCAATGAAAAACTACCCCCAATTTCGGGGTTCACCAACCAGTAAGTAAAAGGTCCCTGGTTTGGTGGCAAATCAGAATCAGAAGCATTTAACTTTGCCACTATGGTCCCTTGAGGCTGATTCTCCTTTACCTCACCTTGGGTGAACATCAGCCAGGGGGGGTTGTCATTCACATCACCAACAACCACAAGCAGATTAGTAATCCCAGTGGCTGGTGGGGAGCCATTATCACTTGCTGTAATTGTGAGATTGTAAAGAGGCCACTGTTCTCTGTCCAGGGGTGAGTTTACTGATATAATGCCGCTGAATGGATCGATTTCAAAGGAAGTGTTTATGTTTCCATCCTCTATGGTATAAGACAAATGATTCCAGTCCATAGAGTCCTGATCCACAGCATTCACTGCTATCACAGATGTCCCGACCATGCTGTCTTCCCTAACACTGGTCAAATATAAAGCAGAGGTGAACTCAGGTGCATCATTCATGCCTATAACACTAATCTGGACCAATGCCTCATCTACATCCATACCAGTGATAACACCCTGGTTCTTTGCCAGAACCCTTAGAGCAACATGACTGTCCCCTCGATTTCTCAGAACTCCAGTTGTGTATATTTCTCCAGTATTTTGGTGAATTTCAAATCCCGCATTTTTGTTTTGACCATACAGTAAGTAAAATACCTGTCCCTCATAGCCTTGGTCTAAATCGTAAGCTGTTACCTTTCCAATTCTAGTTCCGATTTGCACATTTGTGAACACTGAAAAATTAAATTCTTTTGCCCTGAATGTAGGAATATACTCATTTGCATCTAAAATGTGGATGACAATATGTGCTACACCTATTAAAGAGGGACCCTCTATGTTTGATGCTTTGACCGTAATGTCAAAGAGCTGTTCTCGTTCATAATCAAAGACATCCAGAGTTGTGACTGTGCCGTTTCTTGAGTTAATTGCAAACTTATCAACGTCACCGGCAACGAGCGAGTAGGTGATTTGTGCGTTTGTTCCTGAATCCGCATCAGTGGCCTTAACATGAAGGACAGTTGCTCCAATTTCAGCATTTTCGAGCACTGATGAGATATACTCCTGCACTGGAAAGACTGGAGGATTGTCATTTATGTCCATAATAAATACGATAATATTTAGCGTCCCTGTTTTAGATAGCCAACCTCCATCCACGACCTCAATTCGAAGGTGGTAGGAGCTTTCTATTTCAAAATCAAGCTTTTCTGTCAATGTCAACAACCCCGAACTCTTCCCCAAGGAGAATGGTGGATATTGGTAGCCAGGTGTTATGTAGTATTTGAGGATACCATTAGCACCAAAATCCTTATCCTGTGCTTGAATTTTCCCAATAACTGAACCCACTGGCAAGTCCTCGGGGACAGAGAAAGTCACACGTGGCTCAGAAAAGTAAGGGCTAAATCGATTGGTTTCAGTAATTTCAAAAGTTATTTGAGTTTGTGACGACAAGGGTGGGACGCCCTGATCATTTGCCATGATTAATAATGTATAAAATACCGAAAGGCTTTCACTCAAACTCTGCTTCAGTATTACCTTTCCACTGTCAGCTTGAATCCAAAAGAAATCAGATGCATTCCCTCCATTCAAAACAAACTCAACACCAGCACTGCTGTTGTTAAAATCCTGATCAGCTGCTGACAGCTGGACGACCTCACTGCCTACAGCCATATCATAGGGGATGGCCATGAGATGCTCGAAAGGCAAAAAGATTGGCTGGTACTTATTATATGGTACTAATGTCACTTTTACAGTTGTGTTGCTATACAGGGAGACACTACCACAGTCAAAAGCAAAAACGATAAAGCTTAAGACTTCAGAGGCAGAGTTTTGAGTGGTCAATGGTTGCTTGGTATAGATATCACCAGAGGAAGCATTCACCCAAAACACCTCATTTGGGGGTTCAACAGAATACAAAATTTGACTGTTCTGCCCTATGTCTGCATCTGTGGCAAGAACCTGTATAACAAACACCTCTTGAGCATCACTTTCAGGGAGAACTATGGTATAAAGGTGTTGTGAAAATACTGGGCTGTTGTCATTTATGTCTGTAATGACGACAGTGACGTCTGTGCTTACAACCCATGCTGAATCATTTGCATTCACTGTCACTACATAATGGTCCCGCAGCTCTCTGTCCAAAAGTCTAACAACAGTTAAGTAGCCATTGGTAGAATCAATACTAAATGGGATATTACCATTTCGGTCAATTACCGAATAGGAAACCATAGCATTAGCACCAATGTCATCATCATTTGAGATGATTTGTATAACAGTATGCCCAATAGGGGTATCCTCTGGTATCTCGGTGAGAAAAATCTGAGAAAAACGAGGTGCATGGTCATTTCGGTCTAAAACAACTATGATGACAGTTGCTCTGTCCTTATGGAGAGTGTTATCTTGCTCTGTAGATTCAACTGTCAAATTGTATTCAGGGATGTGTTCTCTGTCCAAACTAAGACTGACACTCAACACACCACTGTCCGAGTCAATAGTAAAAGCACCACCAATGTTTCCCGCTACAATACTGTACGACACCACGCCATAACTTCCAGAATCAGCATCAATGGCGAGGACATCACAAACCCACGCCGGCAGGGAATTCTCAAAAACCTCACACCTGTATTCACTCTGAGTGAAACGTGGAGCGTTATCGTTTACATCGCCAATGTTTAGGCGGATTTCCTCAAACGATGAGAAAGGTGGAGAGCCAGAGTCTCTGGCTTCTACCAACAATGTAAATCCCTTTTGGGTTTCATAATCCAAAGCAGTATCCACCGTTAACTCGCCGCTCAGCTGGTTTAAGTAAAATGAATCCTCGAGGTTTCCGGAGGCCAGATAGAAGGAAACTGGTTCAGTTCTGGAACTTGTTGCAGAGAACACGGCCACCAGGGCTCCAACCGGCTCATCCTCAGAGAGTGAACGTCTCAGAACATCCACGTGTGTCACTGGGAACTCTGAGGCATTCTGGAACCGAACACTAACAGTACTGATGTCAAACTTGGGCTTTTCTCCACCATCTTCCACATGCACGTTGATAGTAACGTCCTTCGACCTCCGTATAGCACTGGAAGTGAACACAATGCCACTATACGGATTGATGGAGAACAAATCTGAGTTTTGTCCAAACAATGAAAACTGGAGTTCTGCGTTCATCTCAATGTCGCCGTCTGTTGCTCTCACCGCACAAATAACTGAGCCTGAAAAATAAAACAAAAACAAAACAAAATTCAGTAAAGTAAACCTCAAATCTGATCATAATGTTATGTTTTCAAACAATATTAACTCAAAAGGTTATTCTAAATCAAATTTTAAATTATGAAGCTGAGGTGAGCGCTCTCACCTGGGGTCATCTCAGTGGACACATAGGCCACATATGGACTGTTTAGAAACTGGGGCCAGTTATCGTTCACGTCTCCAATGAGAACAGTAACACGCACTGAGCTTGAGAGAGGATGGGTAGGATGACTATCCCTGCCTACCACTTTTAACATGTACATGGCTACCGTTTCCCTGTCCAGAGCACCAGTTGTAAACAACTCTCCAGATGTTTCTTCAATGGAAAAGGGCACGTCACCATTTTCCATGGAGTACCTGAAGTAGAGTTAAACAGCACAGTTTCAGCAAAATAAAATAAATTATATTAGCAGATTTGGCAGCCTGGACCATTTCCCAACTGTTAATGCATTGGTTTTCAGTCTTTTTCACCTGAGACCCCTAATTTCATCTTTTTCCCAAGCTAACCTCCACTGCACAGACACCGAATGACTGTTACCAAATACCATAACTGATATATTTTGACATCAGTTATAGAAGAACAAATTTTAGACTGATTTTAACCTCCCTGTGGCCTGCTTGTCAAATGTTATTATCTAAACTCTTTCTAAACGCTATTTCCTTTAACATTTTCTGGTCAAAATACTTTGGAACCGGACATCTTTACCTTATTCCTCCGCTGACTCCCTCGTCAATGTCATAAGCCGTTATCATGGCAAACACGGTGCCAACTGGACTGTCTTCGTACACTATGGTGTTGTAGACATCCTGGGTAAATTTCGGCTCGTTATCATTTATGTCATCCACCACAACATGCACAGTTAGAGTTCCCGTTAAGGGTGGCAGTCCTTGAGTTAACACAAGAGAGGACACTATCGTGAACCAAAGGATTTATGCATATATCTCTCAGACCAAATACACAGACTCCAACGATAAAAGTTTCCCGCTTTGCAACATACATCTGAATTACCTGAATCCACGGCAATGATGTTTACGATGTACAAGGATTCCCTCTCCCTGTCCAGGTTTTGTAAAATTTGAAATGTGCCATTGGGAGAGAGGGAGAAAAACCCCTCTTTCTTCTCTGTCTGTATTAAATAGGATAGCTGCCCGTTGACACCAAAGTCTTCATCCACAGCTGAAACCTAGTTTAAACAAGATAAGCAGAAATCTTTGACTGAAACACAACGCTTGGTTTAAAAAAACAGTCAGCTGATTCTGAAGTTAGCTACTTACCTGATGCTGAAGGGGGCTCCTCTCATTCTCCAGTACATGTACTGTCACTGTTGCTGGGGAAAAGACAGGTGTGAAGTCATTGACGTCCGAAACAGTTACGCTGATTACAGCTGTCGCAAATCTAGGCACGCTGCCCCGATCGACAGCTGTTACGATCAATGTGTAATTTGAATCCCTCTCCCTGTCCAGTTCAGCCATGACCGTGACAACACCTCGCACTGCATCCATTGCAAACGGGCCGCCCCGGGCCAATGCATACCGCACTTGTCCATTAGCTCCGATGTCAAGATCATGAGCCTGAACCTGAAGCAGGCTGGTTCCTCTTGAGAGATCCTCTCTTACTGTCAGGCTGTAGACACTTTGCGAGAACTCAGGGTCATGGTCATTTGCATCCTCAACATGAACTGTGAGGTTCATAGAGGTTTCCATGCGGGGGGATCCTTTGTCGATGGCTGTTATAGTGATAGTGAACTTATCAACCTGTTCTCTGTCTAATGGCTCACGCAGGTACAGGTTTCCACTTGTATTGTGAATGCTGAACAAACCACCAGAGTCGTTATCTAAATAATATAAAATCTCCCCATTGGATCCGAAGTCTGCGTCGTCAGCATGTACAGTCATCACAACAGAATGAAGGGCAGCATCCTCTGGCGTACTGACACTCTCAGCTGACAGAAAGAATGGAGCGTTGTCATTGACATCATCAACTAAAATGATCACCTGTGCCGAGCTGGTGAAACGTAAAGACAAGGGCCGGGCACAGTCATTTGCTGTCACTGTCAGAGTGTAGGATGAGCTCCTCTCCCGGTCTAACTCAGTGTTCAGGCATAAAATGCCCATAGGATTCACCCAGAATATATCGTCCTCATCGCCAGCGATCACTCTCACGTCCAAGTCACCATTTTCACCTGTCAGAAGGGAAAAGACAATGCTTGTTTTGGACTATGACAAATGAGAGAATGTTCTTGTCATTATGGAAAGGTCTGTGATTCAATTAAGTTTTATGAGAGCAGCAATTTATACAAGACAAGGACAGGTCAATGGTTGTAATTCCATTGGCTGCCACAGTGGAAGCCTCTTGAGTTATCACATACTATATGTAAGAATCAAACTTAAAAATTGGAAGTATGGGGGCGTCCGGGTAGCATGGCGGTCTATTCCATCGTCTACCAACCAACACGGGGATCACCAGTTCGAATCCCCGTGTTACCTCTGGCTTGGTCGTGCGTCCCTACAGACACAATTGGCTATGTCTGCGGATGGGAAGCTGGATATGGGTATGTGTCCTAGTTGCTGCACTAGCGCCTCCTCTGGTTGTTCGGGGGGGACTGGGGGGAATAGCATGATCCTCCCACACGCTACGCCCCCCTGGTGGAACTCTTCACTGTCAGGTGAAAAGAAGCGGCTGGCGACTCCACATGTATCAGAGGACACATATGGTACTCTGCAGCCCTCCCCGGATTGGCGGGGGGGAGCAGTGACTGGGACGGTAATTTGGTAATTTGATGGGTACAATTGGGGAGAAAAGGGGGGGGGGTAAGTCTTACTATGACAGGGAATTTCACTCAGGGATGGAAAGAGGATGTCTACCCATGTTCATCTCTTTTCTCGCAGATCAGTTCCAGAGACGTATTTTTTCACTGCCGTGATCAGTACTTGTCAGCATCCGCATTTTGATGGTTAAACCTTTTGGGATTTTTTTTTTTTTACATATACATGATTCGCTTACCGTTGTCTTTATCTGATACATTTAAGGGAAGGAAACAAGTGCCAACGTGTGTGTCCTCCAGCACTGAGGCAGAATAGGTATCCTGTCTGAATACGGGGGGGTTGTCATTCACATCCAACACATTGAAGTACACCCTGACACTGGACACCTGCAAACCTCCCTGCTGCACCTCCACTGTGAGAACATAATATCTTTGTCTCTCAAAATCCAGGCTGCGGGATAAAAGGAACTCCCCAGAGTGTGGGCTGAGGAGGAAAAGGTTTTCCCCGTCATCCTCCTGCACCGAGTACACAATAGGCGCGAGACTCTTGAAATACGTTGCCTCCACTTTTCCCACCACTGTTCCTGTCAAGACATGGGAGAGGGCACATCAAAACGGCCGGTCAATTGACCATCATGTCAAAAACCAACTGCAAGTTTCCTACGAATACTTGCCAGCGTGTTTATATTGAGCTGCAAAGCGTAAAAGTGGTGCATACTAAATAAGGGGATTTGGGGGGGGGGGAGTACTAATCACAAAATACCAGTTGACTGATATGATTTTAGGAATTTGAAAACAATCATCTGATTTACCCATTGTCATCTCTCACTGACTTCTAGTCATTATTAGGTATTTATCATACACCTTTATTTACATGAGGAAGGCCTTGGAGCACAGTAGACTGACCTGGCATTATGTCTTCTTTCACTTCAAATGAATAAACAGACTTCGCGAAAGACAACGGTGCCCGCAGTCTGTTATGAGAGTGCAAGGTGACTGTGCCGTACGTGGACACAGTGTCCACGGCATCCCCTGCCATGTAGTAACCAGAGGGACGTGCATAGCGCCTCTTACTGCCTGTTTCTGCCGTACTCGTAGATGCAGACTGATCAGAGAGCGTGGCGTGTAGCACCTGCAGAACCACACAAAAGCCAAGTGGATGGATTATTATGAGATGAAACATTACTTTCCCATCTACTTAAAAAGACAGGATTTAAAACTTGACATATTTAGGGAAAAGATCACTCGTCTATTTTTAGGAGAGCAGAGCGAAATTACACCTTGTCAGTAGTGTAGTTGCTTCAGCGTTACTGTCAAAACATAATTTGTCAGTACGTTTTCGCCAGTCGGATATGTGGAAAACTTAACTACCAACTTTCGCTTGATGTAGGATGCAGAATTTAACTTGATCCAAAGCCATAAAGGTACATTTAGTCCAATTCAGTTGACTCATATATATCTCTCTCCACTACATATACTTCTAAAAATCCGCTAAAATGGATCAGGCCAACTTACCAGAAAATGAAACATTAAACTTGTATATTTTCTCCATTGTCCGGTAGTGTCCATATTCAAATTTACCCACTGAACGCACTTTCTACTTGGCCATAATGACACTGATAAAAGATGAGAATGCGATCCTGGTGCGTAATAGACTAATCAGGGAATAAAGTGGAGTCCTGGAGACTGCATAGCATTGCATCCACCCAGCAAAGCACAACTATAAAGGCTGTATCCATAGTGATTACTCAATCTTCCCAGCCTGTAAGCCAGAGTGGCACGCCCCTTTGACATCATCCTGTGCAGATCTTGTGTCAGAATGCGTCTTTCATTGGACAAAACAGGACAAACGAAATGGGAAAGATGGCCAAACTTTGTCGACATTCTCAATCTTTCTACCTAATTTAATTTTACTCACAAGAAAACAGGGCGCATAAGTGATTGAATTATTCTAATATTCTCACTTTTCCATATATATATAAACATAGCATCCCTCTGGTATCTCTGCTCTCTTAACACAGATGGAGTGTGTGTGTGTGTATATATATATATATATATATATATACTCCAACTTTGTTATAAGAGCAGAGATAGCAGAGGGATGCTTTGTTATATCATTGCATTCAGCATTCCCTCCCTGCATTTTGCTATTGTAATTCAGAGGTTCCTTAATTTAGAAAGAAAACCATTTGAATGTTTGCCTCCAGTAAGGTACCCCCGGGTGACCTTTTCTTGCCTCATGTCAGATGGGGGAATTCATTCACAGACTGCAAGGCATTCACTCAGAGGGTGAAAGGAGAGAAAAGGAGAGAGAAAAAAACGGAGACTAAGGCACAGATTTCAAAAGCGAGCAGGCTAAAGAAACATAATAGCACAGAATGATGAATGGCTCTGAGCTGAGACGAACAGATCCAGGGTCCCAATATAACTGAAATCAATTTAAACAAGCACATTTTCTAGTATCTTGGAGCAACTCGTAAAAGTTAATAAGGCTATGTGACTTGCATTGGAATGATGTTCTAATGAATCTCCCCTCTCTAGGTGTTTTAAAGTGTTAGTTTAAACCAACAGCGACAATTCCAATTTAGTCATGGATTACTGAGAAAATGATGCCGGGGCGCTGAAATTCAATTCATCGGTTTATTATCACATACAATAAAACTGGCTGAGACCAGGGTAAGGAGATTGTCATTACAATGATCCCCCCCCCCCCAGATGTGATACATGAAATCGAGGCATTGAGTATGTCCATATCCACGTAACGAAAAGCCTGCCTCATTGGGAGACCGCGGCTGATTCAGTCATATTTTCAAACACCTTTAAGGAGAAACGTGTTTGCATCACAACGGGGAGCGCTGCAAAGCGGAGAGCAGACTGATAAATGGAAAAGTGAACCTCCTTTAAGTGACTCTGAGGCCACAGTGACTGTGAGACTATCTCCAGTTACAAAGAGCGGGAACCCTAGCCCTGCGGAGACCCACAATAGACCCCTCCTGAGGCCTCACTAGGGGCGCGCACACACATAGCCCACAAAAAGTACTTTGTTCCAGAAACATGGGCGCCACCTCATACTTTTTACGGTTGTGCAGTAAATGGGATCTGAACAATTCAGCCTGGAATTAAACCGAATTGTTGTCGTCTCCCGGTACGTACATGTTGTCTTTCGCAACGGTCCAGGGATGATGGGCAACATGATCCAGAAAGGGTCACTGTGGATTCAGGTCTTTGTTCCAACCAAGCAGTTACACACCTGAGTCTACAAATCAAGGTCCTAAGGAAAGACTATTGGTTGACTGATAGAATCAGGTGTGTAACTGCTTGGCTGGAGCTAAAGACCTACACCCACACCGGCCCCTTTCTGGATCATGTTGCCTATCCCTGTGTGGACCGTTACCAGACAAATGACAACTGGCGCCAAACTATTCTCCAGGAGTATTTTGCAAGATAGTCAGACATTCAAAATTGGGAAAGATGAGACTGTTATGAAAGCACAGGGTTGGATGAAGTGTGAACACACATCTACACAGCTTTCCAGATATGTGTATTAATCAGATCTTAGCTCCTGCACTTATCTCCCATACGGTTTTATTCCAAGTTTTGTAATGTTGTGTTCAAAGCTAAAATAAGGTGTGAAAAGATGCACTTCCTCTAATATATCTAAACAAGGTTCAGGTTTTGTGGTCATTGTATTCATTAGTGTAGCTACCCTCCTAGCCACTAACCCATCTAAATATTTATATCTAAACAGATGCTTTAAAACACAAGGCAATTAAATGGCATTTGTTCTGCATTGCTTCCAAAAGCCCAAGATATGTAGCCTTCTTCTTCCATTTTTTGTCTATTTTCCAATATAACAGCACAAAAACAAGTCATCTGATATGCCTCCTTTCTGTTGATGCAGCCATCAGTTATGAACGATATTTAAAAGCCCCAAACCCCATCAGAACGGTTTGCACCACTGAGAGTCTAACTGGATTTATTCCCTCCAGGTTGGGCTAGATATTAATTTGGCAGTCTCGTCTTTTTAGTATATCGGCAATCTAGTCTTACTCAGAGATTTACTACTAATTAACTTGAGAAAAACTCAATTTCGTAAAAAAAAAAAAAGACCTTTATTGAAGAAATTATTTAATGTAAACAGCTGCTTTTGATATTAGAGTGGTATTCAAAGAACAATTAAAAAAAGACATAACACAGGAAAAATCTTCAAAAAAATACACTACCAACTCAAAAATCTTATTTTGAGTTGTACACCTAGAGGCTAAATACTTCAATACTGTTTTATAGTCCTTCTAAATTGTTACGGAATATGGCGGGGATAAAGAACAACCACTAGAAATTTTCAAACTTAAGATATGTAGTGTTAACTTTACAAAAAAGGGAGGATAACACTGTACATCTTAAAAACATTAAATATACATGTTCTTGTTCAGTTTGACTGGGTAAATTGAGTATATTAGGGTTATATGGCATAAACAAAACTTCAGGCCCCATCCCTAGGCAATCTAATCATCATCCTCGTCATCATCCTCATCATCATCTCCCTCGTCCTCTTCATCTTCATCATCGTCATCCTCTGCTGCGGCAGCCGACCCTGAATCCAATTTCCCTTTAGTACGGTAGGCAATAATATCCTATGGAACGTAAGAGAAATTGGGATTCAGTTATGACAAAGCTCAATCATTTCATATGGTTGGAGAAAAACTAAATCCAAGGCCCCAGACTAAAATTTCCTACCGGTGGCACTGGTGCCACAAAGTCTCTCAGATGGTAGTACCAGTGCCCGATTTGGTGGCACCGTGTCCGTTGTGGCATAATGTAAAAGAATGTGTATTGTCTTAGAAATGTTTTCAAATTCCTTTACCATCAGGTGTGTATATATTTATGGTGAAATTAGGAGAGGGAGACCTTATATGAAATAACGACTTTTGCAACTTTAATGTCACATGTTTGAAGTTAGTTGTGGCTGTAGCAAACTTTGTGTTGCCAGCACTGGAAATAACACTCAGCAGTGCATTTTGTTCTTTTCTTCGTTTAACCTCAACCAAGGAAATTCAACTAGCCATTCCTGTCGGATAACTATCTCTTTTCTTTTAGCAGCATTTTCCAGCTCATCGGTCTCCTCTTCTCGTTGGCTTTCAATTAGAGTTGAGCTTGACACCTTGACTTCACCCTCTATTGTGTGGGAAATTCTTTTATTATAAAAGATTATTATAAAATGTTTTATCACTATAAAATGTTTTATCGTTTTCTTTTATTCTTATTTGTTATTTTCGATTATTTGGTATTTTAAGCCTGTTTAGCACTTTAGTCAATGGCGATTGGTTTAAATGTGCTACACAATTTTTTTTTAGTTGACTTAACTATCTCTCCCCTTGTGCCTCATCTGCTGTAATGTTACTGGGTACACAGCACTTCATGTGTTTGGTAGAAAATATGACTTGATAGTATGTTTCATCGCCACTCACTGCTATTGTCCACATTAGTTTCAATGTTTGCTATTACATACCTACAATAATTAATGCGCAAATTGCACATGAGTAAACACTGCTATAACAACTCGGATGGAGAGGGGTATAGCCTGCAGGAGTTGTCTGTAGTTGCCTCAGTACCATTTCTACAGTGACAAGATTTACTGTAGCTATTTGTAAGGCACAACCAGACCAGAACAGTTTCAAACAGGCAGCGCACAAAGAATTTTTTTTCTAAACATACATTGTGCTGTCGCGCCAGTGCTACCTTTGTGAGGGAAAAAAAAAAAAAGAAAATAAAAAAAGGTTGTGGTCGCAGTCTGGAGCCCTGAAATCTAACACGCAAACCAAATGATGACAACATTAATTGACATGCAATCAAATCAACAAAGGAGTCTAGCTTCAGTTCCCTGAACACCATTTACCTTGTCATACTTCTCCTTCAGTTTGGCAGCCTTCTTCTCATATGGCTTTTTTTGTTCAGCAGCAGAGCTATTCCACATCTCTCCCAGCTTCTTTGCCGTGTCTCCAATAGTCAGCCCTGGGTTCTCACCCTTTACCTTGGGCCTGAAGTCTGCGCAGAATAAGAAGAATGCTGACCTATGGAACAAATGACAATGTCAAGGCGACTATAACCAAGTCAATCAAATGAATTATGTTTTTCTACAAGAGTTCATAAGGGTACATACGGTGGTCTCTTGGGGGCATTGGGGTCCTTGAATCGCTTCTTCTTCTGGCCCTTGGGTGGAATGTAATTCTTCATTTCCTTCTCATAGCGAACCTTGTCTTGTTTCGCCATATCCTCAAACTTGCCTTTCTCTTTAGATGACATTGTCTTTGGGAAAAATAACACTATAAGCATCAATATGCTCTACATTTCAAACAAATGGGGAATTTCCCAAATAATAATAAGAATAATAAATTAACTTATATAGCACTTTTATAACACTCAAAGTCGATTTACAATAAACAGGGTGAAACAAGACAACAGATAAACATAACACAGACATACAGGGGTGGATGGGAAGGGGGGCAGTAGTACTGAATTATAGCAGAAATCAAAATGCACCATGTATTGAAAGCAGTACTGAATCTACCTTCCATCGCTCAGAGCATTTCTTGGAGAACTCTGCAAAGTTGACACTCGCGTCAGGATGTTTCTTTTTATGCTCCTCCCGACATGTTTGCACAAAGTAGGCATATGAAGACATTTTGCCCCTTGGCTTCCTTGGATCTTTCACCATCTTGAGCAACTTAATGGGAGGAAAAAGATTTTGTGTGAAATGCATCCAAGTGTACAACACAGCGGTAATGACCATGTCTAAATATCATTCTGTTCAAATGTCCATTTCTGCTTTGTCAGTTCCATCTATTGTTTAGATTGGGTAGAGGGAGGGGGTGTTTGGCATGACTGATGAGCCATTGTATGAAGGAGACCAAGATGCTTCTTAAATACTGCACCTAACTTCAATAGCTGTAGGGCACTAGTTTGCAATGTGTGTTTACAAGGATATAGCCTCTAACTAGTAATCAAAAACTGCTAAGTTATGAACCATTGTCTAGGAGCATTCCAAAGACAACGCGTTACCGGCTCAAGACAATGATAAGGGTGCATAACATTAACGTTAGCATCCGCTACCATCTGCCGTTTGTGATTTTCCCCTAGCTTTAGCCAGCATGGCCCCTTTCCTTCCACGCGATTTTAGCTTCACCATTGGCTTAGCCATCTACGCAGCTGGCTAATGTTAGCTACACCACTCATCGCTATGAATGGATAATGCAACGGATAACTATAAAAACACCTACTAGAAGCTGGATAGAACAGCTAGCGTGATGTGCGTCCCTGTTTTTTTTGTTTTTGTTTTTTTACACCAGTTAGCCTGTCTGGATAACATGTCAGGTTAATTGGGGGTTATCAAAGTGTTTCAGTTAAAACATACTGTGGAACGATGCCCTTGTGTTACACTGGCTGCCTTAGCTTTGTTATCCTACGTCCAATAACTGGCTAGCTTTTGGGGTATCAACGCGGCCAGTGATCATTGTCATCTAAGCTAGCAGGCTAACTGAATGGCTAAATGCTAACAGCTACATGCTGGCGGACGTTACGCTACCCAAAACGTAGTAACTTCGTCTTTGGGGGGGAGTTATCCTTCATCATGTGTTTCTCTTCTTGGTCTTTGCGGCACTATATTTATTTCACTCAGCAGACAACAACGTTCCCCAAGCGGCCAGCCGTCAGTAAATAAGTAGTTAGTGTTGGTTGATATTAGCAAATACACGAAACCCACTTTAGCAACCTTACTACCATTAGGGTCCTTTATTCAGCTAAAAAACAAAACCAAAACAACGCACTCTAACCACAGTTGTACAGCATGACTTAGCGGTTCGTTGGTAAATATCTGTCATCCGTTAATTTTCTCGGTTAACTATGTCAAATATGATTCTTACCCCAAATAGATCAGTATCAGGCCAGCTGTGCGTCGTTATATCTCAAACAATGGGAGGAGAGGCACCGTCAACGCGCGGTCTTTTGGTAGCGCGGTAGTCACTCTACATTCATTCTGCTTGTCGGCGCTCCGGCTGCAAGTCATTGGCTGCAGCCAACTCCCCGAAGAATCCCATTGGACGCTTGCGTTCCAACCGCTGAGTTGCTGCAGCCTGTGATTGGTTGTCTGAAAATCACGACTCGGAACATGGCGCTAAAACTGAAAACAAGGCAGGAAAAAAAACACGATGCCCAAACAAATATAACAGGAGGTGAAAAAAGCAGTGGGAATGGTTTGGCAAGTTAGACAGCAACTATCCAGCTAATGTTCCTTCCACTTGGTATTTAGCGCTGGTATTAACCAACCTCCATGTAATGTTGCATGGGTTTCAATAGGCTGGGGTGGGATTTCAGCACCAAGGAGCTGTCTGGTGTGTTATTAAGAGGTTATGTGTTTATACCACGACCTTTCATGCCAAACGCCGACAGCACCGTGGGCTTTTAAACCATTAAAAGGACCGTACGACAAAATTGTGAATAGTTTACATCACTTTCAACCATTTTCTGAAGTGTACCACCATGTTTCTTCGCTTGTTTTTAAATGTGTTTTCCTTCCTACCTTCCGGACAATCATTGGTTTCCTTTCTTTTCAGTACGATAGAAAATTAACTTGCAGAGACCGGAAATTTGCATAACAGAGGCAATCCATCACAGCAAACATTTAGGTACCTCAATTTTTTCTTTTTTGT